>NC_069501.1:855527085-855885835 GCF_027579735.1 Bombina bombina | reverse complement strand
GGAAGGGCGTGGCCCTTACCCCCAGTGATATCCGAGATAATCTCTTTCAAGTCAGGGCCAAACAGCGTTTTCCCCTTGAAAGGAATGTTAAGTAGCTTGTTCTTGGAAGACGCATCAGCCGACCAAGATTTCAACCAAAGCGCTCTGCGCGCCACAATAGCAAACCCAGAATTCTTAGCCGCTAACCTAGCCAATTGCAAAGTGGCGTCTAGGGTGAAAGAATTAGCCAATTTGAGAGCATTGATTCTGTCCATAATCTCCTCATAAGGAGGAGAATCACTGTCGACCGCCTTTATCAGCTCATCGAACCAGAAACATGCGGCTGTAGCGACAGGGACAATGCATGAAATTGGTTGTAGAAGGTAACCCTGCTGAACAAACATCTTTTTAAGCAAACCTTCTAATTTTTTATCCATAGGATCTTTGAAAGCACAACTATCCTCTATGGGTATAGTGGTGCGTTTGTTTAAAGTGGAAACCGCTCCCTCGACCTTGGGGACTGTCTGCCATAAGTCCTTTCTGGGGTCGACCATAGGAAACAATTTTTTAAATATGGGGGGAGGGACGAAAGGAATACCGGGCCTTTCCCATTCTTTATTAACAATGTCCGCCACCCGCTTGGGTATAGGAAAAGCTTCTGGGAGCCCCGGCACCTCTAGGAACTTGTCCATTTTACATAGTTTCTCTGGGATGACCAACTTGTCACAATCATCCAGAGTGGATAATACCTCCTTAAGCAGAATGCGGAGATGTTCCAACTTAAATTTAAATGCAATCACATCAGGTTCAGCTTGTTGAGAAATGTTCCCTGAATCAGTAATTTCTCCCTCAGACAAAACCTCCCTGGCCCCATCAGACTGAGTTAGGGGCTCTTCAGAAATATTAATATCAGCGTCGTCATGCTCTTCAGTATCTAAAACAGAGCAGTCGCGCTTACGCTGATAAGTGTTCATTTTGGCTAAAATGTTTTTGACAGAATTATCCATTACAGCCGTTAATTGTTGCATAGTAAGGAGTATTGGCGCGCTAGATGTACTAGGGGCCTCCTGAGTGGGCAAGACTCGTGTAGACGAAGGAGGGAATGATGCAGTACCATGCTTACTCCCCTCACTTGAGGAATCATCTTGGGCATCATTGTCATTGTCACATAAATCACATTTATTTAAATGAATAGGAATTCTGGCTTCCCCACATTCAGAACACAGTCTATCTGGTAGTTCAGACATGTTAAACAGGCATAAACTTGATAACAAGTACAAAAAAAGTTTTAAAATAAAACCGTTACTGTCACTTTAAATTTTAAACTGAACACACTTTATTACTGCAAATGCGAAAAAACATGAAGGAATTGTTCAAAATTCACCAAATTTTCACCACAGTGTCTTAAAGCCTTAAAAGTATTGCACACCAAATTTGGAAGCTTTAACCCTTAAAATAACGGAACCGGAGCCGTTTTGAACTTTAACCCCTTTACAGTCCCTGGTATCTGCTTTGCTGAGACCCAACCAAGCCCCAAGGGGAATACGATACCAAATGACGCCTTCAGAAAGTCTTTTCTAAGTATCAGAGCTCCTCTCACATGCGACTGCATGCCATGCCTCTCAAAAACAAGTGCGCAACACCGGCGCGAAAATGAGGCTCTGCCTATGCTTTGGGAAAGCCCCTAAAGAATAAGGTGTCTAAAACAGTGCCTGCCGATATTATTATATCAAAATACCCAGATAAAATGATTCCTCAAGGCTAAATATGTGTTAATAATCAATCGATTTAGCCCAAAAAAAGTCTACAGTCTTAATAAGCCCTTTTTGAAGCCCTTATTTACAATCGTAATAAACATGGCTTACCGGATCCCAGAGGGAAAATGACAGCTTCCAGCATTACATCGTCTTGTTAGAATGTGTCATACCTCAAGCAGCAAGAGACTGCTCACTGTTCCCCCAACTGAAGTTAATTGCTCTCAACAGTCCTGTGTGGAACAGCCATGGATTTTAGTGACGGTTGCTAAAATCATTTTCCTCATACAAACAGAAATCTTCATCTCTTTTCTGTTTCTGAGTAAATAGTACATACCAGCACTATTTCAAAATAACAAACTCTTGATTGAATAATAAAAACTACAGTTAAACACTAAAAAACTCTAAGCCATCTCCGTGGAGATGTTGCCTGTACAACGGCAAAGAGAATGACTGGGGTAGGCGGAGCCTAGGAGGGATCATGTGACCAGCTTTGCTGGGCTCTTTGCCATTTCCTGTTGGGGAAGAGAATATCCCACAAGTAAGGATGACGCCGTGGACCGGACACACCTATGTTGGAGAAAAACCTTCTCATAGACGGTTTAACTCTAAATTTTATTCTATACCAAAATCTAAGAAATTTGGACCGAATAGAACCAAAAAACTTCCAATTAAAAACATGTTACTTGGACAAGAATTTAGAATTTTGTTCCTGAGTAAGAACAGCCAAACTAAAAAAAGCTTAAAGTTTTAGTCTTAGAACTCAATCTTGAAGCCCAGAGTAACAGTTAAGAATTGAATCCAAAATGAATCAAATAATTGATTATCTTGGAAAAAAAGAAATAAGGATTTTTAGAAATCACAAAATTCTTCTAGCTAAAAACAGCTAAAGACATAGATTAAACCTCATTTGTGAAAACAGTCAATAAAATGAAGATACAAATGAAATTATTAGCATGATAATCCAGTTAAAGGACCAGTCAACACACCAGACTTGCAAAAACAAATGCAAGACAACAAGACAAATGCAACAGCACCCAGTCTGAACCTCAAATGAGCAGAAGACTTTGTCCCTTAACAATGCTAAATAAAACATAATCTGATACTTGACTTTAAAGTAAACAGAAAAAATGAAGCAATTGCAACATCATTCAAATAAATCACAGGTCAAGAAAAATACCTGAAAAATAATTTTCCTTAAATAGGATACAACCATCTAAAGGAAAAATAAATACTATTTTGCTATAGAAACAATAGCATAATTAGCAGGAGTAGAGATAGCCCCATTAAATTGGAGAACCATCAAAATTGAAATGAACTGCCGGCAAAGAATATAATTTAAAACCTTTAAAGAAGGAATAAAAGAAAATTCCCAGCCTATTCCATTCCCTAGTATGAGGAACTGGAAAAAAACCTCTGAAAATACAGAAGAATAAATAAGCAGAAATAAAATGTTAGTTGGTCTGGAAAGAACTAATTACCTTAATATCCAAAATAATCAACACCTTTTCAACAAAGAACAAATGTACTTTAAATAAAAAAGTGAATTTGATAGTGTCAATATCTGATGAAGAAAGTTCTGAAATGAGAAAAAAACATCATCAGAGAAGGATAAATCATTATGTAGTTGGTCATTTGAAACTGCAATAATTAAAAAAGAAGTTTGAAAAAGACTTAAAATTTTTTATTAGAAGGCACGATGTCAGACAAAGCCTTTAAACTAGAATCAGAAAAATATTCTTATAAATCTTCTACGTAATTCATTTTTTTATTTTTTTTTTTAAATAAATGAACTTAGCTTGGTAGGACTGAACTTCAGTCAAAAGGAATCCCTTAGAACGATTTTGAACAGGAACAGTGAAATCTTGCAATATGTAATAGAAAAAAACAATATTTAAAGCAAAATTATCAAATTCCTTAAATGACAGTTTCAGGAATGGGAAAAGAAATGCAAAATAATAAGCTTCTAAAAACCAGAAGCAATAAAAAAGTGAGATTTAAATAACCACATTTTTTGGCACCAAAAATGACGCCCACATTATTGGCGCTAAATACAACGCCCATATTCTTTGGCGCCAAGTATGACGCCACATCCTCTGACGCCGAAACCGACGCCCACATTTTTTGGCGGGAACAAAATGTCTGAATATACATGCGTCAAAAAATGACGTTTACAGAATACAACAAATGACAAAAAAAGTTTTTTGCGCCAAAAAAGTCCGCGCCAAGAATGACGCAATAAAAAGCAACATTTTCTGTCCCTGCGAGCCTAACAGCACGCAGGGAAAATGGCCAATTGAGAATTTTCAAGGTAATGAAAAATAAAATGAATTAAAATGCATTATCCCAAATAATGAAACTGACAGTCTGAATTATAAAGGAATACTGATTATCCTGAATCATGGCAAATATAAGTTTAAAGACAAATAAGATTTACTTACCCCAGGACACTCATCTACATATAGTAGATAGCCAAACCAGTACTGAAACGAGAATCAGTAGAGGTAATGGTATATAAGAGTATATCGTCGATCTGAAAAGGGAGGTAAGAGATGAATCTCTATGACCGATAACAGAGAACCTATGAAATAGATCCCGTAGAAGGAGACCATGGTATTCAAATAGGCAATACTCTTTTCACATCCCTCTGACATTCACTGCACTCTGAGAGGAAAACCGGGCTCCAGCCTGCTGCGAAGCGCATATCAACGAAGAATCTAGCACAAACTTACTTCACCACCTCCACGGGAGGCAAAGTTTGTAAAACTGAATTGTGGGTGTGGTGAGGGGTGTATTTATAGGCATTTTGAGGTTTGGGAAACTTTGCCCCTCCTGGTAGGAATGTATATCCCATACGTCACTAGCTCATGGACTCTTGCTAATTACATGAAAGAAATTGCAATTTGGTCTTGGCCATCTTACCAAATAATGTGCTCCCAGTATTCATCAGGCTTTTCATGTTGTTTAGCAAAGTTTAATCTTGCAGTTTTGTGCCGAAGAGCAACCAAGGTTTTTTTCCCTTGGATGCTGTCCATAGAAGTTGACATTATGTAATGTCCTTAGTACTATCTGAGCTGTCACAGAAACTCTATTGATAATCCCTGAGCCAAAATCTGAAGCACTTGCACTGATGCAAGTCTGAAGCACTTGCCTGTTGCCTGTTTTTCAGAGCTAGATTGTGCAAGAAGCGCACTGTCCGTGGCGTCATTTTAGGAGGAGAGCAACTGCAGCTATGATTTTTCCATGTGGATACATGATGCAAACTTGCAGATAGACACAGCCCATTGGTCAAAAAATTAGACTGTTCTGGTAACTATGCTCATGCAATTAGGCTAATTGGAAATCATAGGTGTACTCAATTTTGTATCAGTGATCTAACTTGTGTGTCAGTGACCACAGGTGTATTCACTTTTGTTGCATTAAGTTTCTACTTTGGGGCCTGTATTTTCAATATAATCTTTCTAAAGTATTTGTTTTTATTGTTTATAATAGGAAATACTCTAATTATCAACTAAGAAATAAAACAATTATTGAGAGGTGATACAATTTTGAATAAATTGATATTTAAATAATGATATTGCCACATACACACACATTATATATATATATATATATATATATATATATATATATATATATATATCTCAAGTAAAAAGCAGTACGCTCTGGTCTTAATTTAAAATAACATTTATTTAGTGACGTTTCGGGGAATGCTCCCCTTCATCAGACCAACATAACATACAGTGAATCAAATATTTATACAATCACATAAGACCCTTCCCCTGTGAGAAAAACTGCCAAAAACCGTTGCCAGGGCAACCAATTCTTGGTAAATAAACTCAGTGTCAATCAACCATTTAAAGTGAAACATATAAACATAAATAAATGCTACAATTGTGCACAGAAGTGGCATCCAAATTACATACATATTATATTTCATATACAACAGATGTGGCATGTGTGTATAAGAGGGATATAGTCTCTGCAGGTATTGTACTAAACCCTAATTAGATCACCTAAAGTTGGCACATAAAATAGGCAGTCAGACACCGTATAATCCGTCTATTAAGTACAGTGACAGGAGCGGGGTTGGAAAGTCACAGCCTATTGTAATGACAAGTATTTACATGATTAATCATATAAGTCTTACTGAAGAATCCACATACACAGCCTCAAAAACACAGATCAAAAGAGAGCATAACGTAGGCATATTCAAAACGGCTTAAAAAGCGACTCAGCCTAGGAGTAACGTAGAATCAAAGACCCTCTATGCAATAACATACACTGTACTCAAATACAAGCTACTATTTAGTCCGCAATATTCATAGTAAGGAAGGAGGTGAGAAGTTGCTCAGTGTATAGCGGGAGCAGCAGAGCTGTATAATGGTGTAGACCTATGAGCCAGTTACTTACAGATCAGGGGGCGCAAGGCCATTAAGAAGCATGTTGCGGTCCTACCTGTCGGCATATGCGTATCACGCATCGAGACCCGCCCCCTGCACCAGTAAACAGTCTTCCCGATAGACAGTAGTGGGCAAGCCCCTATGTGTGCCACAGACAAATCGTCCAAGCTATATAAATAGTCGAGGCTATATAAATGAGCAGGGATAAAGCGTCTCAGCAATTAATTAATACATGGGCTGATGCTGCGCTAGCGGGGCCAATGGCCATAGAGATATACTACCAAACTATTACACACCTTCCCTGGGGGCCATTAGGAGACAGAGTGCCTACTAAGTAGTAACATTATGCTAAGACCTAAAGCGCCAGATACAAGAGCTATACGGGGGAGTGTCAAATATAGAGGTTAATCAAAAAACAATGTGTACACAAAAATGATATAGTAACAAGAACAGATCAGTGCTGTAGTATTGGTAGACCAGAAGGCTATGTCAAGCAGTAACGCAGTAGTCATCTGTACATCGGAAGCACTGGTGGTGCAAGCAAGGGTAAAGTCCCTCAACCAGAGAAATTAATATTGAGTGGTAAAGATATGTTCCCACATTTAGGGTTCCACCCCGCAGAGATGTGGGTATTACAATGACACACAGAGTGTCAAAATCAGGTCTGTCAAACATGCCTACTGATAGGCTACCAATAGACACCCGTGTACCACAATTGGAACAATCTTATACACGACATATGGAATACCAGTTAATAATAAAAAAATTACCATTACCAAATAATTGGTTAAATGCAGCGTACAGGTATATCTATCAGAGATGGAGTTAAGGACAATATAAGGTTAATACTAACAACCATAATGTCTGGGGCTCCATAAATCACAAGAAGCAATGCCAATCAATGCCCATATTGAGACCCCTGGGGTGGATAGTACCCAGTTTGTAAATCCACTCAGCTTCTTTCTTTAGCAGCAATTTACCTCTGTCATCACCCCAAGCCAGAGGAGGGACATGATCAATGAGCATTAATCTCAGGTTCGTCACAGAGTGGCCATTTTCCATAAAGTGCCTTGCTACAGGCTGATCACTGGTGCCCTTATCAATAGTGGTACGGATGGCACTTCTGGGATTCACCATCTGTTTCATAATGTAATCAGTTGTTTTACCTATATAGAAACGGCCACAATTACAGTTCAACATGTAAATTACGTATTTCGTTGAACATGTGAGATAGTGTCGAATTTTGAACCTTTCATTAGTGTGGGGTGCCGAAATTGGGTACCTTGAAGCATGGCATTGCAAGTCAAGCAGCTGGGTCATTTGTAAGATCCCTTTTTGGTAGTTGTGATGACCTTGCTATAGCTCCTAATGGGGTCCGTCCTCATCAGGATGTCCTTCAAGTTTCTACCTCTCTTGTAGCCGATCCTTGGTGGTCCATAGCCCCGTAGTGTAATGACTCATCAGACTCCACAATGTCCCATTTTGCATTCAGGGTGGTTCCCAGCGTCCTAGTTGCTGGAGTATACAGGGAGTGCAGAATTATTAGGCAAGTTGTATTTTTGAGGATTAATTTTATTATTGAACAACAACCATGTTCTCAATGAACCCAAAAAACTCATTAATATCAAAGCTGAATAGTTTTGGAAGTAGTTTTTAGTTTGTTTTTAGTTATAGCTATTTTAGGGGGATATCTGTGTGTGCAGGTGACTAATACTGTGCATAATTATTAGGCAACTTAACAAAAAACAAATATATACCCATTTCAATTATTTATTTTTACCAGTGAAACCAATATAACATCTCAACATTCACAAATATACATTTCTGACATTCAAAAACAAAACAAAAACAAATCAGTGACCAATATAGCCACCTTTCTTTGCAAGGACACTCAAAAGCCTGCCATCCATGGATTCTGTCAGTGTTTTGATCTGTTCACCATCAACATTGCGTGCAGCAGCAACCACAGCCTCCCAGACACTGTTCAGAGAGGTGTACTGTTTTCCCTCCTTGTAAATCTCACATTTGATGATGGACCACAGGTTCTCAATGGGGTTCAGATCAGGTGAACAAGGAGGCCATGTCATTAGATTTTCTTCTTTTATACCCTTTCTTGCCAGCCACGCTGTGGAGTACTTGGACGCGTGTGATGGAGCATTGTCCTACATGAAAATCATGTTTTTCTTGAAGGATGCAGACTTCTTCCTGTACCACTGCTTGAAGAAGGTGTCTTCCAGAAACTGGCAGTAGGACTGGGAGTTGAGCTTGACTCCATCCTCAACCCGAAAAGGCCCCACAAGCTCATCTTTGATGATACCAGCCCAAACCAGTACTCCACCTCCACCTTGCTGGCGTCTGAGTCGGACTGGAGCTCTCTGCCCTTTACCAATCCAGCCACGGGCCCATCCATCTGGCCCATCAAGACTCATTTCATCAGTCCATAAAACCTTAGAAAAATCAGTCTTGAGATATTTCTTGGCCCAGTCTTGACGTTTCAGCTTGTGTGTCTTGTTCAGTGGTGGTCGTCTTTCAGCCTTTCTTACCTTGGCCATGTCTCTGAGTATTGCACACCTTGTGCTTTTGGGCACTCCAGTGATGTTGCAGCTCTGAAATATGGCCAAACTGGTGGCAAGTGGCATCTTGGCAGCTGCATGCTTGACTTTTCTCAGTTCATGGGCAGTTATTTTGCGCCTTGGTTTTTCCACACGCTTCTTGCGACCCCGTTGACTATTTTGAATGAAACGCTTGATTGTTCGATGATCACGCTTCAGAAGCGTTGCAATTTTAAGAGTGCTGCATCCCTCTGCAAGATATCTCACTATTTTTGACTTTTCTGAGCCTGTCAAGTCCTTCTTTTGACCCATTTTGCCAAAGGAAAGGAAGTTGCCTAATAATTATGCACACCTGATATAGGGTGTTGATGTCATTAGACCACACCCCTTCTCATTACAGAGATGCACATCACCTAATATGCTTAATTGGTAGTAGGCTTTCGAGCCTATACAGCTTGGAGTAAGACAACATGCATAAAGAGGATGATGTGGTCAAAATACTCATTTGCCTAATAATTCTGCACTCCCTGTAAGTGGTGATGAAATTAATTATTTTCTGAATATTCAACTTGTTAGTCTGCTCAGCATTCAGGTTTTGTCTAGCTTCCTTAATAAGTGCTCCGTTGTATCCTCTGTGTCTGAACCCATTCTCCATTTCCATCAGCTAGACATCCCGCCTTGCTCCAGATGTGTTATTCCTCATCACTCTCATCATCTGTGCCCGAATTAGAAACAACAAGACCCCAAAAGAAATATCATTTTTACAACCACTTTTGCCCCCAATACCTCGAAAGTCAGACAGACATTAAGAAATCACTGGCATATTCTACTCTCTGACCCAAAACTCAAATTTTTACAGAATGCACGTCATCTGGTTGGGTATAGACATAACACTAATTTAAAGGGATCTGTTGGTCATTTCAGATCCAGTAAAGAGTTATACAGAGAAGGACCGGATTAGCACAAGAAAGGGGTGCTTTCGGTGCCCAAATTGCACAACATGCAATGCCATCATAGCCACCAAGAAATTCAATCATCCACATGGTAACCAGGTGTAGACAATTAATCATCCATTAACTTGCACTACGATGTTTGTGGTGTATTTGATCATTTGTCCATGTGGCCTTCACTATGTGGGCAAGATCCAAGGTACCATATGAGAAAGAATGGCTAATCATCGAACTGCCATCAGATCAGCATTAAAGAAAGGAGAATCTGATCAACCGGTGGCACGCCACTGGTTAATAGCAAAACACTCAGTAGCTGCAATCAAATTGATCCTGACCGATCATATTCCCAGACAGACCCGGGGAGGTGACAGGAATAAGCTACTACTAAGACGAGAAGCACAATGGATGTTTCGATTAGGGACTATACACCCGAAGGGACCGAACTCTCCACCGGACTTTGGTACTCTGACTTAAGATTATTATATGATGTGAGACAGGTGGGTTACTGTATGTGTCCTTTGGTGTCACGGCACCTGTAGGTTGTGGTTGGGGACCGTATGGGGTAGCCTCCCGCCTATTGGTGGGATGTCTTCCCTAATTTGCGGGTGTGAGCACTGCAGGGATGTCGTGGATCATGTTTTGGTTCACACCGCCACCCTCTTTCTCTTCCCTAGACCTGCATGGCGGTACAGTCGTTGCACCTTGGACGCATGCGGATACTATATGTCTTTTCATCATAATTGTCAGCATGTACTTAGTCACTAAAGAGCAGTATACCCAAAGTTGCAACAGGTGGTTGTATGCGAGTGTATATAAGTATTGTGTACTTAATAATGTATAAAGTGAAATACGTAAGGCTGGGGACACGCTAGAAATGAACTTGGTACCTCTTAGGAGTGTACAGTGCGGGTGTCCGTGTGTTTAAATACAAGCTGTCATTTGTCTTTCTTGTTTGTCCAATTCTAAGTTTCTTTTGTTTCATTTTATATATATATATATATATATATACACACACACACACACACACACATATATACATACCTACACACACATACAGTATATATATATATATATATATATATATATATATATATATATATTTTGTTATTCTTTATTTATAATGCGCCAACAGATTCCGCAGCGCTGTCCATGGGTAACAAAGATAAAAGGACAGTACAATATGAGACATCAGACAAAATTTCACAAACAAATACAGGGGGAATTGGGAGCCCTGTACCCGTGGGAACTTACAATCTAAATGGGTAGGAGGGTGAGAAACAGGAGGTGGGGACTGCAAAGGTGGGAATGATGTTAGTGTGGAGTTAGATGAGGGCAACTATTAAGCAAGTGGAATTCATTAGTTACTGATTTGGTGATAGGCTTCCCTGAACAAGAAGGTCTTTAAGGAGCGTTTAAAGGAGGAGAGGTTGGGGGAAAGTCTGATAGCTCAAGGAAGTGCGTTCCAGAGGGTTGGTGCCACACAAGAGAAGTCCTGTAGTCTAGCATGAGAGGAGGTGATGGTAGAAGAGGCAAGGAGTAGATCGTTGTTGGATCTTAGGAGACGGGCTGGAGTATATTTGTTGATGAGTGAGGACAGGTATGGGGGGCTGCATTGGTAAGGGCTTTGTAGGTCAGAGTGAGAATTTTGAATTTATCTCTGCTGTGAATGGGGAGCCAGTGAAAGGACTCACAGATATACACACATATACATACATATATACACACACACACACACATATATATATATATATATATATATATATATATACACACACATACACATATATATAAATATACATATATACACATACATACACACACATATGTGTGCGTGTGTGTATGTGTATATATACCGTATTTTTCGCTCCATAAGACGCACTTTTTTCCCTTTCAAAAGTAAGGGGAAATGTCTGTGCGTCTTATGGAGCGAATGTGACTGCCTTTGATATAAAAAATGAAGTGAATGACACCACACAGTGTCAGGATTTCAGAGTGAAAAACTAGTAATAGTTAAGGAGATCTTGCTTGATGTTGTTCTGCAACTAGTTTACTATGTCCCTTTAATGTCTCTCAGTTGAGCAGGTTGCTTTAAGCTGACCGGAACTTGTACCGGTAACGTTATACAAAATGTGCTTGTTTGCTGGAGGCTTTATTGGTACACGCTTAAAAGTTTGACTTGTGCGAACATCCACAAGTCAAACTTTTAAGCGTGTACCAATAAAGAGTGGAATTTTTACTGGAATAACTCCCTGGTGTGTTCATTTTATGGTATGATGTTTGTATTTACTGCCCAACACCGGGTTGAGTAGGCGTGGCTACGGCACGAGCCGGGACATTAGGCATTGAACAGGAAGGACCGGGCAGCCCTGGACAGAAGTCTACCCTGAGGAGGAGAGTGGATACAGCGGAACGCAGGGGTCTTTGAGACTACGTCTGTTCCTCTCTGTGGACCGGGGTAAGACAAACTGTTTCATTGATTACGGAACTGCTCACAAATTTTGTGGCTGCCAAGGGTCTGTTTCCCATATTGACAATATACAGAGAGAGACATGGGATTATATGTTAATTACATCGTTCCTGCAAGAGTTTTTCACAAGAGTCTAAAGGGACTGTAAAATTGATACATATGTGACTGCAGATTGTCCTGACTTGGAGATACTATACATGGGAAAATAATTGGTTTAAAGACACAGCATATGTAATTAAGGAAAAGGTTCAGAAATGGTATAATTAAATTCTGAACACACAGTATGAGTGTCAGTCATTCAATTAAAAATGACTTCTTCACTAGTTATAGTACCGGTAGTTTCCTTCCTGTCCTGATAATAATTATATTGGCATCAATTGATGGTTGACCTGGCAGCAAGCAACCAGCACCCAGGTTCTTTATTCCACTGCTGTTCTACACCATTTGATTCAGATTATTATTTTTTTCTTGTTTTTTTCCTCTAAAAACTAGGTGCGTCTTATGGAGCGAAAAATACGATTTTTATATATATATATATATATATATATAAATATATAAAACACACGGGTGGGGTCAGCACTCTCAGGCTGGACTGGGTACACATCCTATAACCCAGTAACATGCACAGCCCTGGGTGCAAAACCGCACTCTCAGGAAGCTGCACTGTCACCAGAGTCACAGGCAGTTAACCCCAGACAGGCCTGGGTGCAAGGCCCAAACAGGGAAAATCACAACAACAAAAAAATACATTAATATAGCACACAGAGAAAGTCCAGCACTCACTCACAAGCTCTCAACTAAGATAAAAAGCAGCAATGGAAGAGTTAGTTACCGCATCTGGCCAAATGGGAGAAGCCCAGGAACCTTGTCAAGTTCTCTTCCAAAAATCTGGGTCCCTAAACAGCCACACAATGCAGGCTCACAATCAAACAAAATGGAGGGTGCACAGGCTTATGTAATCTCCCCAAACATATACAAAACACGGATGGAGTCAGCACTCTCAGGCCGGACCGGGTACACATCCTATGACCCAGTAACATGCACAGCCCTGGGTGCAAAACAGCACTCTCAAGATATATATATATACACACACACAAAAAATACGGGCGGGGAGCTGTGGACTCTATCTGAAGAAAAGAAAATTATCCAGTAAGCATAATTTAAGTTTTTCTTCATAAATAGAAAGAGTCCACAGCTGCATTCATTACTTTTGGGAAAACAATACCCAAGCTATAGAGGACACTGAATGCAAAAACGGGACGGTACAAGAGTAGGCCCATTCTGAGGGCACCAGGCCTGAAAACCCCTACCCAACATAATCCCGCTTCGTCCGAAGCCGAGAACAACTTTGAAAAAGAAAAGGCCCAAGGACCCTGACCACAGATAGTCCACAAGCCTTGCTAGAACTAGACTTGACTAAATCAAATGCCTCCAGGAGACCCCGTCGCCCAGCAGTCAGTCTCCAAACAAAAAATCCCTTACTTAAGAAAGGGCACAAGCTACCGTATTCTTCCACAAAGAAGAAAAGTCACAGAGTAAACATGAATGTTCTTATAAAGAGTGGCTAATCCCCCTTAAGGAACTCAAGGCGCTGCTCATCTTATCAACCTCGAAAGGAGGAAGGCTGAGTAGACCTTGCTGGGGATCAAACTTGCAACCCTCGGTTTGCTACAGAGCAGAGTATACACAGTGCATTAGTATGCTGAGCTAGCTGTCCAGCTAGCATAAGGAACTCCAGACCAACAGAGACCTACCAGTTTCATCGAAACAAGGGGTGGCAACCCCAGAAATACAGAAACCACAGGAAAAGGCCGGGAGTCTGAAACAGAGAGGATCTTTCCCTAAAACAGTGCAACCGCACTCTAAAAAGCAACTGAAGACAAAAGGTCCCCAAGTCGCAAAAAGGTAGCTCAGAATACCGAAATATTCAGAAACGAAACCTCGAGCAGCAAGCTCAGATAGGTCTGACGAACACCACCTGAAGCAAAAACACTGCACGCTGCAGTCATGTAAAAATGACTCTGAAACTTAAATACTTGCAGGGAAGAAGAAAGCAGCTGAAGATAGGATCCTTCAGATTGCTAAGTATCCACTAACCAGCGGATAATGTCGCAGGCTATCTAAGAGCCGCCAGTCCACCCCACAAACCTTCAACATTAAGAGAGGCTTACCGTACCTTGAATGCTCTGAGGACAAAATTAGCAGAGCAACAGATCTCAGATCCTGCTCCAACACTGGACCAGCTCAAGCGACAGACATGTTTGATAGACTGAAGGGACGGAAAGACCCCAACCACAAGCCCCCAGGGAATGGAAAGTAAAAGGGGGACTCAGCCACCCCAACAGTGGCACTCCCAAGGAGAATCCCCTGGGACCTGGACCAGAGAAAAGTGCAATAGGTCCGTAGGAAGATCTGTCACAGCTCTCTTAGACAGTCTCTACATAGAGAGATCAAATCCCAACAGGTGAAACAGAGCCCACAGAGCAGCAGATTCTGCCCCTTACAGAAATAAGCCACCTGATCCAACCTCCTACACACAGGGCAGGACAAAGACCCTCTGGAGAGAGGAAACCTCAGCTCATAAGGAAGGCAAACTATCCCCTCAAAAGGGAAGAGCACAGATAAGAACAGCGTACATGTCTACAAGACATGAAGCCATAGTATGATCAAAACACGGACCGAATGAAAAAATCATCCAGACACCACTGTTGACCCAACAGAGAAAAAACTCCCCATGAAGAGGAGCACACTCCGTCCGAAGGACAAGTCAGGCCTTAAAGTTTATAACCAGTACCCGAAGAAGTATGTGAACTCTGGCCTTTCTGCTTGCAAGCCCAATGAGCTAGCCCCTATATCACAACATAGGGTCCCTGAAAAAACTGGGTTGTCCCGAACCAGTGTACAGGATCATAAGTGTCCAGACATCCAAGAAGGATCCAAGACAAGAACCCTGGACCCAGAATCGTCGTAGAACGAACGACACCCCCAGGGAACACAAGATACGCCGTCTGAAGCAATGAGACTCTCAGGGGATGAAAACCGGGAAACATAGAATAGGTACAGGACTCACTCGTAATTCCCAGCCCAAAGGGAAGAGAACACCCTTAGACGGAGGTCAACAACCCCCCAACAAGGTGCTAGGCCATGAAAAAGTCATACACAAATAAAAAAAAGACTATAAGAAGATTACTTCATCCCCTTATGTCTATGCATGCAAGCCAGTCGAAGATTAAGACTGAGAATCCCCAGACCCATTACGAGTGGGATCCTCCAGCAAAGCCAAAAACATGCCTTAGTAGAACACGAAGGTGCGCCAGTCTATAACGAAAGGTGCAACATACCTCCGCCGGGACAAAAGAAAACACCGGCACAGAAGGTTGACCCCCTGAGGCCTCAGGGGCAGTTGCTCCCCCGGAGGGCTGAACTGGACCAGGCGATCCCACGCCTGACGAGCCCCAGTTAACGTAACACGGACAATATCGTAAGCACATTCCCGGGAGGTGCAAATGCGCCAGCGCCAAAGATATGGCATTGCAGAACCGTGTCGTAACCTCCGGTGGGAACAGGCCACACTCCCTAGAAGGATAAGTAGCGTTTGGGTTACCTGCATGCGTAGTAAGAGTTGGTGGTAGGGAACTCGTCTTGTTAGAAAAAGAATCCCCAGAGATGGGTAGTTCAGTGGGCACCTAATTCCCTGATCCCGAGGAACAGAGAACTTTAAAACAGCATTTGTAACATAACTGATGGGCATGTATCACCAGGCCAATTCATATTCTTCGCAAGAAGTAGAGTCTGAATCAGAGACATCAATCTCCAAAAAAATCTGAATCCTCCATAACTGGGACACTGAATAAAAATTGGACCAATAAGAAAAATATCAATGGCACTATACACCCCCAATGGCTGGGGCACTCACCACCTCCAGAGAACCAGACACCAGCGGACCAGGATTTCTCTGTCACCACACAGTCAGGTAAGCAGAAATGGGGTCACAAGGTAAACCGTGCAGTCCATGCAAAACCAAGCCCGACCATAAAGGCTGCGTCACTAGACATATGTGCCAAAATAGCCAGTAGCCGAAGCAACACTACACAGTAGCAGACAGAATCACATAAACATGATTATAAACCTCCCTGTTCAATAACCCCCCTCAGGAGATATTAACCCTTGATTCCTAGATACAAAAAAGGAGCCTTACTGAGACCCTATGTTAAAGTTATCCCCGAAAGGTTGTAGCCCCTCTCTGATAAACAGTTGTAATTACAATACATCCATGATGAAAGTGAAATGGAACGATCTTAACGGAATCTACGCCGTGTAACAAGAACACGGCCCTTCAAGTGTGACAGATAGTAGCGTCGCTTCTGCCATGGACTTGAGAGAAAAAAGCAGGCAGCGAAATTCATCAACGCGGATTGCTTGTGGAGCTGTTAATATGAGTTGGGATGGTTTCGCAGAAAGACTCTCCCTGCATCTCCGGACTGTAACTTTCACCCATGCTCTCACTGAGAGGCTGACAGGACTACTTAAAACTCCAATCCCATCTCGAAGAGTACTACGCTCCATAATAGACTATTGAAAACTTCTGACACTTCTCTGCCAACCTCATGGGAGAAAGGCAAAGAATGACTGGGGGATGAGGGAAGTGGGGGAGGTATTTAAGACTTTGGCTGAGGTGTCTTTGCCTCCTCCTGGTGACCAGGTTCTGAATTCCCAAAAGTAATGAATGCAGCTGTGGACTCTTTCCATTTATGAAGAAAACAGTGCTACCCCACAGCAGCGACTAACAGGGCGGCAGAGTTCTAGGTTTATTAAATGATGTTACAGTAAAAGTGAAGGGGCAGAACGAGGGACAAAACAGAAAGAGAATGGGACACAGGTGAGGGAAGGTGTGTTCTGCCGCCCCATTGTTTAGTATTATATTATATAGATATGGTATCAATAAGAGATACTCTTACTGTATGTTAGGAACAAACATACATATTAGTAGCTAGTGATACTGCTTAGTTACACTCAGCATGATGTCATCAGCTGCAAAACAGGGTGCCAGGGTCCCTGGGTTTGTCAAGCCATGCCCTATATTTACACTCATCCAGTTCTCCTATTTATTATGATTCCTTTTCTATTAGTTTAGAGAAATAAGGATATATAAGACCTAACATCAACAAAACATCAAATAAAGCTAGCGACTGCTTCCAGATGATCATTATTACTATGGCGACCACTGCTAGCTTTAAGGGCATGAGACCACTTTTTGAAATAGTGAGACCTCACTCAAAAGATCTAATGATATATTTCTATGGGAAGGGGATAATAAAAAAAATCCCAAGACAAAATAGAAACAGTGCTAAGAAGTAGTTGTCATTGTTATGACAATTATCAGGAAACTGGATGAACACAGGATCACTCATTTGAAAGAGCAAGATTACTGCTTTCATATAAGGGACCTCAAGTTTCTCTAGTATTTTTGGGGCAACATAAGGCATTTCTCATATACATTAGGAGAGTTATTGTCATACTAATGACAGGGGGCTACTTTGAGCCCTCCCCCTAAGTAAACAGTAGATATGAAAATCCAAAAATTCCTTTTGTGATTCAGACAGAACATACAACTAAAAAAAAAAAGGTTCCAATTTATTTTTATTTATCAAATTGGCTTCATTCCAATGGTATTCTTTGTTGAAGAGATACCTAGGTAGGTGCCTGGAGTACTACATGGCAGGAAATTGTGCTTTCATCTAGTGCACTTGCAAATGGATAATAGTTTAACAAAACTACTGCCATATAGTGCTCCAAATACGTGCACGTTCCTGAGCTTGTCTGTTTTTCAACAAAAGATACCAAGAGAACAAAAAAATGATGGATGTAAATTAGAAAGATGTTTAGAATTGCATGCTCTGTCTGAATCATAAAAGAAAAAATGTTGGGTTCCATGTCCCTTTAAGTGCTGCTGGAGGCTATTAACATTTTTGTGGTGATTACCTGCATCTGCCAGGGGCAGGCACCCTAAATTAGTGCAGACTACCCCCTTTCAAATAAGGAATATTTTGTTCCTATCTTGGGCTGTGATATGGGCTTTTAATGCCCTCCCTCATCAGCAGTTTTACTAACAAGAAAATCCCTGTAGCTTGCTCCATAACCATACTCGCACGTGGTGACATCAGGGGATGTTCAGACTAGAGCCAGTTATGAGAAAGGAGACTGCTGTTTCATTTCTTCACTATAGTGTGGGCTGTGGGGGGTGCCCAGGATATGACTCAAACTTTGGACCCACCAGGAGTAAAACACCTTGTTGTTATCTGCACTGTGAACCTAGTGAGGAGAGCAACATATTGTCTTCCACACTCAAGCAGTTAAAAGTAATTTGTTTATGTATGCAAAGTAAATATACACATCTGAACTGGTGAAGCAGGAGAGGGCATTCAGGGAATTTTGCTCCTTGTGTATCTTAAAGCTGGGTCACTAAGACTGAAGCATACTGGAAAAAGCACTATTTGCAGCCATTACAGGGAAGAGAACAGGCAAAATAAATAATGAAGGTAGAGTGCAATTTGGGACACTCAAGTCAAAATTAAACTTTCATGATTCAAATAGAGCATGTAATGTTATTGTATTAACAAAATGTGCACAGACTTTTTATATTTACACTTTTTGAGTCACCAGCTCCTACTGAGTATTCACAGAATATACAGTATCTCACAAAAGTGAGTACACCCCTCACATTTTTGTAAATATTTTATTATAACTTTTCATTTGACAACACTGAAGAAATTACAATGTAAAGTTGTGAGTGTACAGCCTGTATAACAGTGTAAATTTGTTGTCCCCTCAAAACAACTCAACACACAGCCATTAATGTCTAAACCATTGACAACAAAAGTGAGTACACCCCTAAGTGGAAATGTCCAAATTGGGCTAAAAATGTCAATATTTTGTGTGGCCACCATTAATTTCCAGCACTGCCTTAACCCTCTTGGGCATGGAGTTCCCCAGAGCTTCATAGGTTGCCACTGGAGTCCTCTTCCACTTGTCCACGACGACATCACGGAGCTGGTGGATGTTAGAGACCTTGCGCTTCCCCACCTTCCATTTGAAGATGCCCCACAGATGCTCAATAGGGTTTAGGTCTGGAGACATGCTTGGCCAGTCCATCACCTTTACCCTCAGCTTCTTTAGCAAGGCAGTGGTCGTCTTGGAGGTGTGTTTGGGGTCGTTATGTTGGAATACTGCCCTGTGGCCCAGTTTCCGAAGAAAGGGGATTATGCTCTGCCTCAGTATGTCATAGTACATGTTGGCATTCATGGTTCCTTCAATGAACTGTAGTTCCCCAGTGACGGAAGAACTCATGCAGTCCCAGACCATGACACTCCCACCACCATGCTTGACTGTAGGCAAAACACACTTGTCTTTGTACTCCTTACCTGGTTGTCGCCACACACGCTTGACTCTATCTGAACCGAATAAAAATATTTGTACATCTGAACTAAATAAGTTTATCTTGGTCTCGTCGGACCACTGGACATGGTTCCAGTAATCCATGTCCTTAGTCTGCTTATCTTCAGCAAACGGTTTTTGGGCTTTCTTATGCATCATCTTTAGAAGAGGCTTCCTTCTGGGATGACAGCCACGCAGATCAATTTGATGCAGTATGTGGCGTATGGTCTGAGCACTGACAGGCTGACCCCCACCCCTTCAACCTCTGCAGCAATGCTGGCAGCACTCATACGTCTATTTCCCAAAAGACAACCTCTGGATATGACGCTGAGCACGTGCACTCAACTTCTTTGGTCGACCATGGCAAGGCCTGTTCTGAGTGGAACCTGCCCTGTGAAACCGCCGTATGGTCTTGCCCACCGTGCTGCAGCTCAGTTTCAGGGTCTTGGTAATCTTCTTATAGCCTAGGCCATCTTTATGTAGAGCAATAACTCTTTTTTTCAGATCTTTAGAGAGTTCTTTGCCATGAGGTGCCATGTTAAACTTCCAGTGACCAGTATGAGAGAGTGTGAGAGCGATAACACCAAATTTAACACACCTGCTCCCCATTCACACCTGAGACCTTGTAACACTAACGAGTCACATTACACTGGGGAGGAAAATGGCTAATTGTGCCCAATTTGGACATTTCCACTTAGGGGTGTACTCACTTTTGTTGCCAACGGTTTAGACATTAATGACTTTGTGTTGAGTTATTTTGAGGGGACAGCAAATTTACACTGTTATACAGGCTATACACTCACTACTGTACATTGTAGAAAAGTGTCATTACTTCAGTTTTGTTACATGAAAACATATAATAAAATATTTACAAAAATGTGAGGGGTGTACTCACTATTGTGAGATACTGTATGTATATGCATTTGTGATTGGCTGATTGCCGTCACAAGATAGAGGGAGTGAAGACAGACATAACTGAAATTTGACAGAAAAAAAAAATCTACTACGCATTTGAAGTTTAGACTAAGTGCTATTACATTGTTTTTATATCATGTGTTGTGTTGATTATGCAAATATACTGTATTTACTGCCACTTTGATAACATGTTATGGAAAATCCATGTTTTCATTATAATAGCAAAATGTGTAGTGTAAGGACAATGCAATATTCATGGGGAAAAAAACTGTAAATATTAAAAATCTTTCTTTAAAAATTCACGTTTTACAGTTTTGGAGTTTAGAAATCATTTAAATGAAATAATAAACAATGAAAACCCCCAATCACATATGTATTCAAAATCTCTAAAAACAGATTAATGTTCAATAAGCTACCCTGGTATTATTCCACATGTCTATAGACAAACACAGCTAACATCAGTATATATAATAAATGTCAAGGGTTAGATTTGCCTTTGCTATTAATAATTCTACCTTCATAAAATTATGTGTATTTATAAACAGTTATGTATTTTACAATATCTAGGTGCATTGCTAAAGATATATATATATATATATATATATATAATATATGTTTTAAATGTATTTCACTCTGCTATCAAGTTAGGAAATTTACAACAACAAAAAAACAAAACAAAAAACAGAACACCATCTCCCCTGTGTGCACTATGAGTGTCTATGATGGTATTTATTAGTTAATTAAAAAAATGACATTCCTTTAAGCACCGGGAAATTAGAAGACTTAATATCTCAGTGGCATTATACTGAAGTTCATCCATTTTTTTTTTTTTAAAAGAAAAAAAGCACTCTAAGACATTTTTAAATACTGTATTAGATGGGGGGGGGGGGGGAATTAGTTCAATATCCCTTTAATTTCCCTGAAGACAATTTGATGGAATGCAGACCTAGCCTTCAGCAACTGTTTATGCTTGTATTACATTAGGTACTTAAATGTATTAATAAATTAACAAGTATTCAATTTAACCAGCTGTATAGCGGATGCATATATTTTAGCTCTCCAGTAAGGCAAAGAGAAGGTTCATTTCAGGTCTCTGAGCCTCTGTATTTTCTAATTGAATGTGTAACAACAGATGTTGCCCAGAGTACAACTGGCACATTTAGAAACAGCTGATCACCAATAATATTCATTGCTGCCGCTGCACTTTCAGCAAGATTGTAACAAATATGCAAGATTAATTTGTGTGGCACTGCAACACAAGAAGGATTTACTAGACTTTTTTCAGTGGGAACTCCTGGGATCATCTTTCAACCACCTCATGTAGGCCCCATCTCTCAGCTTTATAAACATCCTACTTAGTTTTTAAACACCAATCTACTATAAATGTAAATACTCTATTAAAAGGTTGCACTTTAACATTTCACTTAAAGTGAATGTAATTTTTTATGAATCAGTACCTGTTTTTTAAAAATACTATTAAAAACAGGGGCATTTTCATTTATGAAAGTTTACATTACAGCGTATTTTACAAATACTTATTTTTTTCTTCACCAAAGCCGGATCGGCGATCCCCCGCCTGCTTTTTCCGGCTGTACTTACACAGCAATGACTAAACCGGCTTCCTCCAATCACGGCGTGGCCTCACGAGATGGACGCTCTGGGGGGAAGCAATGATTGGAGGAAACCGGTTTTGTCAATGGTGACGTTAGGAAAAAGGAACTGTGTTTCTAAAATATGCTGCAATGTAAATTTTCATGAATGAAGATGCCCCTGTTTTTAATAGTATTTTTAAAAACCGGACACTGGATTTATGAAATTTTAAATTCACTTTAAGAGAAACAAAATCCTAGTTTACTATATTAGTTAAACTGAGACTACATTATGCAGGTGCACTATATGAAAGTATGTGGACACGTGAACATCACACATATATGAGCTTGTTGGACATCCCATTGTAAAACTATAGACTTTAGCAGGGAGTTGGCCCCCTTTTGTGGCTATAACAGCGTCAACTCTTCTGTGAGGGTTTTTCACAAGATTTTGGAGTGTTTCTGTAGGAATTTGTGCCTATTCAGCCAAAAGATCATTTATGAGGTCAGACACTGATATAAAATAAGAAGGTCTAGCTTGCAATTGGAGTTCCAATTCATCCCAAAGATGTTTTGTGACAGACCCTTCTGTCAGGACTGAAGGAGTTAACTGTGTTTAGGTTTAAGAAACTATTTTCTAAACACAAGTTGCTGGCTCCAGCTATAATTTAATTAGTGCTAAGCATTCTATTGTTTGATCACCTCCAGAGAGAAAACGCCTAAGTGATAAGAAGGGCCAAGAGTGTCTTGTGGTTGAAGTGTTTAAGTAATATAATTCTATTGTATCATGTCAAAAGGGCGTGTTCCCTCCATGTAATGTACAACAGTCTTTCAACCCCCCCCATCTGGGGTCAGACCTGCATAAATACTAGGCATAGCCTTTTAATAAATGTCATTCTGTTTTAAACCTGAAATGTGGAGCTTGGTCTCATGTTTGAGGGGAAACTGATCGGGGTTGTGAATTGCTGATTCCCTATGCAGGACATTGTTCATCTGGTATTAACCTTGGTATCCTGTTGGTACCGTAACAATTGGTGGCAAGCGACGGAATGAACCTTATCGCCCAGAAGAGCAACTACACAAGCCAGTAACCTCAGGAAGAGGGGGATTATTACAATACTAAGATGGAAAGAGTACCAGGGACAGAAGGAACCAATGGGCTCAGCATATCAGACAGAACCCCCGCAGAAGCAAGCTTTGATCGGGCGGTTAAAATAAGACTGGCACATTATGGCCCCAACCCATCTGCGGAAATTATCGACCGGGTCATAGCAGCTGTGGAGGCCAACCTACTTCGCCAAAGCGGCGCTGCAGCAAACCCAGTGGAAAAGAGAAAAGTAAATTTTGCAGCTTTTAAAAACTTCCTGGAAACAGAAGGAGAGATTGATGGGTACCTTGCGGATTTTGAGAGGCAATGTGCACTACACAAGGTACCCGCAGAGGACTGGGTCATGATATTATCCGGAAAATTATCCGGCCGGGCCAGTGAGGCTTTTCGGGCCATTCCAGATGAGGAAGTCGGGGATTATAATACTGTAAAAGAGGCTCTGCTCTCCAGGTATGCGGTTACACCGGAGGCATACCGAAGGCGGTTCAGAGACACTGTTAAATTAGCTGGTGATTCCTACCTTGAGTGGGCATGTAAGGTGCACCGCACAGCAGCTCACTGGATAGCGGGGTGCCAAGCCGTATCTGGGGAAGAGGTGCTGCAGCTATTCCTGTTGGAACATTGCTTCGACAAGTTACCCGCAGGAGTTCGAGAGTGGGTTAGGGACCATAAACCCTCCACCCTGCATGAAGCGGCTCGCTTGGCAGATGAGTATACGGATGCCCGCAAACTGGACACTGCTACCACTAAGCCCCCTGCTAGAGTGGAGTACAGACCCCCAGTCACCCCAGCAGCTGCCAGTTACCAACCCCCAGCGCACCGCTATACCGCACGGCCTCTGGCCACGAACTACCCTCAGAGAGCCCGGTTCAATTTGCGGGGCTACTCACAACCGATTCGGTGCTTTGGATGTAAGCAACTAGGGCACAAAAGACCAGAGTGTCCCCTAAATGCAGCGAACCAAGCACAGTCCTGGAGAAGACCCGCCAGCGGAATCCCACGTAATCCTCAGCCTGCGGCCCGCTACGTAGAGGCGCAAGAATGCTGGGGCATCCTACATGAGGCAGACCTTGTGCAAGCTGCCCTCCGGAATAACCGGCAACTGGTTAAAGTGAATGGGAAGGAGGTCAGTGGTTTACGGGATACTAGTGCTACCATGACCTTGCTTCGAAAGAACTTGGTGTCTGAGAAACAGCACACTGGAGACACTGTGGCTGTGAGGGTAGCAGGGGGCACTGTGTTCCGCCTACCTGTTGCCAGGGTACATTTGGATTGGGGAGTGGGCGCTAGACCTGTGAATGTGGTGGTCATGAAGGATTTACCAGCTGATGTTCTCCTTGGAAATACCTTGGCCCCCCTTGTTTCTGCCTACGCTCCTATGGGTCCCGCGGATGTTAACCCTGTGACTACCCGTGCCCAGATCCGTGCAGCAGAGACTGACCCACCTGCTGCTAAGCCCCAGGACGCTGAGCTCAGTAAATCTCTATCCGCTATTGATATGTGGGAGTCACGTTACAATGCGCTGATGAAGGAGAAGAGCCACGTAGAGGATAAAATGGTCACGTTAAATAATCATGTAACAGTGCTAGCGGGAGAGAAGAGGAGTGCAGAGGAAAAAGCACGTTTAGAACAGGAATCTCTGCTAGACCAGCTGCACCGACAGACTGCAGAAAACACCAGCTTGAGAGTGGGACATGAAACATTAAAGACAAACTTAGCGACACTTGAGGAGAAGCTGACGCTGGCTCATAGTGAGGTGCAGCAACTCAAGGGCACCCTATGTCAGTATGAAGGGATTGTGGATACCTATAAAGAGCAGGTACAACAAACTCGTAAAGAAGCTGATGGGATTTTGAAGGACTGTTTAGCCCTAGTCTGGGCACTGAGGAAGTTGAACCCTTGTTTGTATGGACAGGAATTCTCTCTCATAACGGGAATACAGATGGATTATCCTGGCAAACTGACATGCCTACCACCTCCTAGTCCGGTCATCCCCAGGTTGACCCGCAAAAGGGTCAAGCCGGGTCTGCCGGAGTGTTCCACAAGGGGGGAGCTATGTGACAGACCCTTCTGTCAGGACTGAAGGAGTTAACTGTGTTTAGCTTTAAGAAACTATTTTCTAAACACAAGTTGCTGGCTCCAGCTATAATTTAATTAGTGCTAAGCATTCTATTGTTTGATCACCTCCAGAGAGAAAACGCCTAAGTGATAAGAAGGGCCAAGAGTGTCTTGTGGTTGAAGTGTTTAAGTAATATAATTCTATTGTATCATGTCAAAAGGGCGTGTTCCCTCCATGTAATGTACAACAGTCTTTCAAACCCCCCCCCCATCTGGGGTCAGACCTGCATAAATACTAGGCATAGCCTTTTAATAAATGTCATTCTGTTTTAAACCTGAAATGTGGAGCTTGGTCTCATGTTTGAGGGGAAACTGATCGGGGTTGTGAATTGCTGATTCCCTATGCAGGACATTGTTCATCTGGTATTAACCTTGGTATCCTGTTGGTACCGTAACATGTTTAATGGGTAAATGTCAGAGCTCTATGTAGACCACTCAAGTTTCTCCACACCAAACTTGTCAATCCGTATGTTCATGACCTTCATTTTGCGCACAGGGGCACAAGCATGATGGAACAGGAAAGAGCCTTCCCCAAAATGTTGCTACAAATTTGAAAGCACCAAGTTTTTACTTTACAGTAGGCACCAATCATTCTAGTAGGTAGTGTATTCCTGGTATCCACCACAACCAGATTCTCCCATCAGATTGCCAGATAGTGAAACATGACTGATCACTCAAGAGAACACATTTCCGCTGATCGAAAGTCCAACGACTTTACAGTACTCCAGCTGATGCTTTATATTGTGGATGTTGATGTGAGCCTTGCATGCAGCTGCTCGGCCGTGGAAATCCATTTCCTGAAGCTCTCAATGCTGTTCTTGTGCTGATGTTGCTTCCAGATACATTTTAGAACTCTGTAGTGAGTGATGCTACAGATGAATAGCGATTTTTACATGCTACAAGCTTCAGCACTCAGCTGCATCTCTCTGTGAATGGTCTACCTACCACTTTGTGACTGGGTTATTTTATTGCTCCTAGACACTTCCACTTCATAATAAAAGCGCTTACAGTTGTTCAGTTATTGGCAAGCTGTAAGCTCATATTTTGTAATAGATGTTTGTATTTCTTTGTGTGCAAAAACCTCAACAACAAAAAAAAGGGGGGGGGGGCTTAGTTGATTGCAGCATATCTAGTAGGGCAGATATTTCACAAACTGATTCCTGGCAAAGATGGCATCCCATATTTAAACTTATTGTGCTCTTCAGAACAACTGCCAATGCTTGTCTATGGAGGTTTTACTGTTAGGTGCTGCATTGTATGCACCTGATGGGTGTGGCTGAAACACCTGAACTTATTTATTGGCTTGCAAAAAATCCATCGTATGTGTTTCATGCTAATAGTGACTTCATCAGGGGTATCTTAACCCCATCAACTGTGGTTATTCACACATTGGTTCTTATTCTGAGCGGCTTAAACGGTAAGCCCCCAACTGGAGGGGATCATTATTATCGGTTATTTGCAGAGCGCCAACCAGTGACGTGCACTCATAGGAGGCAGGTGAGGCATCCCGGTGGTGATTTGCAGAAGCAGCGCGGCTGAAAAAAGTGTTATATGAGGCATCTCTAATGAGGCCTCGTATGTTCCCTTGGAGACTGGCTCAGCCAATGAACACTGGTGTTAGCTCCCTGGCTCTGCTGTAGACTACGGTCTATGCCGGTGTCCACTGCGCATGCGCATAGTAGAAGCAGTCTGGCGGCGCGGGAACAACAGTCAGCGCCACTGCTGCCTGTTTGGGACTGGCTCAATCGGACTGTCACCACGTCACTGTGAGCCGGAGTGTGAGCCAAGTAACGAGTGGAGGAGCCTGCCTGAGAGAGAGCTAACCGACCGCATATCGCAGCTGCTGCCCCCCTGGTCCGTCCTGCCTGACGACCTGTCACCTGACCTGACTAAGGATTGGAAGGAGCCGTCATCACAGAGTCCAAGAACACAGCTCATCACACAAGTAAGTCATCACTCATCAGAATGACAAGCCATGCCATCGTGTGTGATCGTGTGATCGTGCTGTGATAATTTATTGTGAGGCTTGTGGTTGTTAGCTGTAAAATACGGGTAGTGGCCGCCGCCCCCCCTCTGCTCTGCTGTTAAATATTAAGTGCCTGTGTGATCGTTGCCGGCGTCAATGTTGTGACATCTTCTCTGCTTATTTGTTTAATAAATGTATTCTGTGCTAAATTTGTTCACACTGTAATAATATATTAAATAAGGCAGAGTAGTGGCCGCCCCCTCTGTTAAACTTTGTGTATGACCCGGTCAGCTTGCAAGTTGCTATGCTATGTTCTCTCTGGCTTCTTACTAAATATATTTTACAGAATAAGCAGCCATCTTGTGATTTTGGGCACATTAAATATTATAGGCAGAGAAGTGGCCGCCCCCTCTGATGTTAAACTTTAAGTGTCTGTGTCTGACCGTGACGGTCAGACACTTAAAGTTTTACATCAGAGGGGGAGGCCACTACTCTGCCTATAATATTTAATGTGCCCAAAATCACAAGATGGCTAAACATTCTGTAAAATGTATTTAGGAAGCAGAGAAGATAGCATAGCCGGTTACAACACTGACCAGGTCAGACACAAAGTTTAACATCAGAGGGGACAGCCACTACTCTGCCTATAATATTTAATGTGCACAAAATCACAAGATGGCTGCTCATTCTGTAAAATATATTTAGTAAGCAGCCAGAGAACATAGCATAGCAAGTTGCAAGCTGACCGGGTCATACACAAAGTTTAACATCAGAGGGGGAGGCCACTACTCTGCCTTATAATATATCAAACATTTACTGTGCACAAAATCACAAGATGGCTGCTCATTCTGTAAAATTAATTTAGTAAGCAGAGAGGATTTCAATAGCAACATTGAATTTGCAAGCAAAGAAAATAAATAATTAAAGTTAAATTCACTTTAAATATTTATTTTCTTTGCTTGCAAATTCAATGTTGCTATTGCTACTGAAATCTTCTCTGCTTACTAAATTAATTTTACAGAATGAGCAGCCATCTTGTGAATGTTTTGGCAGTTTACATTTAGGAATTTAGGATTAATATGTGATTAGCAGCTAAATATCTTTAGGTTGAAATTTGAATAGAGCTCCCCCTGTGGCAATCATTGTGTAAATTGGCCAAATCAAGTCACATTTCTTATTAACCCATAGTACAACGGTCTCTTTCTGTTCTTGAAAAAGGGGGGCAAAATAAATAAAGTATATTGCAATTTATTTTTTTTTAATAATTTTTTATATTACAATTTAAAGGTGGTTTATGTCCCATAAGCCCCTTACCATAATTATTAACCTGTTTTGATCTTTTTTAAACCAATGTAGGGTCTGTGCCATTCGTTCTGAATGATAGTATGGTACTAGATTTGGTAAGAACATACAATTTTGAACAACTTTCCAATTTACTTTCATTATCAAATTTGCTTTGTTATCTTGTTATCCTTTGGTGAAGGAACAGCATAGCACTACTGGCAGCATGATGAACACATCTAGTCAGCCAATCACAAGAGACAAATGTGTGCAGGCACCAATTTGCAGCAGCTCCCACTAGTGTAGGATATGTGCGTATTCTTTTTCAAAAAGTGATAACAAGAGAACTAAGCACATTTGAAAATAGAAGTGAATTTAAAAGTGTCTTAAAAGTACATGCTCTATCTGAACCATGCAAGTTTAATTTTGTCTTTTCTATGCATTTAAAGGGACACTGAACCCAAAAATTTTCATTTGTGATTCAGATAGAGCATGCAATTTTAAGCAACTTTCTAATTTACTCCTATTATCAAATTTTCCTCATTCTCTTTGTATCTTTATTTGAAATGCAAGAATGTAAGTTTAGATGCCAGCCCATTTTTGGTGAACAACCTGGGTTGTTCTTGCTGATTGGTGGATAAATTCATCCACCAATAAAAAAAATGCTGTCCACAGTTCTGAACCAAAAACAAAGCTTAGATGCCTTTTTAAATAAATATAGCAAGAGAACGAAGAAAAATTGATAATAGGAGTAAATTAGAAAGTTGCTTAAAATTGCATGCTCTATCTGACTCACGAAAGAAAAAATTTGGGTTCAGTGTCCCTTTAATAATGGCTTTTACACTAGATCTTCTTTCTTTCTTTAATTGCAGATCCAGTGAAAACTTTTTACAAATTAGATCAATCAAAGCAGGAATGATGAAATTACAGAAAAGACAAGCACTTTGAATTGTTGCAGATCAGGAGATGTTGAGGATTAATGGACAGCATTTTTCGGACAAAACATAAAAATTTACTTCTATTCTCTAATTTGCTTGAGAGTCTCTTGAAATCCTTTATTAAAAAGAAAATTTAAAATAGGCTCAGCAGCAGCAAAGCACTACTGGGAGCTAGTTGCTGATTGATGGCTGCACATATATGCTTTTTGTTATTGGCTTACCTGATGTTTTCATCTAGCTCTCAGGAGGGCATTGCTGCTCTTTCAAGAAAAGATACCAAGAGAACAAAGCAAACTTGATAATAATAATAATAGTAAATTGGAAAGTTGTGTAAAATTGTATGCTCTCTCTCACTGGTTTTCAAACCTGTCCTCAGGCCTCCCCCTAACAGGCCACATTTTGAGGATATCTGAACTGGAGCACAGGTGAAATAAACAGCTGATTAGTAAACATGGTTATTAACCTGCTCTCACCCAAGATAATCCTGAAAATCTGGCCTGATGGCGAGGCCTGAGGACAGGAGAAAAGAAAGAAACATTTTTTAAAGGGATATTAAACTCCTGGTTACAACTTCAGTAACATAGTTACTACTCCCCCAAGCTGTTTTTCCTCCAGTGCCTACAGCTCTCTTTATAGCCATTCTCTTATTTTAATCCATAACAGAAGCCCGTTGATAAATGCATCTTTAGACTGGGCACCACCATCTTGTAGCACACATACTGCTGCATTCAGTGATAAAAGATTAGTGATGTTACTGCCGTTTGACAGCTATATGTTGCACTTTGGAATAGCAAACACAAAAAACATAATTTATGCTTACCAGATAAATTCCTTTCCTTCCGGATAGGGAGAGTCCACAGCTTCATTCCTTGCCGTTGGGAAATACAACACCCGGCCACCAGGAGGAGGCAAAGACACCCCAGCCAAAGGCTTAAATATCCCTCCCACTTCCTCATTACCCCAGTCATTCTGCCGAGGAAACAAGGAAAAGTAGGAGAAACATTAGGGTATAAATGGTGCCAGAAGAATAAAATAAATAATAGGGGACCGTCCATAGACAAGAAAAAACAGGCGGGGGCCATGGACTCTCCCTATCCGGAAAGAAAAGGAATTGAACGGGGAAGCATAAATTATGTTTTCCTTCCTAAGATAGGGAGAGTCCACGGCTTCATTCCTTACTGTTGGGAAAACTATACCCAAGCTCCAGAGGACACTGAATGAATAACGGGAGGGAACAAAAAGGAAGAGGCGGACCCTATTCTGAGGGCACCACAGCCTGCAAAACTTTTCAGCCAAAGCAAAAACATCAAACTTGTAAAAATTTTAAAAAAAGTATGTAAGGAGGACCAGGTAGCAGCCTTACAAATCTGATCCATAGAGGCCTCGTTCTTAAAGGCCCAAGAGGAAGCCACTGCTCTAGTGGAATGAGCTTTTATCCTCTCAGGAGGACGATGGACCGCTGTCTCGTAAGCTAAGCAGATGACACCGAATAGACAACAAACAAAGAGGGAGATTGTCTATACTCCTTAATAGCCTGAAGACAGAACTTCAAGGCGCGAACCACATCCAAATTGTGAAGTAAGCATTCCTTCAATGAAGAAGGATTAGGACACAAGGAAGGAACCACAATCTCCTGATTGATGTTGCGATCTGACACTACCTTAGGAAGAAAACCTAATTTAATACGTAAAACTGCCTTATCTGCATGAAAAACAGATAAGGGGGGCTCACATTGCAAAGCAGAGATCTCAGAAACTGCGCACAGAGGCAATAGCTAATGAAGAGAGAACCTTCCAAGATAACAATTTAATGTCAACGGAATGCAGAGGCTCTAACAGAACTTGTTGCAGGAGGAGCCCCAGATCTAAACACAGGTCTGATCCTAATCAGAGCCTTAAATGAACAAAAACAAAATAATCACACAACAGACTGTATCATCATCAAACTAAGTTTAATGAAGAAAAACGTTTTTTTACTTGCATTTTTCTGCGGCTAAGGGAAGTGGCTGCTAGATCTTGTTCCTTTAAAAACGGCTGCATTGCTCAGGTCTGGTTATACACTGATTAGCCTGCCTATGTTTAATCAAACAACAGACTGGATCATCATCAAACTAAGTTTAATGAACAAAAACGTTTTTTACTTGCCTTTTTTCTGCAAACAGTTCTCTGCATTGAGTCTGCATCTAAGGGAAGTAGCTGCTAGATCTTGTTCATTTGAAAGCTGATCCATTGATCATGTCTGGCTTGCTTTTCTTTGCATGTGTTTGCTGCAACACAAGCGGACAGCTCCACCTACTGGCTATTTTAATGTATGCATGTATTAATGCTTTCAATAATAGTCAATGCTTTTCAATAGCAAAAAAAGGGCTGAAACGGCGCAAATTGAACCGCCGTAAACCGAGGGCCACATTATATATATATATATATATATATATATATATATATATATACACACACATATATATATATATATATATATATATATATATATATACAGTGAGGCCTCGGTTTACGAATTTAATTCGTTCTCCGGGTCGTTTCGTATTGCGAAAAATTCGTAAACCGAAACACGGTTTCCCATAGGAATGCATTGAAAATCAATTAATGCGTTCCGGAGGTCCGAAAAAATTCAAGTAAAGTGTCCAAAAAAGGCTCCAAAAGGCTCCAAAAGGCTTAACAACTTGCTGCAAATGGCTCCAATGTCTCCAAAAGGCTCCACAACTTGCTGCAAATGGCTCCAAAAGGCTTAACAACTTGCTGCAAATGGCTCAAAAGGCTCAACAACTTGCTGCAAAATGGCTCCAAAACCTCTCCAACACCTCTACACTGGTACCCAAACTTCATTAATTCAATCATACTTGAGTATGCAGGGGGCACAGGGGCCACTGGTTTCGTATTGCGAAAAATATTCGTAAACCGAGGGGGGCAAACCGGCATTTTGACCGGCATTTTGTTTCGTATTGCGAAAAAAATTCGTAAACCGAGTCAAATTTTCTTCAAATTTCGATTTCGTAAACCGAAATTTCGTATACCGAGTCGTGCGTAAACCGGGGTCTCACTGTATATATATATATATATAAATAATAGTGATTTACCTTTTAAAAAAAAATATTAGGAATATTTCAGGCTGTTTTGCTACAAGAGTGTGTCGTATCTACTAAATATTACTCATCCAGTTTCTATCTGTCTATCTGTTAGTTTTAATTTAAAATGTTGAATTTTATTCTGAATTGTTCTGGAATTTATGTTTGCTTTAATTTGCACAGGATTTTATAGTCTAGTACAATTCAAATTTGGTTTTGTTTGAATGTTCACTTTTCAGATTGTATGGGAAATTGTGTCGAATTTAAAGTAAGGCAAATACAGTTTAATTTGGGGAACATGGTAAGCCATTAGCAGTTTAAAGTATAAAGTACTCTAACTTCTACTTACAGTAAGCTTAGCATTTACCCCAAGAGTTAAGCTATTGTTTTCAAACAAAGTTTCAATATAAATAATGAAATATAGATAATTAAAGTTATTTAAGACTGTATAGTTTCTTTAGTTTTTTTTCCATCTCTTTTACCATTTCTTTGTTTTTCCTCTTTCTTATTACATTGTTTGAATATTTGTGAGTAGATGGTTCAGATTTTTAATTAAGTTTGTATGGAATACAACACAAGGTGTAACCTTTGTTTGGGTAACAAAGTTATATCCTGTGTTTGGAGAGATCCTGAAACCAAAAATACAGTTAAAATTTGCCTTTTTAAAACATACAATAGTGGGCAGTAAAAATACAAGGTTAACCTGTTGGGGATATGTGTTGCTCTATTGTAGGCATTGTTACATTGCTTGAATATTTGTGAGTAGATGGTTCCGATTTTTAATTAGGTCTGTATGGAATACAAAACAAGGTGTAACTTTTTTTTTTGGGGGGGGGGGACAAAAACTTAAAATTTGCATTTTTAAAAAAAAAAAAAAAAAAAAAAAACACACTTGCTAAGAGCAACTTGTTTACTCTTTTTTTTATCCTGTGTTTGGAGTAAATCCTGGAACCAAACTACAGTTGAAATGAACATTTAAAAAAAATTCTAAAACAAAGAAAAGTTAAATTTGCTTAAACTTAATAAACAGGTTTATTGGGTTTTAAGCTTTAATACATTTGCCTTGCTTAAAATATAAATTTAGATTAATCTGATCCCCCTCTTCTTCTAAACAATCAACATTTAAATACTGTATGCTTCCATTGCTTTAGCTATTTGTTTTGTTATTATTTAGAAATGATTTAGAATTTAATTACCTCAGAATTTAATGTGGTTATATTTAGTTTAGTAAGGCTTTATTTTGTTTACTTATTTATTTTCCCTTTTATCTCTCTCCTTCAATTATTTAGGCTAGTATTATTGATGGTTTAAACATCTTTAAAAAGAGAAATATATTTTATTTACATTGGAAGTCTAGTTAGGTTTATTTATTTTTTCTTTCGTGTGTTACCTGTTATCTGCTAAAATGCCTGGGAAAAACTATATTTCACAAGAGGTTTGTGACTACTTTAACAACTATATCCATAAATATAATGGTCCATTCCTCATCCCAGAAGCTAAGAACCCCAACTGTGAAAGTTTCTTAGAGATACTAACACAGGTAGTAACTCTTAAAAAGATTAATAATAATAAAAGAAAATGTATGATAGCACAGGCAGTGATTTCAACAATAATTGGACTGACAAACATTATTGGAGACTTGACAGAGCAAAATAGAGATTTGAAATGAAAGTTAGATAAAACACAGTCTGTTTTAACTAACACCATACAGATCGGTAAATTACAACGTCAATTAAAATTAACAGAACACAGCAGAAACGAATACTCAAATAAAATTACTGAGTTACAAATGAAAATAAAACAAGAAGAAAAAAAATGTAGTGATATTTCTGGGAACAATGCAGATAGTGATCACTTACTGCCACAAAGGAAAGAGTCAAAACAAGTAATAAAACAAGATAAAATGCAAGTGGGCCCCACTAAAAACCCAAGTTCTGTTCCAATTGCCCCTGTCATAATATCTGAGAATTTTAACACCCTGAAAGTTCCTACAGGTTTTTCAAATAAGACTAGGCCAATGACTGTAGCAGCTAAAGACGTTTTTCAGAAATGGCGGGGCACAATCCCCACAAACAGCTTTAATAACTTTTCACAATGGTTTTTCAAGGGGTCTGAAAAAAACATAAAATTAGGTATGAGCATGCAGGAATGGACAGAATTTCTTCAAGATGCCATGGGCCCTATGCCAACAGGTTATTAGGATTCACCTCAAGCATATCTGATCAGGCTGTGAGAATAGTTAAAACCTTTTTCAATTTTACAAGTCTAGAAAAAGAGATTAGTGAAATTACCATGAGACCTCTAGATGGGCCCATTTGAAGTAGCAAAGAGTTTTATTCTGGTGTGTGCTGCGCCAGCCACAGACCCAAATGGTCTGGGGGTCACCAGCTCACATACAGAGGGTACTTGAAGCTCTCCCCAGAAAATGTCTGGAGTTTGTAAAGCTGTATGATCCAAACTCCACAAACTTAGATATGGTGCTCACTAGAGCTGAGAAGTGTTGGAATTATCACCCATACACCATTAAGGCAATTTCTACAGTGAAGCAGTCACTGGAGAACAATCTGAATATTCACAGGCAGGAATCAGAGAGGGGTAACAGAAGGAATGTTTGGGGATATCAGAATAGTAGAGGATCAAATACTGGAAACTGGAGAGACAAGAATTGAAATGGCGATAACAGAGGGGAAAACAAGTATAAAAATTGGAGGCTGAGGCCAAATGAGATAAGCAATAAGGCCAATTTAAGCTATTGGGAACTCAAGCAACAAAACAGGAGAATGGGAGATGAAATTGGGTTTCTAAAGAAACAGCTGACAGAGCTAGAGTGCTCAAATTAAATAATTAATTTTGTTTTTAAGCATATTTGTTTGCAGTGCATTTGTATCATGTAATGTGTACTTTAGTTTTAAGTTCAATTAATAATTGTGTTTTTCATTAAGTTTAGAATGCATAGTTAATTGATGCATTTTCTTTCTAAAAAAAAACAAAAACAAATAACAGATACCACCATTGTGATTAGTTTTGGGAGGCCACATGCAAAAAAATTTCCATGTAAACTGTCTGAAGTCTTATTTTGCAGGAAGAAAACCAATGAAGACAGAGGCTTCTCACCTTTCCTCCCAGCTTTTCCCAATAACACATATTATAGATTGTTGTTTTTCAGGTGTCATCAGGACTGATCTAACCAAGAATCTATGATGGTGGCTTTGGACAAATTAAATAAGTATAAAATATATCACAATGGAGATGTTAAATGGGGCATTAGGCCAAAATAATATATAGCATAAAGGGGTAAATAATAATATAGGACAAGCAACATAAGTTTAAGTAAGGGGGCGAGTGGGATGATGCAATGATAGAGGCACATACCAACTTGAAGTTAACTGTGAATGTGGTTTCTACTGCAAATGGAGTGTTGTAGTGTGAAGTAAATATATGCCTGGTTTTAATCTCTTTTCATTCCTTTGAGGGTCTTGGAAAAAACAAAGTGGTTCAATGATAGAGACGATTGGTAAAGCAAAAGCAAGCACCAGATGCCAAAAGCAAGGACCAGATGCCAAAAGATGACAACAAAGAACTTCAGTGAACGATTATAACTTTTGTTTTACAGGCACAATTCACACTTTATTAATAATGATTTTACTACACGCATACCCATCTAGTGTACCCACACTCACGCACTCATACATGAACTTTTATTTTTTCCCAATTTTAAGACCATTGTATAACTGTTGCTAATGGGGTTTAGCATAGGATTTTGTGTTTCTATGTATAATTTTAAATTCAATTTTATTTAATGAATTGTATAAAGTTAGAATAGGAATTGACAGTCCTAAGAAAAGTACAGAAGAGCTCGTATTGCTGAGGGAATGATATTTCTAAGGGATGGTGGGAGAATTTTCCCTGTAAGGTTTTCGCTCCCACTGTGTTTTTCTGTACTAGTGGGTATAACTAGAAAACGGGGCAACATAGGAGAAGAAAAAGTGAGGGAATGTGGTGACATAGCTTACTGACCTAAAATCTCTTCCCCCCAGATACACCTTTCTCTCTGAATTAAAGACACTCCCAATAGCCTTTGGCTGGCATTTGATAAACCACTCCCTATTGAATTGGGGTATAAAAAACTGGAACTCTCTCTCTCTCTCTTTCTTATCCTGTTCCTGAAAGGATGGCTGATTTTGGACACACTGGAGAATGTGGCTAAGCATATTCATGGGTAAAATCCTGTGATTATTTTAGCAGTGTTGCAGAAATTGTAGTATTGTAGTAAAGTTGCCCTGTCTTAAATATTTGGACTGTTTTGCTGTAAAATAGATGTGTATATATACCTGTAAATATTTATCTTATTATTAACATATATTGATTCCTAATTAACTCTTTGGGAAAAAAATGGAGACCTTTTTAATTAATAACCACACTCCTGAGTCCACAACCCCTGTGCCTTCCTGGCACCCCAAACAGCTCCCCATCCGGATAGGTTTTTTGCGTCAGTAGTCACAATCTCCCAGGATGGTCTCAAGAAGCATGTCCCTCGGGACAGATGATCTGGACAGAGCCACCAAGAGAGCGATTCTCTCGACCGGCTGTCTAATACAGTGTTGAGACAGATCTGAATGATCGTCGTTCCATTGCCTCAGCATGCACAGTTGTAAAGGTCTGAGACGGAACCTGGCAAAAGGAATGATGTCCATGCAGGACACCATCAGACCAATCACCTCCATACACTAAGCCACAGAGGGACTCAAGGAGGTCCGGAGGGCAAGACATGCCTAAGTTAGCTTGCAACGTCTCTGGTCTGTTATAATAGAAATATCCTCATGGATATGGAGTCTAATACCCAGGAATTCCATCCTGGTACTTGGGATAAGAGAACTCTTTTCCAAGTTTATCTTCCATCCATGTGATCGAAGAAGACCGAGAAGGGACTCCAAGAATTATTCCACAAGATGAAAGGATGGTGCTTGCACCAGAATATTGTCCATGTATGGGGCTACTGCAATACCCTGAGTTCTGGCAATGGCTAAAAGAGCCCCCAGAACCTTTGTAAAGATTCTTGGAGCAGTAGCTAGGCCAAATGGAAGGGCAATGAACTGCAAGTGCTGGTCCAGGAATGCAAACCTCAGGAACTGAAAGTGTTCCCAAGTGGATTGGAACATGAAGGTAAGCGTCCTTCAGATCTATAGTGGCCATAAACTGGCCTTCCTGAATTAAAGGAAGGATGGACCTTATCGTCTCCATCTTGAAGGAAGGGACACTAAGAAATTTGTTTACGCACTTTAGGTCCAGAATTGGGCGGAAAGTTTCCTCCTTCTTTGGGACCACGAAAAGGTTTAAATAAAACCCCAAACCTCTTTCTTCAATAGGCATCGGGACAACAACTCCTAAGGAGGATAGATCTGGAAGGCACCCTAGAAAGGCATCCCTCTTTTCTGGTCTGGTAGACAGATTTGAGAGAAGGAATCTGCCCCTTGGCAGATGAGATTTAAAGCCTATTTTGTATCCCTGAGATACCACCTCCAGGATCCACGGATCCTGTATGTCCTTGAACCAGGTGTCTAAAAAAAAAAAAAGGGACAGTCTGCCCCCTACACAATCCGATCCCGGATCGGGGGCCGCCCCTTCATGCCAATTTGTTTTTCGGCAGGCTTCTTATTCTGCTTGGATTTATTCCAGGACTGAGCCGGCTTCCAAGTACTCTTGGATTGCTCTGGCTTGGAGGAGGATTGTTGTCGTTGGGATTTGTCAGAACGAAAATTAGAAGATTGTCATCCCTTAGACTTGTTCTTCTTATCTTGTGGTAGGAAGGCACCCTTGCCTCTGGTAACCATAGAAATAATGGAGTCCAGGCCTGGACCAAATAAAATCTTTCCCTTGAAAGGAAGAGAAAGGAGTCTGGATTTAGAAGTCATATCCGCAGACCAAGACTTCAACCAGAGCGCCCGGTGGGCTAGGACCGTAAAGCCAGAGGCCTTTGCATTTAGGCAAATAATTTTGCATCACAGATAAAAGAATTAGCAATTCTCTGAGCTTTCATTCTGTTTTGACTATCCTCGAGGGGAGACTCCACCTCAATGAGCTCCAACAAAGAGTCGCACCAGTAGGTAGCCGCTCCGGCAACCGCGGCAACTGCAGCCGTCGGTTGAAACTTCTTTCTCAGAAAGGTTTCCATTTTCTTATCCATCGGCTCTCTGAACAAAGAACTATCCTCAAGAGGTATAGTAGTATGTTTAGCAAGCGTAGAGAAAGCGCCATCCACCTTAGGAATGGAGCCCCACAAATCCCGTTGAGACTCCAGGACCAGGAACAACCTTTTAAAAGTAGACAAGGGGGAAAAGGACCAATTCTTTCCCATTCATTCTTAATAAAGTTCGCCATCTTAACCATCACAGGAAAAGTCAAAAAGGGACTGTCTTCGTAAACTCTGTCTAATTTAGGTATCATAGGTTCTTCAGGTTCTTCTGGAACCTCTAACGTAGACATTAGTTAAATAAAAAACGCAAGTGCTCAATTTTAAATCTAAAGGACGGTTCCTCCGCAGGAGGCTTAGATGCTAAGGACTCCGATCCAGAAAGTTCACCCTCTGAAGCTACAGAGGTTAACTCATCATCGGATAACTCGGACATTATCGCTAAATCCGATAAATATTTAGATAACTCTGGGTCAGGAGAGCTATGTTTAACCTTTCTCTTGCGTTTGTTAGAGCGAGGTAATGCACTGAGGGCCGCAGGCACCGCCATTTTTAACTGCGCGGCAAAGTCCACAGGAAGAAGGCCCCCTCCGAATGGAGGATTAGATGTGCTACGGGGAACTGCATGTGGAGTGGATAATGTAGCAAGGGTAGTAATCTCACAGGACGCCGAGTCCTGAGAGGTAGACGGCTCAGAGGGACTAAGAGCCTTAGCAGGCTTGTCTCCCTTCTTAGACTTTATAACAGTGTTAAGGCATGTGGCACATAATTGAGTGGGCGGGAAAACCACGGCCTCCTCACAATATAAACAGGTATGATTTAGTACAGAAGGAGTACCTTCTAACATGTCAGAGTCCCCCATAGCTCAGGTTATACCCACAGAAGGACACAAATAAAAACATTTTTTATTATAGAAAACTGCACCTTTATACTCCCAATGGCTGGGTCACTCACCACCTCCTAGACCCAGACAATTAACAGAGGAAACGCTCTTCTCAGGTTAAAGTCTCAGCTGGAATGGAGGAAATTAACATAGACCACACCCGGTCACATGGAGTGCAAGACAGTACTTCCCCTGTTATTACAAGTACAGCAAGTACTTTCAAAAACAAAAGTGAAACTTAAAAGTGAAACCTTTTTGTTCCAGCCAAAAACACACAGTCTATCAACCCAAGGAAAAAATCACCCAAAGCAGCATGTAAATAATTAATACACTGATTAATTAACCTTCTTCAGAGGGTATTAACCCTGGATCCTATCAAGGTAAAAAGGAGCCACACTGTGACCCTGTTGTAGCATTTTATGTGTAAAAATTTAAACAATATTAACTCCAAGACCCATGCTGTGGAACAAAACACAGCCTCTCAAGTGTGACAGTCTTATAGCAGAACTCCTGACATGGATTTGAGTGAGAGAAAGCAGGCAGTGAAACTCTTCAACACTGATTGCTTAGGCGCTGTAAGCAGTAGTCTGGATGATTTAAAAAAAAAAAAACTTTCATCAATACTCTCACTGAGAGGTTGACATGATTATTTAAAACTCCAGTCCTATTTCGAAGGGCAGATACCCTTTTTCAGGACTCTCCAAATCTTCTGACACTTCTCTGCCACCTCCTAACATGACGAAAGGCAAACAATGACTGGGAAAATGAGGAAGTGGGAGGGATATTTAAGCCCTTGGCTGGGGTGTCTTTGGCTCCTCCTGGTGGCCAGGTGTTGTATTTCCCAACAGTAAGGAATGAAGCCGTGGACTCTCCCTATCTTAGGAAGGAAAACAGAAACTTTACATATTAGTAGTTTGTTTTTTACAAAGTTTAAAAAAGTTACATAGAAAATATAAAAATTTCTCAGGAATAATATAGAGAAATGCCCCCACTGTGAAGAGCTTCACTAACCAGCACTTGTAAAGCATTAAAATAAGAAAATGGCTTTAAATAGAGCTGAAGCCGTAACAGGAAAACAATAGCATGATGAGTAGTAACTGTGCTACTGTAGTTATACCTAACAGTTCAATGTCTCTTTAAATACCAGAAAATTTTAGAATAGTGCAAAGTATTACACTACCTCTACCTGGCTATTTAAAAATGCCACTACTATATTATTAATATTATGCTTACAATAATAGAAGGAAATATTAAAGGGATATGAAACCCAATTTTTTTCTATTTCATGATTCAGATAAATATAGCCACCAATCAGCAAGCTCTACCTAGGGTGCTGAACCAAAAATGGGCTGGCTCCTAAGAACGAAGAAAATTGATTATAGGAGTAAAATTAAACAGTTGCTTACAATTGCATGCTCTATCTGAATCATGAAAGAAATACATGTGTGTTTCATATCCCTTTAAGGAAAGAATCCTTAAAGGGATACTGAACCCAAATTTTTTCTTTCGTGATTCAGATAGAGGAAGCAATTTTAAGCAACTTTCTAATTTACTCCTATTATCAATGTTTCTTCGTTCTCTTGCTATCTTTATATGAAAAAGAAGGCATCTAAGCTTTTTTCTTGGTTCAGAACTATGGACGGCAGTTTTTAAATGGTGTATGAATTTATCCACCAATCAGCAAGGACAACCTAGGTTGTTCACCAAAAATGGGCCGGCATCTAAACTTACATTCTTGCATTTCAAATAAAGATACCACAAGAATAAAGAACATTTGATAATAGGAGGAAATTAGAAAGGTGCTTAAAACTTCATGCTCTATCTGAATCACGAAAGAAAAAATTTTTGGGTTCAGTGTCCCTTTAATATCTATAGTGGAAATAAACTGACCTTGCTCTAGGGACAGAATACCTGAGGGAAGAGACTCCATTTTCAAGTTCAAACCAGGACAAATCAAACCTTTCCTGGTCAATAGTCCTTAGCAAGAACTGAGTGAATTACTACAACCAATATTAAAAAAAAAAAACTCCTAAAAAATATCTTTAAAAGGGATTCTCGAGCCTGAGGAACTGAAAAAAGAGGAAGTCTGACATCATTTATTACATATCCTTTGGAAAGCAATATCTGAATGACCTAAAAGCACTATTGCTTACAATTGTCTGAATCTACTCCTATAGTAAGAGACTGGAAAGGACCAACATACTATTGATTTTTATGTCCTATTAAGCCATAAAGGCCTGAAACCCAAAATTTAAAAGCTGAAAAACTTCAGCACCACAAATCAGAATAAAAAAAAATTCTCACAACAATATAATAGCAATTTCAGTTAATGCTATTTTTTTCTACATTCTGCATAACAGCAAATATTAAATTGAATTTGATGAAAAATGGTGTTCAAACAATCAGAATAAGCACCGGAAACCGTTAGTTTATAAACAGAACAAGGTGATTGCAAAACTTTTTTAAAAGTATATTCTTCTGTCCACAGGATTCTTAAACAAAAAAGCTATCTTTGACCGGGCATAACAGAGTGCCTGTAGAAATGTGTATTAGCTCTAGAGAAATCTTCAAAAAGCTATAATAAACATTGTAAGTACAAGTGACTCATCAAAAAAATAAAAACTACATTTTAGCTTGTATTTAGCGTTAGACTGTTTATGAACTCTATCCAGATTTAAAACCTTTTTCACTGACTTTACATTTATTTTTTAATTCCTTTGTTAGCCTGACAAACAAGAACAAAAAAGGTTTACTCTCTTTAAATGTACACTTCTATAAAATTCCTAATAATAAAAAAATAATAACTAGCAAATGAAGGGCAAATTTCATCAGAAGCTGAACCTGAATGTCTACCTGAGGGAAATGAGTAAGCCCTATATTTAAACTTCCTAGAAACACAGTAGAAAGAATAAACGTGTTTAGATTTCTAGCTGCATTTCCCGTGAGAACTCAGACACAGAACGAGGAGATCCAGCAGCAGATAAACAATTAATATAGTCAGGTACCATTTTCTGTAGGGTAGATTCAGAATGTAAACACAGCTCAGGATCATCCCTAAAGGAAAATGCAGTCAGATTAACAAAATCTCAAAAAGCTTCCCTTTAGCCTCAAAGAGGTAAGGAACATCTTCAAAATATGCAGGAGGCTTTCAAAATATGCAGGAGGCTTTTTTTACAGAAACCCCAGAATTTAATCTGCCTACTGATAGAAAATCTAGCCTTAAAGGGATACTAAACCCAAATGTTTTCTTTCATGATTCAGACAGAGCATGCAAATGTACTCCTACTATCAATTTTTCTTTGTTCTCTTGCTAACTTTATTTAAAAAGCAGGAATTAAAAGTTTAGGAGCCAGCGTATTTTAGGTTCAGCACCCTGGATAGCGCTTGCTTATTGGTGGTTACATTTAGCAAACCAATAAGCAAACATAACCCAGGTTCTAAACCAAAAATGGGCCAGTTCTTAAGCTTTACACTCCTGCTTTTTAAATAAAGATAGCAAGAGAACGAAGAAGAAAAAATTGATAATATGAGAGAATTAGGACATTGCTTAAAATTGCATGCTCTGAATCATTAAAGAAAGAAAATGTGGGTTTAATGTCCCTTTAAAGGCAACACAAATTATCAGCCTAGTTGAGGATTTCTTAACATTGAACTCTTCCTCCTGAATAGCATTAACCCCAGAACCATCAGCCTTCTTGAGATATAAAAAGACATATCAACCTTTACCCCCAAACACAAATAGCAATGTACTTGTATCTAATAATATGTTGCTGTGACTAACGCTGCAAATGGTGCCATACATTTTGAAGAGATATGATAAGCAATCTTACTACAGTAATAATTAACATATGAAATAATAGTACTTAAAATATCAGTTTGCATATATCATAAATTGTATAGAAGAAAAAAACAGCAGTTGCTATACAAACAAAGCAGTGAAGTAAGAACAAAATATAATCTGCAGTAACGCAGAAGATAACAATCCTAATGAGCATATGAAGGCATACACTAATCACTAATATTTTCAATAATCTCAAACTATAAAGATTCATACAGCCTCATTCCCAGGGTGTATTCCGGAGCAAAATAATTCAAACCGGAATTCAAGAAGCTGGGAAGGCCCCAGAACTGTCATGCAGCTTTCTGCTGGATCGCATTAAGGACTAGTGATCAAAAAACCTGTTGGCATGGAGAGAAATCTTGTAAAATCTTTGGGGGCTCTTCTGAGCATTATTTTGCCATGTAAGTTTCTCTCCTTCACATACAGAGCTCTGTATAGCAAGATAATAAATGGTTCTCAAGATAAAATTTGCTTTTCTAAATTTGAAGGATTTCACAGTACTGACGAGACTTCGACAGAGCATCTCACCAGAGTGGAGAACTTTAGATCATCAGGCCCTAAATAAGTAATAATAATTCTCATAGTCCATAAGAGCCTTGGAAACCCCAAGGAAATGTTCTAGAGGTGTATAAGGTGCCTGCAAACCAGGACCATATAGCTGTAGTTCTCAACTGTGATCAGAGAGCAGCTAGAACCATGCAGTATTGAGCATATTGTACTTACAGGGGGTTTAACCTGTGTTCCACTTAAGGTCACATAATAGCCGACAGAAACAGAACGGATACCAGAAGGTAGGGGCTATAAAGGGATGGGGAGATACCCTTCAGACTTCTGAAAGGAGTTTCTATATAATTTAGACCAGCAGTCGCCAACCAGTGGTCTGTGGAGAAGATGATGGTGGTCCTTGACACCATCAACCAGGAATTAATCTCCTCTGATGGCGCCACCCCCGTTGTGCCGCAAACTCCGTACAGTGCCTAGCTGGACATCAGTGAAAATCGACAGAGGTGGAGTTAAATTACAATCTCCCTATGCACATTGTGTAGTTCTGCACAACTTGCATAGGTAGATTGTATATTTAACTACTCCCGCCCCGCGCGCTGTTCAGAGGAAGATGCTTCCATTCTAAAGCCAGCAGAGGTTGGTATAGTCTTGGCTTGAAATAGTAGAATTAAAGTATATAAAAAAAGAAAATCTAAAAAAAAAAAAAATTCTCTCTTAAAAAAAATAATAATTTTATTTTCTTCCCTTTACCTGTCTCTTTGTAGTTGTTTTCCTAATTCCTTCACATGGACTTACATCACTGTCTTCCTCCCCTCCATCTTCTTTTTTATTAAATATTAATTATTTTTCATTCTAATAATTTTCCCGCGCGCAAAGCCTTTCCACCTGAATTCCAGTAATTGTCATCCAGCAGATCAGCCATATCCCACCAGTATTATAGTAATTGCCAGTAACATCAGCCGTGGTTAACTCACATCAATAGAGAGCTTTCTGATATAAACTTAATTTATTCTGTCATTTAGTTAGTTAATTCCAAAAAAGCCTCTCTACCCAGCATCAAAGCAGGTCCCAGGGAGAGGAGGTAGCAGACTTCTCTCCCCAGCAGCTTAGCATGTTCCAGGAAGAGGAGGTCAGCATTCTCACTCCCCAGTAGCAGTGGCCTAAAACAAAAATAGAAGAAAGTTTTGGGCTGGGCCATCTGACTAACTCAGGTCCAAACCAGTGGGAGGTCTGGTACTTGGTTAGTCTACCCCAGGGGGGAGAAATATAATGGAAGCTTCTGTTACTGTTGTACTTGGAGAGGACTGCAGGCCAGCCTCCTCCCCACCAACTATGGAGCCAGGAATTTGAGGGGATTCTATGATTTGGGAGGTGGGTGACCAGGGTACATTTGGAGTACTTTTACCCTGGATTCAGGTTTACACAGTTTCCATGAATTCCCAGAGACTCCGAGGTCTGGAGGGAACTGATACAGAGTTGGGATTCCTGCGTTTTGTTGGAGTATAAGGTGACAGCCCAATTCAGTATTGCCTGCTCCAACCCCCCCCCCCCCCCCCAGACTCTTATGTTTCTGTATATCTAGTCTAGATGTGAGACACAGAACAGGAGATTACACACAGCACAGACAACCTAATGCGGAGACCTCCTGCTGCTATGTGTCTGTATATCTAGTCTAGGTGTGAAGTGTCTTTCTGTTATTGTGCAAGTCATCCATTGTCCTTTTGTAAGTCAGGATGCTTTTCCTGATGTTCGTCTCGTGCTGCATCCGCCATGCTGGAGGTGGAATAAAATAGCTTTAATAAAGCTTAATATCATAACTAAGTGCAAATACTGCCTGTATAAATCTATGACAAGTGTTGTGAATATAATTTTGGAGTTGATTGAAATCACTAAGCAAGTGTGTTTTGAGACACTAGATTTTGGTTTTTCTTTTATTGTGTACAGCATACAAACATATGTTGTGCTAATTATCGCTAAAAATATTTTCACCAATCCAGGAGAAGGGCTGAGATTAAATAGAACAAGTATGGGACTTTGAATCATACGCCCTGAGGAAGCCCCATTGACGTCTAGGTCACGTGGGGGGTGAAACGGCCATTGGCGTGGAACATCACTTTTGCACAGCTGGGAATCAAGCCTCAATTCGTTTGCTCGATGCAAATGGCAAACACAGCCTTGGAATCATGCAAGTTGTAAATACAGCTTTGGAACCGCTATAAGAAGCAAGTTTTGTATCCGGACCAGACTACGGCATAAGGACATAACGGAGAATAAACCGACTACCCAGGAGTCACTTGATAAGTATCCTTGGACTATCGAGTCTAATTTTCTAAATGGAACATATCCCTTGGGAAACTAAGTAACAGAGTGAACCCTGTTTGCAACAGTTTTAACACATGTTGCAATGAAACATAAGTAACTTTTTAATATGTCCATCTTTTGCCTGCTGGTTACATTTTACGCTAATGGTTCATATTTGCTGTAATTACGCTAGTAGTATTTTATTAACATAGATCCCTCATATGTTTTACTATGGTAGCTGAAACCTTTTATTATATTGGTGCTACCCTCTGGTAAGGGTGTTGCTTATTAATACGAATGTGTAAAATAAGCCTTACATGTTACAAACACTTTACATGTATTTTCTTTCCATACTTAGAAGTATTAGACATAGATCCTCAGGTATTTTTCTCATGATAGCAAATTTCCAATCAGTTTGGGTTATCCTCTGAGAGAGAGGTGTTGCCAATACTATCCTGTTGTTTTCTAGTTATTTTGCATGGATCCCCTTCAATATCCATGGTAGCAGATTCCTGTGTAATCACAGGGCTACCCACTGGTTTGGGGTGTTGCTAAATAACTTTGTACTAACTTTATTAAAGGTTACCATTTTGCATCGTAAGCAACAATTGTGAGCTGGCCAGCTTTTTCTATGTGTTTTCTATATTTTGAAACACTTGATATTTATTTGCACTTGTAATAAAATTTATTTATTAATTATTTATGTGTGTTTTGATTTAGGGGACCCAGCCGCCGACCAGTTTGCGCTGGGGAGGGGAGCACCGATCTCAATATGTATAATTAGATGGGACTGTGTCTATATATCCCTGTCTTTCTCTGGAGAGGACACTACTGTGTCCTCCGTGTTTCTCTCTTTTGGAATAGTGAATATATATATATATATATATATATATATATATATATATATATATATATATACACATATATATATATATATATACACATATATATATATATATATACACACACACACAGAGAGAGAAGTACACTCACACGAACGAAAAACCAGCTCCTGTACTATGGTGATTTACCACCTGGGTGCAACTTCTTTTAGCCCAGTAATGCTTTTCACGGAGCAGAACTTTCCTGTAGTATATCAGTCTGATCCCGCCTATTGCGGTCAGTCCAGCGCCAATATACCAGGCAATACCACTCTGAACAAGGAACACAGCACTCCCCAGACGATCGTTTCAGCCTTCATTGGGCCTCGTCAGTAAGGTGTAGCAGTGTTCCTCTAAGCACACTGAGCAAGGAGTCCACGTCTGGTTGCCCCTTTTTCCCCATAGTGATAGGCATCGCCGGGGCTTCACGCTTTGCGTGGTGACGTTATGAATAGAAAAAGGTAGGAGCGGGTGGGAGCCCACAGATCTCCCTCAAGGTGGGAGAGTGCTAGTGACGGCTCTGAGCCGTCGTTAGCACCAGAGTGGGAAACTCTGCGATGGCTCAGAGCTGTCATTAGCCCTCAAAGGGTTAACACTATACAGCCTAAAATTATATTACCTGAGTAGTGTTCTTGTTTCCATTTGTAAAGTTATATTTCTACAAGGGAAACTAACTACTGATGATTATGTCTATAAATGTGGATATGTCATTTGACATTATTGTGAAATCTACATTTATTTAGCTTCGACAGACACAAGCCTATTTACTTAGAGGAGGAATTTTTAAGGTATTAGACTACAGATTTTACTTCTAATACTTAATTAATCTGTAAATAAAGGCAACTCATTCATACACAGATATTACAATCCCTACATCCCCTGATTCAACATTACCATTAAACCACTAGTTTATGAGGCACTTCATTAGCCCTAAACGTATAGCCTGAAAATGACAAGAAACCCAAAATGTTTCTTTCATAATTCAGATATAGCATGTAATTTTAAACAACTCTTCAATTTACTTCTAATATGATATTTTCTTTGTTCTCTCTGTTTCCTCAGTTGAAAAGCACTGACGTAAGCTCAGGAGCGTGCATGTGTCTGTAGCACTTTATGGCAGCAGTTTTGGAAGAATGTTATACATTTATAAGAGCACTAGATAGCACTGGCAGCACTTGTTCCTGCCATGTAATAATACAGACGTACCTAGGTATCTCTTCAACAAGAATATCATTATAACAAAGTACATTTAGCCACCAATTAGCAAGTGTAACCCAGGTTCTGAAACAAAAATGGGCCGGTTCCTAAACTTTACATTCCTACTTTTTAAATAAAGATAGCAAGCCCTCAACTGCACTGCTCCCCCCCTACATTTCAGACTTTGTCTCCAGATGCTCTCCCTCCTGTCTCCTTTGCTCTGCTCACGATCTCCTCCTCTCTTGTTACTTCCTCACATTCCTGTTTACAGGACTTCTCCAGACTGGCCCCCATCTTGTGGAACTCCCTGCCTCGCTCTACAAGACTCTCCCATAGTTTTAACAGCTTCAAGCGCTCCCTAAAGACTCTACTATTCAGGGATGCATACAACCTACACTAACCTTTCCCACTCTATTGCTTTCCCCTTGAACCCCTTAGAATGTAAGCCTATGAGCCCAGCTGTTTGTAGATCGCCTTCATAAGAGCCGACTACAACAGTCAAACTCTCTGCAGGGCCCTCTACCCACTTGATCCCTACAAAAGTTATCCTGTATACGACTATGTTTACAGCGCTGCAGAATCTGTTGGCGCTCTACCTAATAGCAAGAGAACGAAGAAAAACATAATTTATGTAAGAACTTACCTGATAAATTCATTTTTCATATTAGCAAGAGTCCATGAGCTAGTGAAGTATGGGATATACATTCCTACCAGGAGGGGCAAAGTTTCCCAAACCTCAAAATGCCTATAAATACACCCCTCACCACACCCACAAATCAGTTTAACGCATAGCCAAGAAGTGGGGTGATAAGAAAAAAGTGCAAAAGCATAAAAAATAAGGAATTGGAATAATTGTGCTTTATACAAAAAAATCATAACCACAAAAAAGGGTGGGCCTCATGGACTCTTGCTAATATGAAAGAAATGAATTTATCAGGTAAATTCTTACATAAATTATGTTTTCTTTCATGTAATTAGCAAGAGTACATGAGCTAGTGACGTATGGGATAATGACTACCCAAGATGTGGATCTTCCACGCAAGAGTCACTAGAGAGGGAGGGATAAAATAAAGACAGCCAATTCCGCTGAAAATAATCCACACCCAAAATAAAGTTTAAATCTTATAATGAAAAAAACTGAAATTATAAGCAGAAGAATCAAACTGAAACAGCTGCCTGAAGTACTTTTCTACCAAAAACTGCTTCAGAAGAAGAAAACACATCAAAATGGTAGAATTTAGTAAAAGTATGCAAAGAAGACCAAGTTGCTGCTTTGCAAATCTGATCAACCGAAGCTTCATTCCTAAACGCCCAGGAAGTAGAAACTGACCTAGTAGAATGAGCTGTAATCCTTTGAGGCAGAGTTTTACCCGACTCGACATAGGCATGATGAATTAAAGATTTTAACCAAGATGACAAAGAAATGGCAGAGGCCTTCTGACCTTTCCTAGAACCGGAAAAGATAACAAATAGACTAGAAGTCTTTCGGAAATTCTTAGTAGCTTCAACATAATATTTCAAAGCTCTAACTACATCCAAAGAATGCAATGATTTCTCCTTAGAATTCTTAGGATTAGGACATAATGAAGGAACCACAATTTCTCTACTAATGTTGTTAGAATTCAAAACCTTAGGTAAAAATTTAAAAGAAGTTGGCAACACCGCCTTATCCTGATGAAAAATCAGAAAAGGAGACTCACAAGAAAGAGCAGATAATTCAGAAACTCTTCTAGCAGAAGAGATGGCCAAAAGAAACAAAACTTTCCAAGAAAGTAATTTAATGTCCAATAAATGCATAGGTTCAAACGGAGGAGCTTGAAGAGCCCCCAGAACCAAATTCAAACTCCAAGGAGGAGAAATTGACTTAATGACAGGTTTTATACGAACCAAAGCTTGTACAAAACAATGAATATCAGGAAGATTAGCAATCTTTCTGTGAAAAAGAACAGAAAGAGCAGAGATTTGTCCTTTCAAGGAACTTGCAGACAAACCTTTATCCAAACCATCCTGAAGAAACTGTAAAATTCTCGGAATTCTAAAAGAATGCCAGGAAAAATGATGAGAAAGACACCAAGAAATGCAAGTCTTCCAGACTCTATAATATATCTTCCTAGATACAGATTTACGAGCCTGTAACATAGTATTAATCACAGAGTCAGAGAAACCTCTTTGACTAAGAATCAAGCGTTCAATCTCCATACCTAAATTTAAATTTAAGGATTTGAGATCCTGATGGAAAAAAGGACCTTGCGACAGAAGGTCTGGTCTTAACGGAAGAGTCCACGGTTGGCAAGAGGCCATCCGAACAAGATCCGCATACCAAAACCTGTGAGGCCATGCTGGAGCCACCAGCAGAACAAACGAGCATTCCTTCAGAATCTTGGAGATTACTCTTGGAAGAAGAACTAGAGGCGGAAAGAGATAGGCAGGATGATACTTCCAAGGAAGTGACAATGCATCCACTGCTTCCGCCTGAGGATCCCTGGATCTGGACAGATACCTGGGAAGTTTCTTGTTTAGATGAGAAGCCATCAGATCTATTTCTGGAAGTCCCCACATTTGAACAATCTGAAGAAATACCTCTGGGTGAAGAGACCATTCGCCCGGATGTAACGTTTGGCGAATGAGATAATCCGCTTCCCAATTGTCTATACCTGGGATATGAACCGCAGAAACTAGACAGGAGCTGGATTCCGCCCATACCAGTATTCGAGATATTTCTTTCATAGCCAGAGGACTGTGAGTCCCTCCTTGATTGATGTATGCCACAGTTGTGACATTGTCTGTCTGAAAACAAATGAACGATTCTCTCTTTAGAAGAGGCCATGACTGAAGAGCTCTGAAAATTGCACGGAGTTCCAAAATATTGATTGGTAATCTCACCTCCTGAGATTCCCAAACCCCTTGTGCTGTCAGAGACCCCCAAACAGCTCCCCAACCTGTCAGACTTGCATCTGTTGAAATTACAGTCCAGGTCGGAAGAACAAAAGAAGCCCCCTGAACTAAACGATGGTGATCTGTCCACCACGTCAGAGAGTGTCGTACAATTGGTTTTAAAGATATTAATTGAGATATCTTTGTGTAATCCCTGCACCACTGGTTCAGCATACAGAGCTGAAGATGTCGCATGTGAAAACGAGCAAAGGGGATCGCGTCCGATGCAGCAGTCATAAGACCTAGAATTTCCATGCATAAGGCTACCAAAGGGAATGATTGTGATTGAAGGTTTCGACAAGCTGAGATCAATTTTAGACGTCTCTTGTCTGTCAGAGACAGAGACATGGACACTGAATCTATCTGGAAACCTAAAAAGTTTACCCTTGTCTGAGGAATCAATGAACTTTTCGGTAAATTGATCCTCCAACCATGATCTTGAAGAAACAACACAAGTCGATTTGTATGAGATTCTGCTAAATGTGAAGACTGAGCAAGTACCAAGATATTGTCCAAATAAGGAAATACCACAATACCCTGTTCTCTGATTACAGACAGAAGGGCACCGAGAACCTTTGTAAAAATTCTTGGAGCTGTTGCTAGGCCAAACGGCAGAGCAACAAATTGGTAATACTTGTCTAGGAAAGAGAATCTCAGAAACTGATAGTGATCTGGATGAATCGGAATATGCAGATATGCATCCTGTAAATCTATTGTGGACATATAATGCCCTTGCTGAACAAAAGGCAGGATAGTCCTTATAGTTACCATTTTGAATGTTGGTATCCTTACATAACGATTCAATATTTTTAGATCCAGAACTGCTCTGAAGGAATTCTCCTTCTTTGGTACAATGAAGAGATTTGAATAAAACCCCAGCCCCTGTTCCAGAACTGGAACTGGCATAATTACTCCAGCCAACTCTAGATCTGAAACACATTTCAGAAATGCTTGAGCTTTCGCTGGATTTACTGGGACACGGGAAAGAAAAAATCTCTTTTCAGGAGGCCTTATCTTGAAGCCAATTCTGTACCCTTCTGAAACAATGTCCTGAATCCAAAGATTGTGAATTGAATTGATCCAAATTTCTTTAAAAAAAACGTAATCTGCCCCCTACCAGCTGGGCTGGAATGAGGGCCGTACCTTCATGTGGACTTGGGAGCTGGCTTTGGTTTTCGAAAAGGCTTGGATTTATTCCAGACTGGAGATGGTTTCCAAACTGATACCGCTCCTGTGGGTGAAGGATCAGGCTTTTGTTCCTTATTGTGACGAAAGGAACGAAAACGATTATTAGACCTAAATTTACCTTTAGATTTTTTATCCTGTGGTAAAAAAGTTCCTTTCCCTCCAGTAACAGTTGAGATAATAGAATCCAACTGAGAACCAAATAATTTATTACCCTGGAAAGAAAGGGAAAGCAGAGTAGACTTAGAAGACATATCAGCATTCCAAGTTTTAAGCCATAAAGCTCTTCTAGCTAAAATAGCTAGAGACATATACCTGACATCGACTCTAATGATATCAAAGATGGCATCACAAATAAAGTTATTAGCATGTTGAAGAAGATTAACAATGCTATGAGAATTATGATCTGTTACTTGTTGCGCTAAAGCTTCTAACCAAAAAGTTGAAGCTGCAGCAACATCCGCTAAAGATATAGCTGGTCTAAGAAGATTACCTGAACATAAGTAAGCTTTTCTTAGAAAGGATTCAATCTTCCTATCTAAAGGATCCTTAAAGGAAGTACTATCTGCCGTAGGAATAGTAGTACGTTTAGCAAGAGTAGAGATAGCCCCATCAACTTTAGGGATTTTGTCTCAAAACTCTAATCTGTCAGATGGCACAGGATATAATTGCTTAAAATGTTTAGAAGGAGTAAATGAATTACCCAAATTATTCCATTCCCTGGAGATTACTTCAGAAATAGCATCAGGGACAGGAAAAACTTCTGGAATAACTACAGGAGATTTAAAAACCTTATTTAAACGTTTAGATTTAGTATCAAGAGGACCAGAATCCTCTATTTCTAATGCAATTAAGACTTCTTTAAGTAAAGAACGAATAAATTCCATTTTGAATAAATATGAAGATTTATCAGCATCAACCTCTGAGACAGAATCCTCTGAACCAGAGGAACCATTATCAGAATCAGAATGATGATGTTCATTTAAAAATTCATCTGAAAAATGAGAAGTTTTAAAAGACCTTTTACGTTTACTAGAAGGAGGAATAACAGACATGGCCTTCTTAATGGATTTAGAAACAAAATCTCTTATGTTAACAGGAACACTCTGAGTATTAGATGTTGACGGAACAGCAACAGGTAATGTAACATTACTAAAGGAAATATTATCTGCATTAACAAGTTTGTCATGACATTCATTACAAACAACAGCTGGAGGAACAGATACCACAAGTTTACAGCAGATACACTTAACTTTGGTCGATCCAGCACCAGGCAGCGTTTTTCCAGAAGTATCTTCTGACTCAGTGTCAATCTGGGACATCTTGCAATATGTAATAGAAAAAACAACATATAAAGCAAAATTGATCAAATTCCTTAAATGACAGTTTCAGGAATGGGAAAAAAATGCCAGTGAACAAGCTTCTAGCAACCAGAAGCAATAAACAATGAGACTTAAATAATGTGGAGACAATAGTGACGCCCATATTTTTTAGCGCCAAAAAAGACGCCCACATTATTTGGCGCCAAAAATGACGCCACATCCGGAACGCCGACACTTTTGGCGCAAAAAACACGTCAAAAATGACGCAACTTCCGGCGACGCGTATGACGCCGGAAACAGAAAAAAAAATTTGTGCCAAAAAAGTCCGCGCCAAGAATGACGCAATAAAATGAAGCATTTTCAGCCCCCGCGAGCCTAACAGCCCACAGGGGAAAAAAGTCAAATTTTAAGGTAAGAAAAAAATTGATTGATTCATATGCATTATCCCAAATATGAAACTGACTGTCTGAAATAAGGAATGTTGAACATTCTGAGTTAAGGCAAATAAATGTTTGAATACATATATTTAGAACTTTAAATAAAAGTGCCCAACCATAGCTTAGAGTGTCACAGAAAATAAGACTTACTTACCCCAGGACACTCATCTACATGTAGTAGAAAGCCAAACCAGTACTGAAACGAGAATCAGTAGAGGTAATGGTATATATAAGAGTATATCGTCGATCTGAAAAGGGAGGTAAGAGATGAATCTCTACGACCGATAACAGAGAACCTATGAAATAGACCCCGTAGAAGGAGATCATTGAATTCAAATAGGCAATACTCTCTTCACATCCCTCTGACATTCACTGCACGCTGAGAGGAAAACCGGGCTCCAACCTGCTGCGGAGCGCATATCAACGTAGAATCTAGCACAAACTTACTTCACCACCTCCATAGGAGGCAAAGTTTGTAAAACTGATTTGTGGGTGTGGTGAGGGGTGTATTTGTAGGCATTTTGAGGTTTGGTAAACTTTGCCCCTCCTGGTAGGAATGTATATCCCATACGTCACTAGCTCATGGACTCTTGCTAATTACATGAAAGAAATTGATAATAGGAGTAAATTAGAAAGTTGCTTAAAAAAATAGTATCCCTTTAAAACAATGTGCTTTGTTTCATATATATAAAAAAAAAAGTTGTATCCTTCTGCATCCTAAAACAGCATATTTCAAAGCATTAAAATCTAACGAATCTCACACTAATGAGTCTCCTAATTACTTACACAGTTTAAATTAATATTTTTGAATAATGTTAGGTTAGAAATATATTGATTCGTTACCTACACAGGGGACACTTAGAGAATGTAATATAAAATATTTAATTAAGCAATGTTAAAAATTACAATGTTCATTCATTATTTATTTTGCTTCCATTTGCTGTAAAAGACTGTAATTTGAGGGAAAATGGTGCTCCTAGTAATGAGGCCATAAAGCAAATTTTATAACCAATGTTTCCTTCAAAATGCTATAAATTGCCTAAATCAGTTACACGCTTGACAATGAATGCTAAAGCAACAAACTAATTTTAGCTTTCCCTTCATGACCACAATCTCACTAAAGTCTGTAATTAGTTTTGCAAATCTTTAACAGCATTAACGCTTTTAAAACATTATTATAGTACATAGGTCTTCTGCAATTCAGTACTTAATTAGTGTTATAAACTATGCATGTATAAAATAGCTTTAGTGTTCATTTAAATCCTATTTACTGAAGAATGAAACCAATAAATACTCCTACTTGTGAATGACTCAGTAATGCACAAGAATGTCACCACCAACCTAAATGGGATGCAATCATCTTTACATACACCTGCTATTAAACTGGTCAAGGGATAATGACCTGACAAACAAGTTTAGCAGACCAAGCCCTGTATATCATGGTTACTGAAGTTTCCTCCCTAATTAGATGCCTCACATGGCTTTACCCTGCTAAAGACACAGGAAGTCAGACCATCAAAGAAATGACAAAAGGACAAAGGTTGAAATCATTGACCTCTTATAAACTTTAACAGATCAAACATTTGTAATATATGTCAATGTTGATGAAAAGCTGTTACAATCCAACTACCTTTGTAGCTTACAAAATTACACCTAACAATGAAAGTAAGTAGCACTGCTTCCAGTCCAAGCTAAATAAATCCAGTACAATTTTGGGATCTTGTAAATAAAGGTGCATATTTTAAGAGGGAGAATTTGCCTTCTAGTAAGAAGTTTGTAAAACTACTATTAATTTCAAATTTGTAATCATATGACATACATACACATATCTAACAGTAAGTACCAGCACACCAACACATACTACATTAAATGTACTTGTGAGATGAAGTTATATTGTTAAACTTATTTACACAATGAAACATTAATTAAGCACCAGAGTGCCTACCAATTCTATGTTTCATGTTATGTGTGTGTTTAAAAATGTTTTTCAACTAAACTTTATTATATGTGTTACGTTTTCTGCTCTCACCATTTCTCCTTCCAATACTGTACAAGCTATTCCAATACATTCTCCAGATTACACCTTTTAATTTTGGTGATTACTCCTGAGTCCTGTATAATATCAAGATAGAAGTAAACAGCCTGTTTGTCACTTTAACATGAGCCCTGGCTGATCTCCTAACAAATCTGTGTTGATCTGGGCTACAGCTGGGGATAACAAGCATATACACACAGTTTTCATAAAACCATACACAGAAGAAGATGATATTACCAGATGTCAAATCACACATAAAGCATGTTCTGGGTAGCAATACACAAAGTGTGGGTTTACATGGAAACAAGAAATCTCTGTGTGATGTGTGGTACGTGGGCGATGTGACCCTGCAGGTCTCTGGGTCATCAAGGAGAAATGCAATGAATGTGATATACATGGAGGCCGAAGTCTGGGGAGATATTGTTGCCCAGCTGGGTAATGTACAAATCATTAAAAGCCCCTTTGCTGCTAGTGAGACAGCTGGATGGCAGAGTGCTGTGTATGAGAACTGATTTGCACTGTGAATAGAAGACACACTGCTTACCTGCATCCCGGGGAGGCCGCCGGTCTGCATAGGGGAAAGAGCCATGCTGATGTGCCCGTAGCTTGCACTCCGGCCCTAAGATCCACTGCAAGCCGAGGACACCTCCCCCACACCCCGGGCTTCCCTCTGTCTCTCAGCCCGGGCCCAAGAGGAGGAGAGATTGCAGAGAACAGATGCACAAACACTGTGAGAGTTGGTCAGCAGGAAGAGATTTGCTTTATTATTATGATTATGATGATGATTTCCGGCTACTGTGGGGTTATTTTGATAGTCAGTACAAATATAGGAATCCCAACCTTCGTTAAAAAAAAATTACAAAAAAACACACAGGGCAGGGTATACTCTTTTCTCTCGTGTTTCCTCGTTTACAGAAACTAGACCAGGAAACAAGAAGAAAAAAACACCCACATACCCTCCTCCTTCTGAGTCTCTTCCCCTCATTACAGCTCCTCCTGCAAACTGTGAGCAGAGGCAGAGAAATCATGACAGTTTGACAATAGCGCTCAGTAAGGTTTTCTTACTGAATAACTTCCACAGTTGCAATAGTGCATCTCTTCACTGCGTTGATAATGTAAATTCAAGCTTTTTTCTTATTTGCCCATTTTTGGATTAGTCGATATCTATTGTTCAGACAGGATATTATTAATTGCAAAGGAATATTAAAGCTGTTTTCTTTCTAAATCTTACTTTACAAAATAAACAGAATAAGGGGTTCCATCGTTCTGTGTATGATGTCAATTATAAGCTAGAGACGCACATTTCCCTGCTTCATACAAATTTGGGACATAAAAAAGTAATGCATGGCTACCAGCCTTAATACAAGCTTTGGAGACGTATAAACAGTTTTCCAATTATTCAATTAATGGGAAAATCCAATATTATCCCCATTCATGTAAATACAGCAGAACTAGATTTTCTTAAACAGAAAACCCCCTTCCCTATCACAAATACTCTTAGATACCTGGGGTTACATATACCAAAAAACCCTCAAGACTTATTTCAGGATAATTATATGTCACTTCAAACCACTGTTTTTTCTTTGCTAGACGCATGGCACAAACAAGGTCACCTTTCTTGGATTGGTCGAATAAATACGATAAAAATGATGATAGTCCCTAAATATTTATATTTATTTGAGGCTCTTCCTATATCAATACCAGGTCACTATATATGTACTCAACAAAGGATGTTAGAATCTTTCTTCTGGGCATATAAATAGGCTTACCAGAAGTCCCACTTTTACTGGGATTGTCCCGGTTTGGAGGCGCTGTCCCAGTGTCCCACCCAGTTGTTCATTCTGTCCCAATAGGGTTGCCACCTCCAGGTTTCAAATCATGTGTCTGGGTTTCAGCCCACCTGAAACCCAGACACATTATTCAGAATGACTGTACTGTGGCTCTCCAGCATAGTTGGATGCTGGTACTTTGTTACATACAGCCCTGCTTAGCTTAACGTTCGTGTCCTTCAAAGTTTACATTTAGTAATACAGGCTGAGTGAGCAGCATAGGGTTTTTTTAATTTTGTAGTACTACTTGGTTTATTTTTCTAAGAATTTAACACCCCCCGACCCCTGGTGACATTGCCTGTAATACAGCTTTAGGGGAATCCTATGGGTATGACTAGAAGTACAGACAGGCAGGATTTTTGGCCTGGATCTTGCTTTACTTCATGCAGGATAGCATTTTGGCTATAATCTTCCTGCATTATGGTATAGAGTAGCCTCTTAAACAGCTTTAGCAGGTACGTGTTTCTTTTTTACTTTCATTCAATGTTGTATTTATGCCTTATCAGTATTTGGCTATGTTCCTTAATTAGACACATAAAACACATATTACACTGCAGATATTAAATTGTGAAATTGATAATTATGAAAGTGATAATTATGCTTAATGTTTGGCATTATTTAGAATCTGAGATTTAGATTAATGATTTATTAGCCATGACAACGTAATGGTGCCTTTTTCACTAGGGGGTGGTGTTATGATCTATTTAACCCCTTAAGGACCACAGCACTTTTCCATTTTCTGTCCGTTTGGGACCAAGGCTATTTTTACATTTCTGCAGTGTTTGTGTTTAGCTGTAATTTTCCTCTTACTCCTTTACTGTACCCACACATATTATATACCGTTTTTCTCGCCACTAAATGGACTTTCTAAAGATACCATTATTTTCATCATATCTTATAATTTACTATAAAAAAAATTATAAAATATGAGGAAAAAATGGAAAAAAACACACTTTTTCTAACTTTGACCCCCAAAATCTGTTACATATCTACAACCACCAAAAAACACCTATGCTAAATAGTTTCTAAATTTTGTCCTGAGTTTAGAAATACCCAATATTTACATGTGCTTTGCTTTTTTTGCAAGTTATAGGGCCATAAATACAAGTAGCACTTTGCTATTTCCAAACCCCTTTTTTTCAAAATTAGCGCTAGTTACATTGGGACACTGATATCTTTCAGGAATCCCTGAATATCCCTTGACATGCATATATTTTTTTTTAGAAGACATCCCAAAGTATTGATCTAGGCCAATTTTGGTATATTTCATGCCACCATTTCACTACCAAATGCGATCAAATAAAAAAAATTGTTCACTTTTTCACAAATTGTTTCACAAACTTTAGGTTTCTCACTGAAATTATTTACAAACAACTTGTGCAATTATGGCACAAATGGTTGTAAATGCTTCTCTGGGATCCCCTTTGTTCAGAAATTCCAGACATATATGGCTTTGGCATTGCTTTTTGGTATTTAGAAGGCCGCAAAATGCCACTGCGCACCACACATGTATTATGCCCAGCATTGAAGGGGTTAATTAGGAAGCTTGTAGGGAGCTTTTAGGGTTAATTTTAGCTTTAGTATAATGTAGTAGACAACCCAAAGTATTGATCTAGGCCCATTTTGGTATATTTCATGCCACCATTTCACCGCCAAATGCTAACAAATAAAAATAAAGCGTTAAATTTTTCACAATTTTAGGTTTCTCACTGAAATTATTTACAAACAGCTTGTGCAATTATGGCATAAATGGTTGTAAAAGCTTCTCTGGGATCCCCTTTGTTCAGAAATAGCAGACATATATGGCTTTGGCTTTGCTTTTTGGTAATTAGAAGGCAGCTAAATGCCGTTGCGCACCACACGTGTATAATGCCCAGCATTGAAGGGGTTAATTAGGGAGCTTGTAGGGAGCTTGCAGGGTTAATTTTAGCTTTAGTGTAGGTATCAACCTCCCACATGACACATCACACCCCCTGATCCCTCCCAAACAGCTCTCTTCCCTCCCCCACCCCACAATTGTCCCCGCCATCTTAAGTACTGGCAGTAAGTCTGCCAGTACTAAAATAAGATTTTTTTGGGGATTTAAAAAAAAATAAAAATGATAATTCTGCTCTGTAGGATCCCCCCTTAGCCCCCAACCTCCCTGATCCCCCCCAAACAGCTCTCTAACCCCCCTCTCTGCCTTATTATGCGCCATATTGGGTACTGGCAGCTGTCTGCCAGTACCCAGTTTGAAATCAAATATATTTTTTATTATATTTTATTATTTAAAAAAATATATTTTCTGTAGTGTAGCTGCCCCCCCTCAACCCCCAACCTCCCACCCTCCCAGATCGTTAAATAACTACTTAATTTCTGTTCCCACCCTCTCTCCCACCGTGTAACACTTAACTTTTGTTCCATAGTGTAGGGTTCCCACCCGCGCGCGCGCGCACCCGCTCCCGTGCACGCGCGCGCACCCACTCACGTGCACGCGCGCGCACTCGCGCACGTGCACGCGCACTCGATCTCGCCCCCTTCCCCACCGATGGCCGCCCACCCGCCTCCCTGGATCAGCTCCCACCCACCAACGAACATGGCCATAGATGGCCGATGCAGAGAGGGCCACAGGGTGGCTCTCTCTTCATCGGTGGGCTAAAAAATGTTATAGCAGGATGCCTCAATATCGAGGCATCACTGCTATAACATGAAAGCAGTTGGAAGTGATCAGGATCGCTTCCACTGCTTTCAAAGACCAACGACGTACGGGGTACGTCCTTGGTCATTAACTGCATTTTTTTGCAGGACGTACCCCATACGTCGTTGGTCACTAAGGGGTTAAACTGTGTGATTCACTTGTTTGACTGAGGAAGGGTAGAGTATCCACGAAACATTACACACATAAAAGCTACTACTTTAAAAGGACCAGTAATTGCCACGCCCCCTCGACTACGCTCCTGACCACACCCCCACTGGTACCGCACCAGGTGGTCCCAGTTTCACCTCTAAAAATTATGGTAAGCCTACATATAAAAGACCTAGAGTGTCTCGTTAAACTTTATACCTGAGAAAAGAAGAGGGAGGCCTAAACGTCCCAAATCTAACGCTATATCATAAGGCAACACATCTTACACGCATTGTTGCGTGGAACCACAACTCTCCAGTTAAAATATGGATCCAAATTGAGGCGGCATTACTCAAACAAAATGGTATGCAAGATATCTGTTGGCTCCCTAGAACCCATAGACCCCCGCTGATTACTTCTAACTAATGTATTAAAACCACATTAGCTATTTGGGATTCTCTTATCCAGCATCCGAATACTCTCTCCTCTCCAATTTCGCCAATGACCCCATTACTTAATAATACCCTATTTTTTGACCAATACCAATTTAAATACGAAGCTGAGGAAATAACCTATAAAAATATGCCTATAGTCTTACTCACAGATTCGTCTCAGGTAAGGGATAGAATTGCTCTGAGAGATTTAATAGGCTCTCCTTTCCAAAGTTGGTTCTCTTATCTTCAAATTCGACAAGCAATTCTTGATGGTCCTCATAGATATGACTGTTTACGTACACTCAAACCTTTCGAAAAACTATGTCTCTCTAAAGACACTCACAAATCTCACCTTTCTATTACGCACAAACTCCTAAGAATTTTACCTATAACTAGACTACCTTCCTATACCTCCAAATGGGAGATAGAGCTTCAGATCCAACTCTCAAACGATGATTGGTTACGATGCTTTCGCACAACACACACCTCCTCAATTTCACTTGCTCTAGATGAACTTAATTATAAAATTATTTCACGTTGGTATCTTACACCACAAAAACTAAACACAATTTTCCCGGGAGCTAACTCTAGTTGTTGGAGGCATTGCGGAGAGATTGGTACATTTTCTCATATTTGGTGGTCTTGTAATAAAATGTCGACTTTTTGGGCCCAAGTGGAACAATGCGTCAACCTCACGCTAGGCACACAGCTTACCCTCACGGCTTCAATGATCCTATTAAACAATATCCCTAACTTACAATGTATATATCGTAAAAAGCTACTACAACTGATGCTTACTTGTGCCAAACGCATTATACCCAGGTTATGGAAACAAACATACCCACCCACATTCAGCCAATGGGAGGCCGAGGTAACACATACACTGTCACTAGAGAAAAGACATTATTGTTTTTTTGGGAAAGAAAGACTTTATACTAGATATTATCTTTTTATGGGAGCAAAAAATATCATAAACTTATAAAAACTGATCCTTCACTAACATTATTATCTGTGCGCTGTTGGTTTACTATCCATATCCATCTATAAATGGATGGGATGTATCTCATTCTTATCCGAGGTGTTGGGTGCAGGGAGGTTCTGATACAACACCCCCTCTTTTTCTTTTTTTATTTAGTCCCTTTATATGTGTTTCCCTAACTCTTTCACGGTCCCCTCTTCTTCCCTCTCTATCATCCATGTTGAACCGATTAACTTAACTACATAGTGCATTCCCATGACTATATATTTCTACTGGTCTACGTTGTGTACTTGCATGTTTATGTTTCGGCTGTATACGGCTTGTCTGCAATAATCATTTTAATGGATAAGTAATAAGATGTGAATAATATTGGTTGTTCCCTATTCCACTTCTTCCCCCTTCCCCTTTTTTCCCCTTCCTAAAATATCCTTCCTAGACCATTTTCCTTCAACTACTCTTAGTTTTTCTTGAGTGTTTAAATATATTTGTATTATAAAAATATGGGTTCTTCTACTTGTATGCTGATGAACGTAAACTGTATTTATTCTATGTATGCAGTATTATTTGTTGTATTTCGGTGACATGTATTAACCCAATAAAAATATTTGAAAGAAAAAAAAAGTAATGCATGGTTGATGTTACTGAGCCTTTAAAAATACATTTTATTATGACATCAATGTTCCCTGATAACTGTCTCCCATAAATCACAGTTCTTCCGTCTGTGATGTCTTGCTTCACATTATGGGCACCGTGCACATGCACAAGATGCCAGAGGAAGAAATCTAGCATAAAGTTTGGACCTCAGGGAGCAGCATGTGGAAACGAGATAAATGGTTTATTCCACAATAACCTTTAAAACTGTTTTTTGTTTTGTTTTTTTACATCAACAGTGAGGAAACCTTCAAAAGGGACACAACAGTTGTTATATCCCTGCTTGTATAATATTCATTAAAGGGATATGAAACCCACATTTTTTCTTTCATGATTCAGCTAGAGCAGTGATGGCGAACCTATGGCATGCGTGCCACAGCTGGCACGCAGAGGCCAGTTTGATGGCACACGAGTCATAATGCACACACATTGCCCAGTGTAGCTGGAAAAAACTTTGTGAAAGCCTGAGAGCGTGGCAGGTCAGTGATAAGCCCATGTGCAAGGGCATAGCCATAAGGGGTGGAGCATACAGGGAGTATCAAAAGCTTAGCACCCCGTCAGTTTCAGAAGTAAAGCCGCACGCTCAAAGGACGGATGGTATTGAACAGCAGCAGTAATCTACAAGAGCAGAGTATATTGGTGGTGGCAGCAGCCGAGAAAGTAAGTTTATGAGCGGTGGACTGCTGGGGATTGACCAGGCAAATGCTGTTTGAGAATATGGTTACAGCATGATCTGCGGCTGCGCTATGACAATTGTTTTTTTTTTGGATTGTACTGGTATTTTTTAATATTGTGCAGGTTGATTCATGTGTGTACTTATTTAAACTTATTACACACATAAACTAACCTGCACACTATTACATGTTGTTAAGTTAATGGTGCATGACATTTTCAGGTGGCAAATGTTTGTGCTTGAAAAATTCTTGTCTGGTGCTTGCAGTGCTGAGCACAGTGAGCCATGTGGACATTAGAGAATTTTTTTCAAGCACAAACATTTGCCACCTGAAAATGTCATGCACTCATCTTTAAGTGATACAGAAACAGGCAATATATAATGGATATTAAATAAAAACATGCAATGAACTTTTTAAAAAAAATAAATAAATAAATAACCAAAATCATAAAACCTAAAATAAAATAAAATAACTTGAGATCAGTGTTTGTGACTGAAATTATTCCGACGTATCACATCATCTACAGTCTTCATATAGCTTAATCATATCCAGTGTATCAGTATAAGTAAGTCTTCCACCTGGGTCCCTCACTAGTGTTGCCCATTACCTGTCAATTGTGAATAATACATTATCCAGTAAAACCAAATATTGTTAAATTGTTCCGTATCCCCTTGAATCAAGGCTACTTTTTCAGACATATTATAGATATCCTGTATCTTATCTAGAACTTCTTTCCAACTAATAGGCCCTTCCTTCCAATGCCTCGCTATACAGATTCTAGTAGTTGTACATATTATCTTAATAAATTTATTAGTTGCCGAGTTTAAATTGGGGATCTGTCTATTCAAAAGTGCTTGGGCAATCGTTAGTGATATCCTTTCATCTAAGACCTTACTAAGCAGGTTGCCAGATACGTTTAATAGGTTCACAGTCCCACCACATGTGCCTATATGAACCTTGCTCCTTACATCCCCTGTAGCATAGTTTAGATCTATTAAGAGAGTAATGTGAAGTTCGCATGGGTGTGAGGTACCACCTAAATGTTGTTTTTATGGTGTTTTCTCTAAGGTCTGCGCTAATTAAGCCTTTGCAGGAGTCGAAGTATACCTGATCCCACTCATTCTTAGAGAGCTGATCAACCCCATCTCCCTCCCATTTCATTGCTGTAGGTGATTTATCGGTGTGTTGTATGTCTTGAAGTGCTATATATAACTTCGATATAAGCTGTTTTTCCCTGTGCGGATTCAAGCACATTCTTTCTAACATTGTAGGTGGGTTTTTCCCTCGGGATATGTCATATTTATTAAGGGCTGAGGAGATTTGAAGGTATAAGAACCAGTGTAATTTGTATGGATGTAGTTTTTCTTGTAAGTGATTGAATGAGAGAATCTGAGATTTAGTGACAAAGTCCGTGACCCTGTACAGCCCCTTGTTGGTCCACTTTCCCACTAGTCTGTGTGTTTCCTTTGGTAGCAGAAGTCTAATCGGTTTAATCCACATCCCCAAAGGGAGTAGTTCCGAGTGTTTGGTTATCTGTTTCAAATGTGAAATGGTATCTAATATTGAGGATAGTGTAAGATCGATTCTATGAGAGGTCTTCTCTAACATAGAAACATAGAAACATAGAAACATAGATATTGACGGCAGATAAGAGCCATAGGCCCAGCAAGTCTGCCCCACCTTACCTAACAGTATAAACTTATCTAGTTCGTAGGATAGCCCTATGCTTGTCCCATGCATTTTTAAAGTCCCCCACAGTGTTTGTTGCTACTACCTCTTGAGGAAGTTTATTCCATAAATCAATCACTCTTTCTGTAAAGAAGTGCTTCCTCAAATTACTCCTGAATCTACTACCCTTTAGCTTGAGCTCATGACCCCTTGTTCTTGAATTTTCCATTTTATGTAAAATACCCACAGCCTCAGTTTTACTAAACCCTTTAATGTACTTGAAAGTTGCTATCATATCACCTCTTTCCCTTCTCTCCTCTAAGCTATACATATTTAGGTGAGAAGGGAAAGAGGTGATATGATAGCAACTTTCAAGTACATTAAAGGGTTTAGTAAAACTGAGGCTGTGGGTATTTTACATAAAATGGAAAATTCAAGAACAAGGGGTCATGAGCTCAAGCTAAAGGGTAGTAGATTCAGGAGTAATTTGAGGAAGCACTTCTTTACAGAAAGAGTGATTGATTTATGGAATAAACTTCCTCAAGAGGTAGTAGCAACAAACACTGTGGGGGACTTTAAAAATGCATGGGACAAGCATAGGGCTATCCTACGAACTAGATAAGTTTATACTGTTAGGTAAGGTGGGGCAGACTTGCTGGGCCTATGGCTCTTATCTGCCGTCAATATCTATGTTTCTATGTTTCTATGTTTCTATGTCCTAAATATGTTTCTATCTCTAAATCCCATAGGGGATCGTCTGTATGATTTAATCCCATAGCGTCTGTCTCAATTTTTGTCCACATGACGTTTTGTATTGGTTTGTGCAATAGCGAGGCTTGGGATATTCTAGCTGCTAGATAGTATTCTTGTAAATTTGGTGCACCTATACCTCCCAGTCATCTATGTCTAGTCAGTGTTTGTGAGGCTATTCTTGCTTTCCCCTCACCGCTCAAAAAAGAGATGAGTTCTGATTGTAGTCTTTGTAGGTCTAGTGATGGGATTTTATTCGGAAGAGCTCTGAAGAGGTATAATATCCTTGGGAGTATATTCATTTTTATGGAGGATAGGTGGCCATACCACGAAAAGGTTCCCTTTTTCCAGGATCTTAAATCTTGTCTAATGGAACTGTAAAGTGTAATATAATTCAATTTATATAGACTATCATATGAGTCAGAGAGTTTGACTCCCAAGTAAGTAGTTAATTTCTATTAATTTTTTCGCATGGGGGGGAGTGTCAATGGTAAGGCCTCACATTTGTCCATGTTCACTTATATTTATTTTTTAAAGCGTCATAAGCTTTTTAACCTGCCTTTTTAAAAAACCTCACATTTCATTCTATGGATCACCTGATTTGCTTACTTAGGTTGCTATCCTTTGTAAAAGATCATATCCAGGAAGTCTCAGGAGTAGTACATTTACTACTGTGAGCTAGTTGTTGATAGGTGACTGCACATGTCTTATGTCACTGGGTCACCTGATGTGTTCAGCTACCTCACAGTAGTGACATACAATGCATATTAATTCCCGTCCTACACAATATTTTTTAACAATTGCATCTGTAAAAGAAAACACCAAGTGACAATAATATTTTTTATTATGGGGCAGATTACTATTTTGGTGTCTTTTGTACAATTTTTTTTTTTTTCTTGTAGACTCCTCAACTTTTGAAACAAAACAATGACGACTGCGAAAAAAGCAAAAATGAAAACAAATAGTGGAAGATCATTCCAAGACTCCTGGACAGACTCATTCTGAGTCATTGGACATCATGAGAAAGCCTTATGTATTCTATGTAATGAAAGTGTTGTGTGTCGCACATCCAATTTCAGACGTCACTTTGACACCAACCACAAAAGTGTTGCTGCACTTGGTGAAGCTGAAAGAAAAGAGTGCCTAGCAAGGAAATTGTGGAAATATTATTCCCAATCTGTTAGTTTTAGCAACTATCTGTCAAAAACAAATCATCTGATAGCAGCCAGCTTTCAGATTTCACTGTGCCAGGCAAAACATGGAAAACCCCTCTCTGATGGCGATTTTATAAAAGCGGCCATGCTGGCTGGAAGTAATTCCCCTTTTCATGATTTCCAAAACAAGGATAAAATTGCACAGCGCATCTTTGAGATGCCCCTTAGCAGAAATACTGTTAAAGATAGGGTCCTGTCCATGACAAGTGATATTAGTCAGCAGCTCACTACTGACTTACAAAAGGCTGTGTGCTACTCCATGTGCTTGGATAAAAGCCCAGATATAAATAATCATGCAAAGTTAGCATTCATTTTGCGTTATGATGCTGGTGACCGTATGAGAGAAGAGCTGCTGAAACTGTTGTCTTTGCCTGAAATGCAAGGAATAGATATCTTCAATGCTGTGATGGAGGCTTTTTTTTTGACACAAGACCTAAGGACAGAGAAAGTGGTTTCAGTTACTAGTGACTGTGCACCTTCCATGGGGGGAACAACATCTGGTTTCATACAGTTCTTTGTTAAAGAAGCAAAACATTCAGTCATTCAGTTTCATTGTCTTCTTCATCAAGAAGTTTTTTGTGCCAGGGAAACCTTCAAAAAGCTTGATGATATTCTCAAAGATGTAAAAAACAATGGTGAATTACATCATGGCTCGTGCTCTCAATTATCGACAGTTCCAAGCACTTCTTGATAAGGTTTAGGCACACTATACTACTTTACTAATGTACAACAATGTTCGTTGGCTGAGCAGAGGACGAGTGCTGGAGAGATTTGTAGCATGCTTAGCTGAAATAAAGTTGTTCATGAATGAAAAGGAGCAGGAATATCCGCAGCTCACTGATATGGTCTAGCTTACCAATCTCATGTTTTTTTTACAGATTTCACAAGACACTTCAATGAGCTAAACATAAATATTGCAAGGTTTAGGAAAAACAACAGAAAGCATGTTTTGTGATATCAAAGTATTTGAGAGAAAGTTGAAAGTCTTTAAAAAGAGACATTGAAAGTGGCCAACTGAAATATTTTCCACATCTGAAACGCATTTGGAAAATTCTATGACATTTTCAGACAATCCTACAAATGTTTAAGAAATCTACAAGGAATTTTCTGGCATTTTAGCAGCTGCAAAGGAGAACTTTAGCAACAGGTTTTCACAGTTCCACAAGATGGAGACAACCGTAAGTTTTGTTACTTGCCCAGACAAGGCCAAATTTGAGGAACTTGATCTTTCCTGCCTACAGTGGCTGGATATATCAAATTTAGAAATGGAGCTCCTGGAGTTTCAAGACAGCTCAGTCTAGAACAATAAATTCTATGACCTCCGTGAAACACTAGAGGTGATTGAGCGTGAACGGATGTCAAAAGACACCACAGTTGCTCATTGAGAAAAGGAGATCCTGAAAGCATGGAATTCCCTACCTCAAAATTTCAAGTCTATGAAAGGAGAACCCCGGACGTGCGAATGGAGGTAGGGGTAATTGACCCATATTGGCTGAGTGGAGGTCATGGCAGGGACAAAGGGGCGTGGCTGGATGAGAGGTTTTAAATCGTTGGCAGTATAGTGGATTCGCGCCTTTTTTAGTCACTTACCTGATCTGGAGAAGAACGGCTTAAGTGATTACCTGTCATGGACGCGCTGCTGCAGGAGCTGACGGCGATGGCCAGAGGAAGAGGAGTCGAGTGGATCCGGGAACAGCTGAAGTCGTGTGAAGAGCCTCGCGCAGGAACGTCAGGAGTTGCGGGTGTCAGCGGTTCCAAGAAGAAGAGACCAGTGAGATCAGCTGGGCCTCCGTCGAGGTTGAGTCCTGAGGAATCCAGTTCAAGGAGGAAGTCGTCGGCGAAGTCCGGGCGAAGAGGATCTTCAGGCAAGAGGTCAGTTGCAGTGAAGGCGGCAGGATCCGGTGCAGTAACGGCGCATGGCGGTGACGTCATCGCGCCTCGGAGGACCGGAGAGGCTTCAAGGACGTCGGAGCCGGTGACGGGTAATGTGTGGTCTGGTGGGTGCGGAAAATGGGGTGGTAGTGTGGCGGTAGTTCAATTTGTCAGGGGGCAACTATGGGGGCAGTCATGGCTTTTAATTGTAATTTGATAAGTATTATTTGGGTACGTTAAGTATTATTTGTGTCCTATTGGGAATGTTTTTAGTTATTAGGCGGTTGCAAGGGCTGTTAGTGCACCGGGTCTATGTATTATGTGCAGTATAGTGATGTGGCTTATTTGGCCGTTCAATTAAATAAAAAATAAAAGAAAGAATAAAAATGTAATAAAAGAATAATTAAAATATATGCTCATATATTGAAGGGTTTAAATTTTTGTTGTTTTTCCTGTGTTGTTGGGCAATATAATAAAAGGGAATAATTATAGGTAAATGTTTTATATTATGTCATGTTGCTTATTTTCATGTTTGAATGTTTTTCCTTTGGGACCTGAGGCATGGTTTTTTTTTTTTATTTGTTTGAAGAAAGTTGGGCTTATAGTTAGTATTTGAAGTGCTAGATTGGGAGTATCCTTAATTTGACAAGTGGCTTTATATAAAAAAAAAAAAAAAAAAAATTATTGCTTGTTGCCCATTATGTTTTTCTTAAAAATTTTAAATTGTTCCTGTAAGGTAGGTACTATTTTTGTTTTGGGTTATTGCTTACGCAGGTGGTTTATTTATTTAAGAGTAGTAAGTAGGTTTTGAGGTGGGTCAAGTGGTTGTTTGTTTTTAAAAAAAAAAAAAAAAGAGTGAAAAAGTGGGACATTTTAGAACAAGTAGTTTGGGGGGTGAGAGCTAATGTCTCTAATTTTTTCATGCACAGGTTTTCCAGGAAGCACACGGCCTTTCTAGTGGAGGAGAAGAGGCCCCTACACCTCAAAGGGACCTGGGTACGGAGCCGCTGCTGGTGTTGGATGCTGGCAGTGACTTTGAGGACGAGGAGGAAATTGAAGAGCCTGCACTACCCGGACCTAGTACGGCTGGTCAGGTAGGCGATGCGTCTACCCTGGCGCAGCTTTTGAAGTTATTATCTCCTGAAAGGGGTGTTAGGATTTCGGTTGGGAGCAGGGTGAGTGAGAGTGGGGCTAGTAGGGATAGAGATAGGGCTGGGATGCAGGGGAGTAGGTCATCAGGGGGGTCAGGCACTCACACCCTCACGTGCTTTACAGTCCCCAGGATCCGGAGATATTACGGTGCCCAGTAGGCATCAAAGGAGGAGATCAAGGTCGGGTCACGGCTGACGAAGATCACGTTCACCTTTAAGAAAAGCTACCGTTGTTCATTCACCTACGTGGGCGAGGTTTGAGAGTTCGAAAAGCAGTGGAAGAAGAGAGAGAGGACGTTCTCCTTCCAGGAAATCTAGTGGGAGTCGGAGAACTGGGGAGAGCGGTAGAAGGAGGGAAGAAGTAGTGGCAACCCAGGATGCCCCAGTGTTGGAGCAACTAATCGGGAGAGTCCCAGGACGGCCCCCCAGTCTTCAGGTGAGTCGGCTGGGGGTGCTGTGATGGAAGGTTCGGGTTTTTGAAATTGTTCCTGTAAGGTAGGTACTATTTTTGTTTTGGGTTATTGCTTACGTAGGTGGTTTATTTATTTAAGAGTAGTAAGTAGGTTTTGAGGTGGGTCAAGTGGTTGTTTGTTTTTTTTAAAAAAAAAAAAGAGTGAAAAAGTGGGACATTTTAGAACAAGTAGTTTGGGGGGTGAGAGCTAATGTCTCTAATTTTTTCATGCACAGGTTTACCAGGAAGCACACGGCCTTTCTAGTGGAGGAGAAGAGGCCCCTACACCTCAAAGGGACCTGGGTACGGAGCCGCTGCTGGTGTTGGATGCTGGCAGTGACTTTGAGGACGAGGAGGAAATTGAAGAGCCTGCACTACCCGGACCTAGTACGGCTGGTCAGGTAGGCGATGCGTCTACCCTGGCGCAGCTTTTGAAGTTATTATCTCCTGAAAGGGGTGTTAGGATTTCGGGTGGGAGCAGGGTGAGTGAGAGTAGGGCTAGTAGGGATAGAGATAGGGCTGGGATGCAGGGGAGTAGGTCATCAGGGGGGTCAGGCACTCACACCCTCACGTGCTTTACAGTCCCCAGGATCCGGAGATATTACGGTGCCCAGTAGGCATCAAAGGAGGAGATCAAGGTCGGGTCACGGCTGACGAAGATCATGTTCACCTTTAAGAAAAGCTACCGTTGTTCATTCACCTACGTGGGCGAGGGTCGAGAGTTCGAAAAGCAGTGGAAGAAGAGAGAGAGGACGTTCTCCTTCCAGGAAATCTAGTGGGAGTCGGAGAACTGGGGAGAGCGGTAGAAGGAGGGAAGAAGTAGTGGCAACCCAGGATGCCCCAGTGTTGGAGCAACTAATCGGGAGAGTCCCAGGACGGCCCCCCAGTCTTCAGGTGAGTCGGCTGGGGGTGCTGTGATGGAAGGTTCGGGTTTGTTGTGTGGAGAACGTGAGAAACTGCTGAATGGATTGAAGGCACTGTTGGCGAGTTTGGAGGCTCCAAGTGGGGGGGAATCAGCTGAAAAGGCATGGACCCCCGGAAGCCATTGTGGCTCCGGCTGGGTCGGTTGCGTCAGTGAGCGGGGCGGTTTCGGTTTCTCAGGCGTCGGCTGTTTCTGTTTCAGGTAGTTCAATTAAAGTAGCTGAAGAAGCTTTGAGGCGACCGTGTTTATGTTCCATTGGTCCTTTGGGGATCCATCTAACGGTGGATGTTAAAGAAAAAATCTGGAAGCGGGAGTTCCTAGAAATTTTTTCTTTGTTGCCACTTGACCAAGTGGTGGAGATAAAGGAGGATGAAAAATCCGATAAAGGCAAGAAAGAAGAGGAAGAAAGGAAAAAGAGGTTCAGGAAGTTACCTAAGACCCTGGGTAATTAGTCAAGAGCCTTTTGCATTCTTGCTAGTGTGGTAACGGAGAAGTGCCCGGATCAGGGTGGTTCCTTATTTTGTTACTTCAATGAGATTTTGAATGCTTATCGTACTTATGGTGGTATGGCGTGGTGGCTCTATGACGAGAAGTTTCGTCAGAGGCTGGCGGTTAGACCAGAAATACGTTGGGATGACCGTGACATGGGCATTTGGCTCGAGATTATGACCCCTCTAAGGGGTCAGCCTTTTCGTGTTTCAGGGGTCGGTTATTCCGGCCCCTCGGTTAGTTCGGGATCTGCAGTTTCAATGCGTAAAGGATTATGCTTCCAATTTAATGATGGAGTGTGTCGGTTTGGAGCAAGTTGTAAATTCAGACACGAATGCTCAGGGTATGGCGGTAGCCACGGTTTTTCCCGGTGTTTCAAAAAAGGGAAGTTTGTTGGTAAGCAAGGGGAGCCTACTCCTCCAAGCTCAGACCCCAGTGAAGGTAGGAAGGATGGCGGTTTGGTTAGAGGCTTACGCCAGTAGACGGGGAAAATGAGAGGATGCTGAGCTGCTGCTTTCGGGCTTCAGCTCAGGTTTTGTAATTCCTTTCAAGGAGAATATGGGAGGAAAAAAAGAGGTTTCTTTGGGGAGAATGGCGGGCCCATTTGTTTCTCCTCCTTTGGAGAATTTGAGAATTTCTCCTTTAGGAGTAATTCCTAAGAGGGTTGAAGGTCAGTTTCGACTGATTCATCACCTGTCATACCCTAAGGGTTTTTCTGTTAATGACGGCATTGATCCAGAGTTGGTGTCGGTTAACTATGCGTCATTTGACAAGGCGGATGATTTGGTTCGGGTTGCTGGTCGCGGGGCCCTGTTAGCGAAGGTTGACATTGAAGCGGCATTCAGGCTGTTGCGGTTCACCCTCGTTGTCATCACCTTTTAGGTTGCAAATTTGATGGTTATTTTTTCGTGGATTTGTGCCTTCCAATGGGGTGTTCTATTTCTTGCTCTTATTTTGAGAAATTTAGTACATTCATTGAGTGGGTGGTTAAGCAACGTGCTGGGTTGTCATCTTTAGTTCATTACTTGGATGACTTCTTGTTCGTGGGCCCTAAGGATTCGGAGGTCTGTCAGAAGCTGATGTTGACTTTTGATCTTGTTGCTGCTGAATTTGGTATTCCAATAGCAGAAGAAAAGTCGGAATGTCCGGTCACTTCTTTATGTTTCTTGGGTATCAAAATAGATTCAGTTGCAATGCAATGCCGTCTCCCTTGGGACAAGGTTGTTGACTTGTTTCAATGCATCCAAGGGGCCTTGTTGGCTGAGAAGATAACCCTGAGGCTCCTTTAATCTTTGTTGGGTAAACTCAACTTTGCGTGCCAAATTATCCCGGTAGGTAGGGTCTTTTGTAGAAGACTAGCATTGGCGACCGTCAGGGTAGTTGCTCCTCATCACCATATTCGTTTGACAAAGGTTATGAAGGATGATCTTCGGGTGTGGTCGGTCTTCTTGAAGGATTTCAATGGCCAGTTGGTGATTAAGGAAGTGGATTGGTCTGACGATCGTTTTTGCCTCTTTACTGACGCATCTGGTTCGTGTGGTTTTGGTGCTTATCTGAACGGGAAGTGGTGCACGGAGGTTTGGCCTGAGGATTGGGAAGCTTTGGGTTTGACAAAAAATCTGACTTTTTTGGAACTCTTCCCTTTGGTGGTTGCTTTAAAGGTGTGGGCTTCGGAGCTCCGAGATAAACGGGTGTGTTTTCACTCGGATAATTTGGGGGTGGTTTATTCGATTAACAACTTGACTGCGAATTCCCCCCCAGTTATCCGTTTACTGAGAGAATTTGTGTTGGAATGCTTGAGGCTTAATGTTACTTTTAGAGCTGTTCATGTACCGGGCAAAGTGAATTCTATTGCTGACGCTCTTTCCCGTTTTCAGTGGGAGCGTTTCAGGTTGGAGGCTCCGGATGCGGAAACGGAGGGTGTGAATTGCCCGAGGGAATTGTGGCTCCTGGGGTATCCTTAGTTTGGGACCTCGTGAAAGGGGCCCTCACCCAGTCTACCTGGAGGGCTTATGCCCGGGTATGGAAGTTATGGCTGTCTGTGGTGGATAATAGGGAATGGTTGACTTCAGGGGAATCTTGTTGTGAAATACTTTTGGGTTGGATTAGGCAATGGAGGTCTGAGGCTTTGTCACCAGCAGAAATTCGCAGGAGACTTGCTGCTTTAGCTTTCTTGTTTCAGTTGGGTGGGTTGGAGGATGTGACCAAGAATTTTGTTGTAAGAATGGCGGTTCGAGGCCTGTGCAGGAAGAGGTCTGTAATGGATGGTAGAAGGCCGGTTGTTTTTTCATTATTAAAGAAGTTGGTGGGTATCCTTCCGCAAGTTTGCTTTTCTGATTTTGAAATTTTATTGTTTCGGGCTGCTTTTGTTTTAGCCTTTTTCGGGGCTTTTAGAATTTCTGAGTTCGTTGGTAGGAATAGGAGATGTGCTAGCGGGTTTGGTGACATTTGCTTGAATAACGGGAATTTGGACATATGGTTGAGAAAATCCAAGACTGACCAGTCAGGAAAAGGTAGATTGTTTAGTTTAAGGGCGGTAGGCGGCCCTTTTTGCCCTGTTGGGGCGGTCTTAGCATTTTTAAAGGTTAGGAATGGGGTGAATGAGGCTTTCTTTATCCATCAGGATGATTCTGTGCTGTCAGTTTTTCAGTTCGTATCTGTTTTTAAGAAGTCACTTTCTTTGTTAGAGTTAAATCCTTGTGAATTCGGTTCTCATTCATTCCGCATTGGGGCTGCGACGGAAGCTCAGCTATTGGGTTTGGAGCCTCAGTTAATCAAAAAGATTGGAAGATGGGGGTCTGACCATTTCAGAGTGTATGTGAGGCCGGGATTAGTAATTTAAAAAAAAAAAAAAAAAAAAGGGAAAGAGACAAAATGTGTTTTCTTTGTTTTTCTTTTTCAGGTCCATTGAGATGTTGGGTTTTCGGCCATTCTTATGTTTATTGGGCCAGGAAGACTGCTGCAGTTAAAGGAGATGGAGCCCAGTTGGGTTTTTGTAAGGACAGAGTTAATTTGAGGTGGTTCGGAGTTAGGGGCATGAGATGGTCTCAGCTTTTGGAATCTGTGGTTAATTACGCTAGGCTGTTTTCTCCCCCTAATATATTGGTCATCCACCTGGGTGGGAATGATTTGGGTTTTATGGCACAGAAGTCATTGGTGGATAAGATTAAGTGGGATTTGGACCGATTACATACTTTGTTTCCAAGTTTGCTAATTGTGTGGTCAGACATTGAATGCCGGCTGGTTTGGAGGGCAGCGTGGGACTGCGTTACGTTGGAAAATTCTCGGAGAAAAGTGAACCGTATGGTGAGTAGCCATGTTAAAAAAATTGGGTGGCCTCGCCTTGAGGCATTCAGAGTTTGAAGGGGAATCGGGAAAATGTTTTTTCCTTCGGGATGGCATTCATCTTAACGAAGTAGGCTTGCATTTATTAAATTTTACCCTAAAGGAAGGTATTGAGTCGGCCGCAGCTGTGTTGGGCGGTGCTCGATGTTAGTTCGAGCTGTGGCGGGGTGCTTGTCCTGGGTGATGGCTTACGCCATGGTTGGGGTTCATGGTACCTCCTGTCGGGATGTATTGTAGTTAGTATGTGGCAAGATTTGACACAATTATCAGCATACATACACCAACTAAAATCAGATTAATTGTGTTTTGTGATTGCTAATATTTCATATGTTTAATTCTGTTCACTTTAAGTGCAAGTAGCAGATTTACAGGTCTATTATCCAAACTAGCCAGTAAAATGCAGAAGCCTGGTCTTGAGTGTTGTATGTGTTGCTCTCAAATGTATATAGATAGTATGTGCCAAGGTTTGACATATTGGGGCCCATTTATCAAGCTCCGTATGGAGCTTGAAGGGCCGTGTTTCTGGCGAGCCTTCAGACTCGCCAGAAACACCAGTTATGAAGCAGCAATCTAACCTGTCCGCCTGCTCTGAGGAGGTGGACAGAGATCACGTGAAATCGACCCGATCCAATACGATCGGGTTGATTGACACCCCCTGCTAGCGGCCAATTGGCCGCGAATCTGCAGGGAGCGGCGTTGCACTAGCAGTTCACAAGAGCTGCTGGTGCAATGCTGAATGCGGAGAGCGTATTGCTCTCTGCATTCAGCGATGTCTGTCGGACATGATCCGCTGATCGGATCATGTCGGACAGACATTTCATAAATAGGCCCCATTATCAGCATACATACAACAACCAAAATCTGACTTCATTTTGGCAAACAATGTTTTAATATGGCTGCAGTGTTTTCAGTCAAGACAATAAGTTTAAGAGTTATTTAAGATGTGTTAAAATCACATTTATTTTCAAGTTCATGTTGTTTATCTAAGCAGTTTATGACAACTGCAAGCAATTAAAGGGCCATTATACACTCATTTTTTCTTTGCATAAATGTTTTGTAGATGATCTGTTTATAAAGCCCATAAAGTTTTTTTTTTTAAAAAATGTATATGTTTGCTTATTTTTAAATAACATTGCTCTGATTTTCAGACTCCTAACCAAGCCCCAAAGTTTTATTTGAATATCGTCAGCTACCTTTTCCAGCTTGCTCCTGTTTGTGTAAAGGGTCTTTTCATATGCAAAAGAAGGGGGAGGGGGGAGGGGGGAGTGTCTTATTTCCCACTTGCAGTGGGCTTTCCAACTGCCTTTTCAACAGAGCTAAACTGAAAGCTTCTAAGTACGTTTTTAAACCATTTTATACTGGATTTTTATATCAGTATCTGTGCATCTTATTCTTTATAGTAGTGTCTATTACATGCAGTTATATGAAAATGAGTGTATACTGTCCCAGTAATGTTTTGTTCAGCAATGTGTCTTGTGATTGCTAATATTTCATATGTTTAATTCTGTTCACTATGATCCTCTGTTTGGATAATAGACCTGTAAATCTGCTACTTTGAAAGTGCAAATTAGCCAGGGAAATGCAGAAGGCTGGCCTTGAGTGTTGTATGTGTTGCTCTCAAATTTATGTAGTTATGTGCCAAGGTTTGACACATTATCAGCATACATACAACAACCAAAGTCAGATGAATTCTGCAAAAACAAATTCCTAAAGCAGTGTTTTCAGTCAAAAAATTAATCTTTTGTTTAACAATGTGTTTTTGAGACTGCTAATATTTCATATATTCTGTAAACTATGGTGCTCTGCACTCTGTAAGTATCAGGCCTATTTAATTGTGAATTATCCAGTGAATTTGTTTATTATTTTTTTTCAATAAAAGCTTTTTGATTAATTAAAACCCTTTTATAGTGTTTTTATTTGGTAACTAAAGCAGTTAATTAGCTCTGACAGCTTTAGGAAGTGTTTATTTTCAATAAAAAAACCTTGGTATTCAGGTTCATTGCAGTATGGCCACTCTGACCAAAATAAGTTGACTTTGTGTTGCAGTTTGGGCACTCAGACTCAAAAAGGTTTGCCATCACTGCAATTTAGCCACCAATAAACAAGCGCGACACAGGGTTCTGAATCAAAAATGGTCCGGCTCCTAAGCTTACATTCCTGTTTTTTCAAATAAAGATACAAAGAGAACAAAGAAAAGATACCAAGAGAACAAAGAAAAATTGATAAAAGGAGTAAATTAGAAAGTTGTTTAAAATTGCATGCTCTATTTTAATTTTTGGGTTTCATATTGCTTTAATGTGGTGTTTTTCATTTTCCCATAGCATAATGCAATTAATGTTAATTAAAAAAACTCCCCCCACCTCAAATACCTGTACTTACTCTAACTACCCTCTGACATACTTTTTTTCTTGTGTCTGTCTTAAAGGGACAGTAAAGTCAAAATTAAACTTTCATGATTCAGATAGAGCATGCAATTATAATAAACCTTCCAATTTACTTCTGTTGTCAAATCTGCTTTGATCTCTTGGTATCTTTTATTAAAGAGTAAAACTAGGTAGGCTCATAAGAGCTCAGGAGTGTGCACGTGTCTTTAGTACTTTATGGTAGTGGTGTTTTGCAACATTGTATAACAAAGCTACAAATAATGTTGCAAAACACAACTGCTATAGAGTAATAAAGACATGTGCACACTTCTGAGCTCTAGTTTTACTCTTCAATAAAAGATACCAAGAGAAAGAAGCAATCTTGATAACAGAAGTAAATTGGAAAGTTGTTTAAAATTGCATGCTTTTGCCCAGCGGGTTCCGGTGGAGGAGGAGTCAGACAGGTGTTGCTGTGCTCACACCTCCAGCCCTGCAAACCTTGGCGGCGGTGATTCTCGCGCCTTGCCCCGATTTGGGGCTGCTTTTTTTGGGGCAGTCAGTAAAATCGCCTCTGGAACCTTTCCGGTGGACTTCCAACCCACTGGCTATTATCTGAGCCTACTACTCAAACCAACAAGCTTCATCTGGCTTTTGCCAAGGGTGGCTATATTTTATATGCTCTGGGCTACCCGCATCTCTCTCCCTCCTCTGGAGGAACTTTCCCGTTTGTATGAGTGGTGACCCCCCCCCCAGTTGCCCCCCTCACCCGCCGGGTTAAACTTCGGGGACTAAGTATACATTGTATCCCTTTAAACTTTACTGGCTCTATTGTCCTACCCGCCGCTTACTGCTGGCTTGCTGCTCCTGTTGCCGGGTGTTCGCTCCGCCCCCTCCCCCACCGGTGCTGCGTGGGAGGGAGCTTGGTCTGTCTCTTGGATAGAGGTCCGGTGTGGTGCTTGCCTTCCTCGCGCTGCTGCTGGTATCTGGACTGGCGCCCCTCTCTCCCCTCCCACCGATGCTGCGAGAGGGGAGTTGAGGCTGTAGCTTCGAGCGGTGGACTTCAAAGGACCTCAAGACGATACCAACGCACCTAAGCCTCCACATCTTGATAACGCACCTGGCGGGCAGGGAGGCACTGGTAGTGCAGGGGGTGAGTCACTGAGAACTGTTTATACAATATATTGCTTTACATTGGTCTGATGTCTCTACTGCATTGAGCTTCTAAGAGTGACTAAAGGGTTAATTTGGAGGCCTGCTGGAAAACGGCATCTATATAACACAACGCAAAAGTCTTTTTTCCTACTCGGACGAATACTTTCTAAAGGGCAAGGGAGAGAGGTGAAGGGCGAAGAGACTTTGGACCATAATCTAACCCTAGCGGACTAGCAGGCCTATAAAGGGCCTTTAAAAAATCACTGGACTTTGTATAACAGGGTGAAGGGGAGAGAAAAAGAAAGATAAAGTGAAAGTCAATATACGTGTATTTGTCTGTCACAAATCTCCTTAGAGACTTTGATTGTGGGCGCTGTTCCATAGAGGAATTGATATTTCCTAAATAGATACAATGTTGTAACTCTTTAACGAGTCTGGTTGCTCCTTTTGAAAGTTGTATATATGTGACAAAATTGTAAACTGATACTGTTATTATTATTTTTTCTTTCTTTTTTTTTTTTTTTTTTTTTTTTTAAGCTGACAGTTAATTGGTGCTTAGGCAGTAATCTCCTTGCTCCTTAAGCAAGCCTTCTTTTTCTTTTTTTAAGACTGTAAAAGTCAATTGCACAATTGTTTGGGCTTAGCTTATCATAACCCAGTATTTAATAGTGGTTATAAAGAGTGTAAATCCTTGTTTGTGGCTAATCTAGGATAAAATTACACCCTTCTCAGCTTATTTATGCAATATTTTTTGTACTCGTTGGATGTACAGTACATTTATAGGGCATATGTGCTCCCTGCAATTGGGAAAAGCCTCTTGGGATTAGACTCTGCTTGTTTTTTTTTGGATTTTTTTTTTTCTTTCCCAAAATTACTCTTGTCCATATGCATAGTGTGAAATCACAGTGTAATTTTGGCTGATAATCACTTTATTCACAACAACTATTCCACATCACCACATCACCTCTCAGCATTGGTGTAGCTTCAGCACCCTTCTGCTTTAATCTCACTTAGGGATCACTGCACTCCCCCCCCCCCTTTTTTTTTTTTTTTTTCTTTCTTTTTTTCCCTTTTTCTCCATCCCCCACTATCCACCTTACCTAGACACCTCAACATCACCACTGGATTGATAGAACCACCAGCACCAATCAGTCCCTCGCACTCCCCATTCCTTTCTCCCTCACTCCCCCCCCCTTTTTTTTTTTTTTTTCTCCTCACTATCACCTCACCAACACTAGTATATGGACAAGTTTCTTGGTACCTCTGCCAAAACATCTTCACCAACAATGGCAGGCAGACAAAGGGATAAAAGACCCAAAAACACACAAGACCCGGTTTTTGATACCCAACACAATCACACCTGAAGCATTAAATATTCAAAGCCTAGTTGCCAGCATCTCTGAGGCTCTTTCTCCTAAATTTGATGCTCTCAGGCTAGAAATCAAACAGGATATCTCCTCCCTCTCGCAAGAAGTTAGACAATTCTCCTCTAGGATGCAGGAGGTTGAGCAGAGAGTGTCTGATTTAGAGGATCTGACTCTGTCACATAGCTCTAAGCTTGATAACGTGAGTAGTAGTACCCAAAAAATCCTTTCGAGGCTAGAAGAATTAGAAAATCGTAGCAGGAGAAACAACATTAGAATTATAGGCCTTCCAGAGGAGAAACAATATGAGGATCTAGCCCTCTTTATCTCTGATACCTTAAAGACAGCTCTCAAATTGCCATCTACATATCATAGTATACTGGTAGAAAGGGTACATAGGCTTGGCCCATCACACATAGTTAATAAAAATACTGCTAGGCCGAGACCAGTTATAGCAAAGCTACTTAACTACCAAGATAAAGTTTTACTCCTTCAATATTTTCGCAAATCTCAACCTCTCATTATCAATGGCTCTAAGATTCTTATTTTTCAGGATTTCTCGGCTGACACGGCATCCAGGAGGAGGGCGCTTGCACCTATATGTACTAAATTCATAAACTCTGGATTTAACGCGACAATAATCTATCCAGCTAAGCTTAAAGTAACAGTTGACGATACGGTGCATCTCTTTCTGGAGGCACGGGCAGCCGAGAGATTTCTTTTATCCTTGGACCCATTGGTATTAGCCTGAAATAACCCCAGCTAGTCAGAGTAGGCTCAATAGTCGGGTTGCCCCTTTAGGTAGGGACAGATGGGACATTTAAGGGAAATGTTAGGGTTCCCCTCCCCGTTCTTCTTTCTTTTCTTTTCCTTTTTTTTTTTTTTTGGTTCTGCGTCTTGTTTTGCTCTTCCCTCTTCCTCTCTCCCCTTCTTATCAGTTTTTTTTTTCTCCTCTCCCCCCCTAGAAGGGTTTAAAGTTACAAGAAAATAGATAAATTTAGGATAATATCCTGGAATGTGGGAGGGATCTCCACTCCTATTAAACGGAAGACCATATTGACACAATTAAGGAAATACCAGACGGATATAGGTCTAATCCAGGAAACACACCTTAACTCAATTGAATCTCTTAAACTCAGAGCCTCGTGGGTTAAAGAAGTGTTCTATGCGCCAAGTATGGGTAAGAAAAGGGGAGTTGCTATCTTAATCGGGAAAAAGATTCAGCTTGAGATTGTGCACTCTGAGTCCGATCCGGAGGGGAGGTATGTCCTGCTAAAAGTAAGAATTGCTCGGGAAATCTATACGATATGTAATGTCTACGGTCCTAATGTATTCGATCCAGAATTCTGGAATAGAATGCAATCCAAACTTATTCTGTATAGCCAGGGGCATCTAATTATCGGAGGTGATTTTAACATGGCGCCGCAATGCCCGCTCGATAGGTGTCGAGAAATTAAGAAACGGAAAAAACATAAAAAAGATAACCTCGAATTTAAAATGTTCAAGAAAATAGAGCAAAATTTATCACTGCGCGATATCTGGCGACTTCAGAATCCTGATACCCAGGAATTTACTTGCCTCTCAAAAGCACACAAGACCCTGTCACGAATAGATCTATTTCTTATAGATGAGCGTCTAGGATCCCTTGCGGTGCAGGCAAGAATAACCCCCATATTATTATCAGACCATGCCCCTATTACCCTGGATATCCAGCTTAAACATCTAAGACCCAAATCTCTGCGTTTTTTCTTTCCATATTATTTAGCGACAGATATGAAATTTAAAACTCGCCTCAGGTCTAAGTTTGAGGAATTTATTCGATTTAACTCTGAATATATTGAACGTCCAGAATTATTATGGGATACCGCTAAAGCGGTTCTCAGAGGAGAAATATTAGCTTATAATATAACCCTAACCAAGAAATTGAAGCTAAGAGAAAAAGAAATAAATAAGGCATTATCCAACTCATATAATACATTTTTGTTGCACAAGAACGCCTCAAACTGGGCGAAGTATGTCCAGGCTAAAGAAGCCAGGGATACATTTGTGCTGTCCCAGCAAACTCAAAAAGAAATAAAATTTCAGGCCAAGCTTTACAGATTCGGGAACAAGTCTGGAAAGATGATGTCTAGGCTGGTTAACAATAAAAAAAAACAATCTCGTATTGAAGAACTCCTGGAAAGGGATGAGCTAATCTCAAACCCTGACAAAATCGTATCTGCATTAGTGGAATATTATCAAGGGATATACTCTTGTAAAGGTTATGATCAGGATAAATCTGCAGATTTTTGGAACAAGATAGTCAGCCCCTCAATAACTGAGGACTGTAATAATACTCTTAACTCTCCTATATCTCTACAAGAAGTAAATCAGGCAATTTCTAAACTACCTATTAACAAGGCGGCTGGCCCGGATGGATTACCTAGCGAATTTTATAAAATCCTATCTGAAGAAATCTCTCCGTATTTAACAAACCTATATAATTATTTCTATATCAATAGTAAACCAGTTTCTGCTTCATTTTCCTCCTCTTACACGACTCTAATTCTTAAGGCAGGGAAGGATCCAAGGTTTAAAGAATCTTATAGACCAATAGCCCTGCTCAACTCAGATTATAAGATTCTAACATCTATTTTAGCATCCAGATTACAATCAATTTTACCATTAGTAATCCATCCGGACCAAGCTGGCTTTCTAAACAAACGAAATTCATCTGCTAAAATTAGGGAATTACTGGCCACACTGGAGTATTTCGAAAAGGTCTCGCCGGGCAGGGAGGGGAGAGGGGAAGAGCCTGAGGCGCCGGATATGGCAATTCTCTCTATTGATGCAGAAAAAGCATTTGACTCTGTTACATTTAAACATCTTAACACATCTTTATTGAAGTTTGGAATCAAGGGCAAACTCCCTGACTTTGTGGAAAGTCTTTATAAAAATTCTGCTACAAGTTTGATAATTAATGGAACTGTATCTTCACCAATAATCCTGGAAAGAGGCACGCGCCAGGGCTGTCCCCTCTCCCCTCTCCTGTTCAATGTTGCTATTGAACCTTTAGCAATTATGATAAGACAAAGCTTGGAGGGAATAAAAATTTCAAATCATGAGATGAAAATAGGCCTTTATGCAGATGACGTGTTGCTGTATTTATCCAATACTAAAATTAATATCCCAAAACTTATACAGATAATTGGCCAGTTCGGTACCTTTTCAGGGTATAAAATAAACGCAGCTAAATCAGAAATTTTTTGGATCTGTAAGAAAAGGGACTCCTACTTGGAAAATCCATTTAAAACAGTTATAGACTCATTTAAATACCTAGGTATAAGTATCCCTGTGAATTCTGACAACTTATATGATTATAACATTCCCCCAGTTGTTAGACAATTTAAGGAAAAGCTTAAAACATGGCAGAGCCTACCACTCTCAATCTCGGGACGAGTGGCACTAGTTAAAATGATCCTTCTTCCGAAATTACTATACATACTTCAGAACGTTCCAGTGATTCTCTTGGAAAGGGATGTACGGATGATTAATGGCTTACTTAGACAATTTCTCTGGCAGGGGAAAAGATCACGGATATCTCTCAATAAACTCTCCCTCCCACGTGAGTTTGGAGGGTTAGCATTCCCAGACATCAGAGCGTACAACCTCTGTTTTCTGGCACGAATAGCAGCTGGCTGGATTCTGTCAAAAGACTATATTTTAAACAACCGTCTTGAGATAAATATATGTAGTCCCTATCTCCCTTTAGCGCTTCTACATTCCTTTCCCAAGGAGCTTCCGTCAGAAATTAAAAGATTAAAAGCAATCTACAACCCTATCAGGGCGTGGTGGAGGATTGTAAAAATTCTTTCAATTAAGTCCAAGATCTCGTACTACCTACCCCTGATAGGGAACCCAAAATTCAAACCTGGGTTACATTCTGAAGTCTTTAGCAGATGGCACAAGAATGGGTTAAATAAACTGGCACTCCTGACAGATAGAGATAGAAAAAATATTAAAACATTTGAAACATTAAAAAGGGAATTTAACCTGCCTAATAAAGACTTCTTTGCTTATTTACAGATAAGGCATTTTCTATCTGAACTAATCAGAGAAGAGGGCTGGAGTTGGGAATTAGGCAAACTTGAAAATTGGCTTATACTCATGAAGGCCGATCGTATGTCTATTTCTGTGGGATATTACTTGTTAAGTGTCGGCAGGGGTAATCTTAACTTGGCAAGAATAGTTTCAGCATGGCCCTCATTGTCAGCACATAATAGGTTTGACCCCAAAATTTTGCAACATTCCATAGCTAAGGTGGCTAGGACAACACTCTCTGCTACATGGCGGGAAGCACATCTCAAATTACTTTACAGGGCATATTTCACCCCGGAAAAGGGTCTTAGGGTGCACAACTCGAGCTTTAACAAATGCCCTAAATGCTCTTTCCCAGCAGCTAACATAGAACATATGTTTTGGTTTTGTCCAAAAGTGAGGAATACTTGGCGCAAATTAGAGTATTGGTTGAATAGGATATTTAAAACGCTTCCTATAACTCTCACATTATCTCAGGTGATATTATGCATGGATGATTTAAACAAACGCCATCCTAATGATAAAATGATATCTATCTCTATTTTAGCTACTAGATACTTAATATGTAAAAAATGGAAAATGCGTTCTGTACCAAGTGTGGCGGAAATTCAGAATTGTTTGAAAAAACAATGTTTATTAGAACAAAAAGACACAGATATTAATAATGAAGAGGACATAAGGAATTTCTTTATCAAATGGTCAGTATATATTAAGTCACTCCCCGAAAGTGAGAGAGAATATATGATCTTCCCTTTTCAAAATTCAGAACTAGTACTGCTGGGTATATGGTAGATGGACTGCTGGGGGGAGATGGGAGAATTGTGTTTTCCCCTTCCCTTTTTTCTTTTCCTTCTTTTCTCTCTTTTTTTTTTCTTCTTTTCTCTTCTTTTCTTTTTTTCAATTTTTTTTTTTCTTCTTTCCTCTCTTTTTCTCTTTTTTTTTTACCTCAAAAATAGAAAACCCCAATATAAGATGGTTTATGGCAAGAATGTCTCCTTTTATTTGCAGACTCAAAGGAAAATATTTTTACTTCCTCACTCCTCTTTCTGAGGAAAATTGTCGGTTAGTGGATATTTAATATAACCTGCCTTTTCTTTTCGCTTTTCTTTTCTTCTTCTACTTGCTATTTGAGTCGAACCTTTGGAAGATGAAAATTGTTTGTTTTGTTATTTTCACAATGTTATGAATTAAGTCTGCATCATTGTATAAATTGCCATCTTTGTTGGTTAATAAAGAACAATTAAAAAAAAAAATTGCATGCTTTTTCTGTCATGTTTGAAAAAAATAAAATAAAAAATCAGTGGGGGCAAATGGTTTAAACACATAGGTAACTTCCTGCTTGAGAGCTGCTAGCCTTGCCACTCCTTATTGGCTAACTAGCTGTGTCCTGCATAGTAATGAACTGAGCATGTCACTTTTGCATTTGTGCATTACTAAAACACTATAATAAGAGTATTAATGCGTTATTATATGAATTATAAAACATGAATTCTGCATTGCCAATGCTAACATAAAACACTCCAAGGACTCCATCCTAAGGCAGAATTGCAACTCAACTCTCCAGTGCGTTATATCTAACCCCTTTTTCCTGTTCCCAGGCTACTTACTCAACTTCCCAACCCCATTTGCAACACACAAAATAAAGACAACATTGGGCAAGATTACATATGTGCGGCGTCGACCGCAAAAACCATACAAATGTGGCGCGTATATTTCACCTGTTGCTCCCGCAGTCTTTACTCCCATAAACTAACATAGAACCGGCATAGCAAATCGGTATCACATATTCAGTGCAAGGACTTAAGCAGCGAACATTTAAACATTTTACTCCATTTTAACCTCGCCACACATAGGCAGGTGCAGCAAGCCTTGCGCTGAATATGTGAGCACCGTAACTCCCTGAAAGTCTTAACAAACACCTAACTCATGCACAATATCTACCTGTCAACCGCCATCCCCCACCGCAATAAATAAATAAAATCTATTAACCCCTAATCCACCAACCCCCACATCGCAATGTACCTAATAAAGTTTAAACCCCTAATCAGCCACCCCCTACAACGCAATAAACCTAAATAAACTATTAACTGCTAAACCACCATCCCCCCACAATGCAATATACCTAATTAAACTATTAACCCCTAACCCGCCGCTCCCCACAACGCAATCTACCTATATATATTGTTTGTTTGTTTGTACCTATATAACCCCTAAGCTGCCATCCCCTCACAATGCAAATAATTAATCTAAGTACTAAGCCCCCTAACCTAACACCCCCTAAGTTAAACCCAATTATATCAAATAAAAAAGTCTACTTTAATAATTAATTTAAAAAATTAAAAAAATCCTAACATACAATTAAAATAAAAAATCCTAACATTACTTAAAAAACCTAAGATTAAATTAAGAAAAATCTAAAATTACAAAAAATAATAAAATCTAAAATTACAGAAAAAAATTAACAAAATTATCAAAAATAAAAATTTAAACCTAATCTAATACCCCTATAAAAATAAAACGCAAATTAAAAACACCCCCTAATCTAACACTAAACTACCAATAGCCCTTAAAAGGACCTTTTGTAGGGCATTGCTCTAAAGCGATCAGCTCTTCTACCAAAATAAAGTACAAGTTACCCCCTAAAAGTAAACCCCCCCACCCATACAACCCCCCAAAATAACAAAACCTAAGACTAAAAAAAACCTAAGTACCCATTGCCCCTTAAGGGGCATTTTTATGGGCATTGCCCTTAAAAGGGCAATCAGCTCTTTTCCTGCCCATTAAAATAAAAAAGTCCTGATCTAAAAAAAACAACTACCAAATTAAAACATAAGTCTAACCCCGAAATAGGTACTCACTATTCCTGAAGTCCAGCGGTGAATGTCTTCTTCCAGGCGGTGACATCTTCATCCAGCATGGGGACCTCTTCTATCTTCATCCGGAGCCAAGGCGGCGTCGAGCCGCAGAGTACGAATGGCGGCCTTGGAGACACCCAGCGAGGAGCATCCTCTTCATGCGATCTCCCCTGCACACTGAAGCTTGAATGCAAGGTACCCGTTTTATATTTGGGGTACCTTGCTTTCCTATTAGCTGATATTTTCAAATCAGCCAATAGGATGAGAGCTACTGAAATCCTATTGGCTGTTCAAATCATGATCTGTCGCCGCTGTATATGTGATTCACCCGATGTGTGAGGTGAACTTATGGGTGACACGGGTTTCAGCATTTGCACTGAAGCCTGCGCCGCATATTTAACCTTTATGTGTAAATTTGTTGCGCTTATCTTGCTAAATAATTGCATATTGTGAAATTTGTTTACAGAGAATATTTTTTATGTCAATTAAAATTATTTGGAGTGTTATTTCATGTCCCTCTGTATGAAAAAATGCAATGTAGTCTTTTTTTATTATTATTATTTTTTGAAGGTTGGCCTCTTGTGATGTTAAAAGGAAACTGGTTTTTCTTTTTCTTTCAACAGAGTGAATAGCCTTTTTGGTCAATGAATGAAAACTGCTTTTTTTCTTATAAATAACCTCTGCTATTTGAGTCTTTTCCACTTGCCTCTAGAGAAGCTTGAGTTCATACTACATATTCATATACAGTATGCTGCGGTTTCTCTGACTCCATGCAGAGCGGGACTTTCCAGTGAGGCATATTTAACAAATGTCTGTCGGACCTGATTCGACAGTGCGGATCAGGTCCGACAGACATAGCTGAATCCGTATTCAGCATTACACCAGCACCACCTTGTGAGCTGCTGGTGCAATGCCGCCCCCTGCAGACTCAGGGGGTGTCAATCAACCCGATTGTACTCGATCGGGTTGAATTCCGGCGATTCCTGTCCGCCTCATTCAGAGCTTGATAGATAGGCCCCTATGTCTGTAACCCCTTTTGCAGTGGTTAAACAAACAGAGTTCCACACTGAGTAGAGCTAGAAATATCCATTTAACATTTTAGTTGAGACACAAGCATGTAGAGCAGCTAATCCATCTAATTGGTTATGTTGCAGGGTTTTTTTTACATTTCAGTTTTGGAATAGAAGCATTTTTTAAATACACACGTATTAGCGAAACTGTTTCTAATACAAGTTATAGCTATTTCAAATGTGTATTTAAATATGCACCATGCACCAGCATTTTAAACACAGCCCTTGCTCAGGGAACCTAACGTGCTTGTACCATCTGGTAATGACTCACAGCTAGATTACGAGTTGTGCGTTATGAGTGTAAAAACATTGTTATGGCTCTTTTTCACTACCGCTGGTATTACAGGTGTTGTAGGTATAACTGTACCGCACACCTTTTTGGCCGTCACGCAACGTAATTACCGCACCTTTCAAAAAGTCATTTTTCAATGGGACTTCCATAGCGCCGGTATTACGAATTTGCCAAAAAGTGAGCGGTACAGCCTATAACTACAAGATCTCTACCGCCACCTGAAAGTCAGTAGTTATGAGTTTTACGTTACAAAGCTGTACCATAAAACTCATAACTTAACTGTCACAAAGTACACTAACACCCATAAACTACCTATTAACTCCTAAACCGAGGCCCTCCCACATCGCAAACACTATAGTAAAATTATTATTATTATTATCGGTTATTTGTAGAGCGCCAACAGATTCAGCAGCGCTATTTTAACCCCTAATCTGCTGCTCCAGACATCGCCGCCACTATAATAAACATATTAACCCCTAAACCGCCGCACTCCCGCATCACAAACACTAGTTAATTATTATTAACCCCTAATCTGCTGCCCCCAATGTTGTCGCCACCTACATACACTTATTAACCCCATAATCTGCTATCATTAACATTGCCGCAACCTACATTACTGTTATAAACCTCTAATCTGCTGCCCCCAAAATCGCTGCCACCTAACTACACTTATTAACCCCTAATCTGCTGCCCCCAATGTCGCCGCCACTATACTAAAGTTATTAACCCTTAAACCTAACCCTAAGTCTAACCCTAACGTAACCCTAACACCTACTAACTTTAACATAATTAAAATAATTCCAAAACAAAATTACAATTAATACCTAAATAATTCCTATTTAAAACTAAATAAATACTTACCTGTAAAATAAAACCTAAGCTAGCTACAATATAAGTAATAGTTATATTGTATCTAGCTTAGGTTTTAATTTTATTTCACAGGTAAGTTTGTATTTATTTTAACTAGGTAGATTAGTTATTAAATAGTTATGAACTATTTACTAACTACCTAGTTTAAATAAATACAAATTTACCTGTACAATAAAACCTAACCTGTCTTGCAGTAAAACCTAACATTACACTAAAATTAAATAAATTACATTAATGGGACAGTCAAGTCAAAAAAAACTTTCATGATTTAAATAAAGCATGTCATTTTAAACAACTTTCCAATTTACTTTTATTACCAATTTTGCTTTGTTCTCTTGGTATTCTTAGTTGAAAGCTAAATCTAGGAGGTTCATATGCTAATTTCTTAGACCTTGAAGGCCACCTCTAATCTGAAAGCATTTTGACAGTTTTTCACCACGTTAGTTCATGTGTTTCATATAGATAACATTGAGCTCAAGCACGTGAAGCTCCTAGGAGCAAGCACTAATTGGCTAAAAATGCAAGTCTGTCAAAAGAACTGAAATAAGGGGGCAGTTTGCAGAGCCATAGATACAACGTATCTATGGTAAACAGTATATTATTATAACTGTGTTGGTTATGCAAAATTGGGGAATGGGTAATAAAGGGATTATCTACCTTTTTAAACAACAAACATTCTGGTGTTTACTGTCCCTTTAATCAAATACAATTAACTAAATTACAAAAAAAATAAACACTAAATTACACAAAAAAAAAGATCAAATATTTAAACTAATCTAATAGCCCTATCAAAATAAAAAAGCCCCCCAAAATAATAAAACTCCTAGCCTAAACTAAACTGCCAATAGCCCTTAAAAGGGCCTTTTGCGGGGCATTGCCCCAAATATATCAGCTCTTTTACCTGGCAAATAAAAATACAAACATCCCCCCAACAGTAAAACCCACCACCCACACAACCAACCCCCCAAATTAAATTCTATCTAAAAAACCTAAGCTACCCATTGCCCTGAAAAGGGCATTTGGATGGGCATTGCCCTTAAAAGGGCATTCAGCTCTTTTACATGCCCAAACCCTAAGCTAAAAACTAACACTAACCCCTGAAGATCCACTTACAGTTTTGGAAGCCGGACATCCATCCTCATCCAGCCGGCGAAGTCCTCATCCAAGCGGCAAGAAGTCCTCAACGAAGCCGGGAGAAGTCTTCATCCAAGCGGCAAGAAGTCTTCATCCAGACGGCATCTTCTATCTTCATCCTTCCGGCGCGGAGCGGGTCCATCTTCAATACATCCGGCACGGAGCATCCTCTTCATATGGTCCCAGCCGTACACTGAAGGTTCCTTTAAGGGACGTCATCCAAGGTGGCGTCCCTTGAATTCCGATTGGCTGATAGAATTCAGCCAATCGGAATTAAGAGGAAAAAAAATTATGCAATCAGCCAATAGGATTGAGCTTTAATCCTATTGGCTGATCCAATCAGTCAATAGGATTGAGCTCGCATTCTATTGGCTGATTGTAACAGCCAATAGAATGCAAGCTCAATCCCATTGGCTGATTGGGTCAGCTAATAGGATTGAAGCTCAATCCCATTGGCTGATTGCATCAGCCAATAGGATTTCCCCCCTTAATTCCGATTGGCTGATAGAATTCTATCAGCCAATCGGAATTCAAGTGATGCCATCTTGGATGACGTCCCTTAAAGGGAACCTTCAGTGTATGGCTGGGACCGTATGAAGATAATGCTCCATGCCGGATGTCTTGAAGATGGACCTGCTTGGCCCCGGTAGGATGAAGATAGAAGATGCCGTCTGGATGAAGACTTCTGCCCGCCTGGAGGACGACTTCTTGCAGCTTGGATGAAGACTTCTCCCGGCTTCGTTGAGGACTTCTTGCCGCTTGGATGAAGACTTCTCCCAGCTGGATTAGGCTGGATGTCCAGTCTTCCAAAACTGTAAGTGGATCTTCGGGGGTTAGTCTTAGGTTTTATTAAGGGTTTAATAAAATAAAAATCAGATGCGCCCTCAAAAATACTACAAAATATATATACTTGGTGTAATAGTGATAAACTCATTCCAGATCGATGTAGGCAGTCGCAAGTTCTGTTAAAAAGAAGAAGAGAAGAGGCGCCAAAAATAAACAAATAGGCGGGACGTTTATTTATTTACATTACTTAATACTATGTGTACTAATTTTATTATATTTTATGGTTTCAATAGTGTTTTATAGAAGTTATATTGTATTATATTTGTATATGTATTAGTTGTTTTAGTTTTAATTTATGTAAATGTTTGAACAACAAACCATTATCTAATCAGTGGCAATATCGACAGGATTGCTATAATTAGTAATTTTGCCACAATACCCTGTGGGCAATAAAAATTATTTAAATTAAAATTTGTCAATGGTATATTGATGTAGCAGTACATCACGATGTTCATTTTTGGGCGTTATTATTATTTCTAAGATCAAAGTTAATCTGGTATATACTACTACCAGTGACTTGGCCCATTGGACAGAAAGTAAGGCTGGGTCAGCCAAGCCTCTTGTTTAGTAACCTATCAACATTAAGCCGGTTTGTCGATTGTTGCTGATTGGCTATACAGGTTTGAGGTTGTTCACGCATCGAGTTAGACGCCGACATGGGCTTTATAAGCTGTGCTACTTTGTATCATAATTTACACCTGATGAAACGGTCTTAGAAACCGTGAAACGCGTTGTGAAAAGATTTGTTTTTAATAAACATTTTAATATATTCAGTAACACGGCTTATCAGCTTTTATCTACCATCATCATTTGATGTTTTTTGTGAGCGAGTCCTGGGGCTTTTTCGGAGATATCTTGATCAATCGGATCTGAATGCACAGAGGATTGCTTGTGAACACAGTGATCTGGACAGCTGTAAAGTGTCTAGGAGGTCTTTGTGGCACTTATCAAGTGCTTTTTATTAAGGGTTTATTGGGTGGATTTTATTTTTAGCTTAGGGTTTGGACAATGTAAAAGAGCTGAATGCCCATTTAAGGGCAATGCCCATCCAAATGCCCTTTGAAGGACATTGGGTAGCTTAGGTTTTTTAGGTAGGTATTTATTTGGGGGTATGGTAGTGTTGGTGGTGAGTTTTACTGTTGGGGGGGTTGTTTGTATTTTTATTTGCCACGTAAAAGAGCTGATTTCTTTGGGGCAATGTCCCTCAAAAGGCCCTTTTAAGGGCTATTGGCAGTTTAGTTTAGGCTAGAGGTTTTATTATTTTGGGGGGGCTTTTTTATTTTGATAGGGCTATTAGATTTGGTGTAATTAGTTTAAATATTTGATAATTTCTTTTTTATTTTGTGTAACTTAGTGTGTTTTTTTGTGATTTAGTTAATTGTATTTCATGAATGTAATTTATTTAATTTTAGTGTAATGGTTTAACTGTAAGACAGGTTAGGTTTTATTTCACAGGTAAATTTGTATTTATGTTTGCAAGGTAGTTAGTAAATAGTTAATAACTATTTACTAACTAATTAACCTAGTTAAAATAAATACAAATTTACCTGTGAAATAAAAATAAAACCTAAGCTAGATACAATATAACTATTAGTTATATTGTAGCTAGTTTAGGTTTTATTTTACAGTTAAGTATTTATTTAGTTTTAAATAGCAATAATTTAGGTATTAATTGTAATATTTATTTGGAATTATTTTAATTAGGTTAAAGTTAGTGGGTGTTAGGGATAGGGTTACGTTAGGGTTAGGTTTAGGGGTTAATAACTTTAATATAGTGGCGGCGACATTGGGGGCAGCTGATTAGGGGTTAATAAGTGTAGTTAGGTGGCGACGAGATTGGGGGCAGCAGATTAGGGGTTTATAACAGTAATGTAGGTTGCGGCGATGTTGGGGGCAGCAGATTAGGGGGTTAATAACCGTAATGTAGGTGGCGGCGATGTTGGGGGCAGCAGATTAGGGGTTAATAACAGTAATATAGGTGGTGGCGATGTTGGGAGCAGCAGATTAGGGGTGTTTAGACTCGGGGTTTATGTTAGGGTGTTTTAATGTGGCTTTGGGCCGCAAAAGAGCTAACTGCCCTTTTAAGGGCAATGCCCATCCAAATGCCCTTTTCAGGGCATTGGGAGCTTAGGTTTTTTTAGTTAGTATTTTATTTGGGGGGTTGGTTGTGTGGGTGGTGGGTTTTACTGTTAGGGGGGTTGTTTGTATTTTTTTTACAGGTAAAAGAGCTGATTAACTTGGGGCAATGTCTTGCAAAAGGCCCTTTTAAGGGCTATTGATAGTTTCGTTTAGGCTAGGGTTTTTTTTTTATTTTGGGGGGGCTTTTTTTATTTTGATAGGGCTATTAGATTAGGTGTACTTAGTTTAAAGATCTGTAATTATTATTATTTTCTGTAATTTAGTGTTTTTGTTGTTGTAATTTAGCTAATTTTATTTAATTTCATTTATTTAATTGTTGGCGCTCTACAAATAACCGATAATAATAATAATAATTTATTTAATTTATTTAATTGTAGTGTAGTGTTAGGTGTTATTGTAACTTAGGTTAGGTTAGGTTTTATTTTACAGGTCAACTTGTATTTATTTTAGCTAGGTAGTTATTAAATAGTTAATAACTATTTAATAACTATTCTACCTAGTTAAAATAAATACAAACTTGCCTGTAAAATAAAAATAAACCCTAAGCTAGTTAGAATGTAACTATTAGTTATTTTGTAGCTAGCTTAGGGTTTATTTTATAGGTAAGTATTTAGTTTTAAATAGGAATAATGTAGTTAATGATAGTAATTTTATTTAGATTTATTTAAGTTAGGGGGTGTTAGGGTTAGACTTAGGTTTAGGGGTTAATAAATTTATGTTATGGGCGGCTGATTAGGGGTTAATAAGTATAATGTAGGTGGCGGCGATGTTAGGGGCGGCAGATTAGGGGTTAGTAATATTTAACTAGTGTTTGCGAGGCGGGAGTGCAGCAGTTTAGGGGTTAATATGTTTATTTTAGTGGCGCCGATGTCCGGAGCGGCAGATTAGGGGTTAAAAATGTTATTATAGTGTTTGTGATGCGGGAGGGCCTCGGTTTAGGGGTTAATAGGTAGTTTATGGGTGTTAGTGTACTTTTTAGCACTTTAGTTATGAGTTTTATGCTATGGCGTTGTAGTGTAAAACTCATAACTACTGACTTTAGAATGCGTTACGGATCTTGGAGGTAGATGGTGTACCGCTCACTTTTTGGCCTCCCAGGACAGACTCGTAATCCCAGCGGTATGGAAGTGCCATAGAAAAAAGGATTTGCGAAGTTTACGTAAGTCGTTTTGCGGTAAGGCCAAAGAAGTGTGCGGTGCCCCTAAACCTGCAAGACTCGTAATTGTAGCGGTAGTGAAAAAGCAGCGTTAGGACCTGTTAACGCTGCTTTTTCAGCTTAACGCAAGACTCGTAATCTAACCATATATTTTTTAAAGTAGACAACAAGCTAATGCAAAGAAAAATGCTAATGGCACTACTTCATTTGTGTTATCAGGAATTACCTTTAATTACAAACCTCTATCTTCTGAATAGATTAATAGCTTATTTTGTGTGGCAGATACGTTTAATATAGAGGTGGAGGTGCTGTGTACTACATTTAGGAGGCATAGGTTATCAGTACTAGACTGAGAATGTACACTTTGGAAACACTCACATTCCTTACTGGCTATTGATATATAGAGCAACGTTACTATGGCAGAGACAAAGCTTTTATTAAAATATAACTTTTATTTCAACGATTAAATGAAATGAAAAACTCACACACATTTAAAAACACAAGAGGGCAATGCTGGTAGAAAGTAATTATGATTCTGTCAGCATAGATTCCCTGAATTATAGGTTAATATCACTATAAATGCTGACCTAGGATGTGGTTATTAATCCATAGTCTGCTAGTGATTATTACCAAACGCTGGTATATTAGGGTACACAATATGAGATGAAATTATATTTCAAATATGTTTCTAAAGAAAACTACTCCATAACCTGTCCACCTGCTCTGAGGCGGCGGACAGAAATCCACCCGATCGAATAGGATCAGGTTGATTGACACCCCCTGCTAGCGACCAATTGGCCGCGAATCTGCAGGGGGCGGCATTGCACCAGCAGTTCCCAAGAACTGCTGGTGAAATGATAAATGCCGACAGTGTATGCTGTCGGCATTTATCGATGTGCGAGCGGACATGATACGCTACATTGTATCACGTCCGTTCGCACAATAATAAATAGACCCCTAGTACTGAAAACCAAAGGTAATAATCTAGGCCCATTTTGGTATATTTCATGCCACCATTTCCCTGCCAAATGTGATTGTATAAAAACAAATTGTTAACTTTTCACAAACTTTGGGTTTCTCACTGAAATTATTTACATACTGATTTTGCAATCATAACACAAATGATTATAAGCGCTTCCCTGGGATCCCCTTTGCTCAGAAATAGGAGACTGATCCCTACCTGATCCCTCCCAAACAGCTCTCTTCCCTCGGTTACCCCCCACTGGCCACCACCATCTTAGTTACTGGCAGACAGTATGCAGTTTAGGGCTTTTTCTTTCTTTTTATTTATTTTTTCTTCTGCAGTGTAGGAATCCCTCCCTAACATCTTTCTAACCCTCCCCCCTCCCACTAGTGGCAGCCAGCTTTGGTACTGGCAGCTTTTTGCTAGTACCTTACATGTATTTTTCTTTTTTTTTTTACTTTATTTATTATGTTTTTAAATTTTTTTCTGCAGTGTATGTAGTGGTTAAATAAACAACTTTAAATGGACACTAAATGCATTTTATAGGCATAGTACTGAGCTGAGGTTACCCTCTGCCTACTACTATTCATGGTTGCTGTCATGTTGAAATCTAGTTTTCACTACATTCCAAAACTGAAATGTTTGCACATGTGCAGCAACTCTCCTTCAAATACCTACAGTCAAACCTAGGTTCCAAAATGTTAGCACCCATAATTAGATGGAGGTAAATGAAATGTATTTAGGGCTAGTTTACAAGTGGCGTACTATTTAGCACGCTTAAGTGTAATCTTCTCTAGAAGAAAGCTTTTTACGTGTGTCAGGTAGCGCGCATATTACAAGTTGAAAGAAAAAAGTTTGCGTGCGAGCAAAACCCAACGTGCGCTAACCAAAGGACTTAGAATATTGCGACCTTGTTAACTTATTCTCCCCATAGACTTCAATATTGAGAACAGTAGAAAACACCTAACACTTATCTCTCGCACCCTAACCCAACAGGAGTTGTTAATATTTCACATTCCAATGTTTTTCACATACAGAATTTTATTTTATTGTAAATATATATTTCTATATATATCTACAGTGGGTAGTGAAAATAATCACCCCCCCCCCTCTTGAAAATAATCACATTTTGTTGCTTTGCAGCCTGAAATAAAGACAGACACAGTTTTTGTGTATCCAGTTATAATTACTCAGTGCAACTTATAACATCCTAGTGAAAGATATAACACCAACATGTCAGGCAAAAATAAAGACAATTCAAAAACAGATCTAAAAAAGATATAAAGAAGAGCACCTCATGGTGCAGTTTATCCAAGATAAATTTCTAATAAAATCAAGGTTTCTGACAAGTGGTTACTCACAAGGCTTTATGCACTAAATGAAGTACAATATGTGCAGACTGGGCTTTGCAGTCTCCAGCTGACTGATATGGGCAATATTCTCCTTCAGATGGCGATGGAATAGGTTCAGGATAAGGTAGTCTTTAAAAACATGTGATGAATCCTAGAGAGGCAAGGAAAAAAAGAGGCGCTACATAGGGTAATAACGTTTGGAAACCACACAAACGAAAACAGATACGTCCCCCCCTTAGGAATGGTTACTCACAAACACGATGGCACAACAGGTGTGCCCCACTGAGCAGTACGGGACCAATACAGTCGCCCAAAAGACTCAACGCAAACACGCCTACACAGCAACGTCAGGTAACGTCTGATGTTACCTGACGTTGCTGTGTGGGCGTGTTTGCCTTGAGTCTTTCGGGCGACTGTTGTACATAATATAAGGGTGGGAGTTAAGCATTATAGATGAGTTTAGATAAACATATATGGGATCACCTGGCCGGGGCCGGGGCAGGGGACTTCCTTCATTTAAATTACTATTCTCATATTAATAGGTTGGTGACCCCCCATCAGTACTAGCATCCTACTGTAATTGACTTAAATTTAGATCCCTTAACCACATTGCTGAGGTCATGTATATGCAGTCCCACCTTGATTAGCTTACAAGTTAACCTGCCTATGTTATCTCCTATTTTCTAAAAGGATGTGGGCATTTAGCTCTTTTACTGCCCAGACCATAAACTAAAAAAAAAACACACAAAAAACCCTTAAAAAAACAATAACCCCGGGGGCAGAGCTAACTGCCGTACTGAAAGGAAGCACATTTTCAGAGCTCTGAGCTCTAAACTTAGAGAAAGTGAACAAAAGTGCTTTAAATTGAGCAAATCTTATCTAACAGGAGGCTTACACTTGACCAGCTGCCTATACCTTTGCCTCTGAAACCTGAGAGCCAATATCGAGCAGGGTCTGAGACATACCATATACCACGTCTGTCGACACGGATCCAAACTAGCATCAGAGGTTGAGCCTAACTGCCCACGTCATGGAGGTTAAGTCCTTTAGGCTCCGGAGGGTCGGGGATCCGCTCCGGAGCTGAAGACTAGGCTGAACTGCGCAGCGCCATTGTTTCCAATCTGCTAGAGACTGATAGCGGGCATGAGGAGTCAGCTGAGGCCTAGCTCTACTCTGGGTGACAGTGCCGGTCCTTACTGGAGCTGGAAGTGGCCACGTGAAGAACATCTGAAGAGCAGCAGCGGACTTTAACAGCGGACGCAGGAGCCCAAGGAGAGAGGCTGGCAGGCGAGAACCACTCCACAAGCTGCCAGATGTTTTGGCGCGAACCACGGCCATATTGGAGTTTCCCAAGGAAGAAGGTGGCTCCGACAGGTGACGAGTGCCGGGTTGGAGATAGAGGATTCCCCATTCTTGAAATTTCTTCAAACAGCTGTCAGCCTCAGAGTTACTCAAGGAGCTATTGGGGTGGAAGCAGTGGAGCTCGAGGGTGCCTATAGATGTCTGTGACCTACACTGGCCACATTTACAATAAATCCTACTGAGCTGAGGGATTTGCCTATGAAGTTCGTCTGGGTGAGATCAATGCCTTTGGCTACCCCTTTTTTTGTTTATTAGCTGATCCCTATAGCTAACAAATATAACAGCAACTAGGCATAGCCCCACGTTTATACATTATTATAGCATCGCAGTGGGTTTGTACCCCCCACAGGTTCACCGCTATCCCACAGTATTTTGTATGTCTGGGCCTACCCCTTCCACCCTAGCTATATCTGCATGACCTGATTCCCTTATTAAAGGCAGAACTTAAGCCTACATCACAGCCTTTGTGTGTCCCTGACCACCTTTAACCTATACCACTAGCAGGGAGGCGCCCTTCAGGAGACTTTTTGGGACTATTACCTACTTTCCCAATTAGATACTGGGGGGTACTGACTTCCACTGCTACAATAGACTCTGCCCACATTGAGCTACCCAGGGCTATTTGTACATAAATCCTCCATTAAAATATAATTGAGAGTGACTACCTACAATTTTCACCAGTGTTGGTCCGCAAAAGACTGTGTTTCCCCTCAGCACTACCAGCATTAGCCCCCATTAAGGGGGGCCGCAAAAGACTGTGTTTCCCCTCATCGCTACCAGCATTAGCCCCCATTAAGAGTTAAGTGCTTTGAGACGAGACCTTGTCCATAACACCCTGAGAGGGATGAGAGAAATTTTAGGGGAAACCGTGAGGATATTAATCCTACACACACTTAGGGACTGTGGGAATGGAAAGTTGATGGTAGTGGATTACCCCATTTTACTAACCTGTGTCTGACCCAAGACCTACGACACATATCTCTCTGCCAACCTTTTTTCAAGAAACTAAGCTGGACTTTAGAAACTTATTGGGGGGAACCGTATTTTAGCTGCTGCATCAGCCTATGTACCTCTGTGGAACTTACCCAGAGTGGAGTGTTATTTGCTTTCTTTACTTCCTCTGTCACACTTAGCTCGAAAGTACCACTCACATAACATTAACCCAGCACACACCCTTTGTTGCACATTCCCACAAGCAAGTTAGCTTATGTTCCACTCCAAGCAACACCCCAGATTATATTATTGACCCATAGCCTCCCTCACACAATATACAGTCTTTGCATAGCTTAGTGGGACTTTTCCCGCCCCACCACTTTTTGGCCATTGGGTTTACCCCCCTGAATGGTATCTAAACCCTAACTTTACCATCCACTCACCGTGGGCAGTAATAACTTTTCCCCTGACACCGTAGTGTTTTTCAACTGTATTTTCTTTTTGGTTTACTGTGAATTGTATTGCTCTGCTGCATATTTTACCTGCATTGTGAATTGTGAGTATGGATCGGGAGTCTCGCAGGAGGAGACGGGTTGTTGTGGGCCCCCTCGTACCTCCTCCTTTCCAGCCCAGCTTGTCTGGGTTGGTCACTTCCTCTACCCTTTTCCCCTTCCTTACGGTCGTATCCCCTTTTCCCTGAGGTGCGCGGGGGTCGGGTATTTGCAACTGCCCCTTCCCCATAGGTGGAAAAGCCTTTTGCCTTGCTGTTGATTTAACCAAAATGTTTTAGGGCCCGGAGAGATGTCACCTGCCCCTGCTCCGCAGTGAATGTATGTAATTTGGGATAACTAGCCCTGTCTAGGAGTGTTTTCTTTTTTCAGGATAACTTTATAGTACCTTTGCATAACTAACCTGTTAACCAGCAACTGGATTTCAAAATATCGACAACATGCCTCATACATCTAGGAGACAAGTGAAGACCCCTATTATCACTAAAAAGACGGTATATGATCATTTTACTCAATCTGGAAAAGAGCCTATCACAGATCCTAACACAGAAATAAGTGACCCTGAATCATTGGATGCAGAATCTCAATCGAGCATGCGCTCGGTGACACCGTCACATCACTACATCACAAAGTCCACTCTACAGAAGATGCTCGCCAATCAGACGCGCTCTATCACACAAGAGATTCAGCGTTTACTCTGCAGAATTGAAAAAAGATATCTCCGAGATAGGCGATAGAGTAGATGCACTTGAGCGGAAACAAGATGATCTAGCGGTTGATCAGATCAGCTTGCTATCTTACACTGAAAACCTGGTGGAACAGTTAACCCATCTGGAATATAAAATGGCTGATATTGAGGACATATCCCGTAGAAACAACATACGGTTCAGAGGTATCCCAGAAAGAGTCGGGACTCCTGATCTATAGGCCTTCTTAAGAGAACTCTATATGGAGTTGGTAGGCTCCCCGGAAGGTCTGGTAGATACTATGGAAAGAGCCCATAGGGCCTTGAGATCTAGATCTGTCCCATGGAAAAACCATGCAACGTAATAGTCTGCTTCCAGTTATATCTACAAAGATAGGTTGATGCAGGCCACCTTCAAGAGACCGCCCATATCGGAGAAATTCAGCGACATACAGCTCTTACCAGATCTATCAGGGCATAATCTACAATACCGCAAAACTTACCAACTGGTTACTTTGGCCCTCAGGAAAGCCAACATTAAATACCGTTGGGGGCACCCCACGAATTTGTTGGTCACAAAAGATAACCAAAGTCATGTAATCTCCACTCTTCCTTAGGGTATGGCTCTCCTCACTTCTTGGGGTCTTCACTTGGGACTCCCTCCTCCACCACAGGTTACTAATCCGAAACTGAGAGCTTTGGCTCCTGAATGGTCCATCAAAGAGCAAAGAGCAAAAAGGACTAAAACAAACCCACCTTAGGCCTTAACTTGATTGTTATTACTCCTGATTCTCTCTTTGTAGGATCACTGCAGATTTGAGTATCTGACCCATTTCTGGCAATAGATAGTTAATGTTAATTTACAGGTTTATATGTACTTATGTGAGTTTGACTTATGTATTATCAATCTCTTGTTGTTTCTCTTGTATTGTTCCTTTTATATGATAAATGTAGTTATATCTGCGGAGCAGGGTTAACCTGGTTAACTTTCGCTCTCTTTTGCTGCTCTCCCCCCCCCCACACCAGAAGCCCACGCTAGGGTTCCACTGAGGTGGACTATTTCTGTCAAACCCTCTTCCTTCTCATACCTGACTCTCCCCACCCCTCCTTTCCTCCTACCCAACCCCCCTTCTCGATCCAAACACTCCTCCACAGACTCCCATGTCCTCCCTCAAGATTCTGACACACAATGTCAGGGGCTTACACTCCCCACATAAGCGCAGCCAAGAGACACATTGGACACCTGACAACCCTCACCACAAGATATCTAAAGACTATACCGTACTAGAGTACACCCCCTTCTTAAAGAAGGCTAGAGGTACCGCAATCCTGATTCATAAAAGAATAGCTTACAAGCAAATTCAGGTCCTAAGAGACACCCAAGCCAAGTTCCTAATTTTAACCTGCAAACTAGACCATATCAGTTACACACTAGTTTCCATCTATCTCCCTAACTCCCACCAACCTAAGTACCTCAAAAGAATTCTTCTTGCAGTCGACCGGGTGAAAATAGGCAGAGTTGTAATAGCGAGAGACTTCAATATGATTTGGAACCCAGCTCTTGACAGAAAAACCACTGGGCACACAAAACAGACTCCCCACACTACACAACTCTCGAACAAATTCTGGCAAGTTATTGCTCAATTTAAATACTACAACATATGGAGATCATTCCACCCCAGAGACAGAGACTACACTCATTTTTCCCAGCCACATAAAACGTATACTAGACTAGATCACGTTTTCTGCTCAGCAGAAACACTGGACCTGATCAAGAGCTCCAACATATCCCTGTGTAAATGGTCAGACCATGACTTTGTCATAGCAACTCTCTGTTCGACGGAGAACAACAGCACAAAGTTCTCCTGGCGCCTTTCCCATCAGGTCCTATTAGATGTCCCTTTTAAAGAAGATCTTAGAAAAGAGATAATTATCTGCTTCCAAGCAAATGACAACAAACAGGTCCGAGATGACACACTCTGGGGTGCTGCCAATGCCACTTTTAGAGGTCTTATCATAAGGAGACAAGCTTATCTAAAAAACCTTTTGGGCTTACCCCTATCCCGAGCTCACATTGAACTACAATGCTTAGAGCTTTATAACAGATCTGCACCCTCTGACACCATTACAGAACAAATTACAAAACTTAGAAATCATATAAGCCAGCTAGAACTAAAACGCACCCAAGCCAACCTACTTAAGTTAAAACAACTCTTCTACTACAAGAGCAACAAAGCAGATACCCTTTTAGCCAATAAACTCAAAAATAGGACAAGTACATCTAGAATTCATCACACTCAAGCTGGGAACCAGGTCTATCGACTACCCTCACAGATAGGCACGTGCTTTGAAAATTTTTATTTGAGATTATACAATCTAGAAGAGGTATCTGGTCACTCGCTAGCCGCTATTCCAGAAATCTATATGTTTCTTGATAATTTGAGTCTCCCATCCCTTTCAGATGAGCACCGAGAGTCCCTTACAGTCCCTTTTACACTCAAAGATATTAAACATGTCATCAAACATCTGAAAACCTGATGGATACCCAGCAATCTTTTATAAAACCTATATCATCAAATTAGCACCTCTACTTCTTAGGTTTTTTAACCAGGCCAAGGAAGAAAGAAAGTTTGCCAGGGAGTTTTTAGAAGCCACAATAATAACTATCCCAAAACCCCAAAAAGACCCATCCCTCTGCTCCAGCTACAGGCCAATTTCTTTGATTAACTTAGATTTTAAAATCGATGCTAAATTATTAGCTAACCGTATATCCGAGCTGCTCCCACACCTTTTTGATCTAGACCAGGTAGGGTTCATACCCAACCGCGAAGGGCCTGACAATACCAGACACCTGCTTATTATCTGTACCGAATCCACCAGATTGAATAGACCATTCTCTGTTTTCTCACTTGATGCAGAGAAAGCTTTTGATTGCGTTCGATGGAGTTATTTATGGGAGGTTCTTAGGACATTTGGTTTCCCAGAAAAAACCCTGATGGCTATTCAAGCACTATACTCTACCCACACAGCGACGGTCAAAGGACTAGGATTTCACTCACTCCCCTTCCCAATTTCTAACGGCACCAGACAGGGATGTCCCCTCTCACCCTTACTATTTGTTATGGCAATTGAACCCCTCGCGGAACAAATCAGGTCAGATAAAAGGATAGATGGGGTTACCCTACATGGCACAAATCAAAAATAGCATTATTTGCTGATGATGTCACGATCTTCTCTTCTGACCCATTATCCTCATTCCCTAGGCTAAAAGACGCCCTTGAATCCTTTGGTCATTTGTCTCTTTACAAATTAAACTTAGACAAAACTGAAATTGTTACATGGGGCTTACACCAAGAAGTAGTTGACTCCCTCAAAGCCCGATATAAAGTTAATTGTGTTAATAACTTTGTCTCATATTTAAGAGTTAAGATATCAAATAACACATGACAGATGATAAAAGATACCTACCCCTGCTATCTGAGCTACGCACATTGAAAGACAGATGGGATTATACTCATATTTCATGGATAGGTAGACTAACAGCCCTCAAAATGTCATTCTTGCCCAAAATCACGTACCTTTTCAGGTGTCTTCCAATTAGAGTTCCAGGATATCTATTGCACCAATTCCAAAGTGAGTTCACAAAATATGTTTGGCAAGATAAATCTCCCAGGGTGGCCCACAAAATCCTACAGAGCCCTCTACATCGTGGAGGGATAGCCTCCCCCTCTATCTCCCGCTACTATGAGGGGGAAATGCTAACACATGTCACACAGTGGGGAGCAATAAAATCTCCCAGCAAATGGAAAGTTATAGAACAGGCTTCGCTATCACACCATATATACCTACCTGACTTAATCTGGATCCCCCCATTCACGTTGAACCCTGAACATTACTAACCCCATAATATTTGAATGCCTAGCGATATGGGATAAGATTAGGCATTACCCCCATATTGCCACTCACCGGTCACTTCTCCTAACTGGCCTACTCCTGGGTCTTCCCGACTCCCACCCTCAGAGATGGGCTCAACTAGGAGTAAAAGTAGTCTCAGACCTTTGGTCTCCCTCCCCGACCCCGCACTTCTATACCCTAGAAGATCTAAAGACCGAATCTTTACTGCCCCAATACATGACATTCAAATACACTAGATTGAGGAGCTTTCTAACTAGTTGGGATTTTAAACCTGAACTATCTCGCCCCCGCACACTCTGGGAAACCACTTGGCAACAGGGCAATAGGCTACGTAGACCCCTACACTACTCTCTAATAGGAAACACAAACAGTGAAAATAAATTACCTCATCTACTTAAATGGGAACTATATCTAAACACCTTAATCTCCCCGCAAATATGGCAATATACAGTTACTCTAACCAGAAAGGCCTTACATTGTGTCATGCTGTTTGAAACGTATTATAAGCTATTAACACACTGGTACTACACCCCCACAAGACTTAATAAAATGTACGGATCTACTTCACCTCTGTGTTGGTGTAACTGCGGGAGGATAGGGGATACTTTGCACATATGGTGGGATTGCCCCAAACTAACTCCCCTATGGAACACCTGTTTCCGGGCATTATCTGGCCTAGGTATAACATTCCCTAAATCCCCTTCCAATGCTCTTCTTCACATTGGTATTCATGTCTTACCCAAACATCAGGCATATTTATGTATATATCTTTTAATGGCAACCAAAGCGGCAATAGCTAAATCATGGAAAAGTATGACCCCTCCAAGCTGGCCCATGATACTAAACTCTATGGCGTACATCTACATGATGGAAAAAAGTATATTTTATACCTTAAACAAATCAGATTTATTTGAACTAATATGGGCAGACTGGAATACACGCTATGACACTACCTGGTCACCTTATGTCATGACTAAACCATGATGCACATCTTTGGACTGGCCTCAAACACCTCTACTATAGCTGATTTCCCTCTCCCCCCCACCTCATCCCATCCCCTCTTCCTTCACTTTCCCATCTATCCACACCTATACCAAAATTACTCAAACTGTTATCACTGTGTACAACATCTGTAAATATGTGTGATATCTGTTTCTCATTTATACTGTTTATATACTTGAGCTGTAGGGACCTGTGGGCCCCTTATATCTTTGTTCATGCTGATTTTTGTATTTGATTGTTACTTTTGCATTAATAAAAGTTTTTGAAACTCAAAAAAAAAAAAACACTAACCCCCAAGACGATCCACTTACAGTTGTTGAAGTCCCGCTTGAAGGATCCATCCAGCCGGCGAAGTCCTCATCCATGCGGCAAGAAGTCTTCATCCAGGCGGCCTCTTCGATCTTCATCCACCCGGCGCGGAGCGGGTCCATCCTGAAGACATCCGACGTGGAGCTCCTCTTCTTACTATCGCCGCCGTAAACTTAATCTTCAATGCAAGGGACGCGATTCAAGATGGCGTCCCTTGCATTCCTATTGGCTGAAAGATTTGAATCAACCAATAAGAATTAGGGCTGCTAAAATCCTATTGGCTATTCAAATCAGCCAATAAGATTTAAGCATCTCTCATTCTATTGGCTAATTCACGCCGGCTGGATGAAGATTGACGAGGCCGCCGGGATGAAGACTTCTTGCTGCATGGATGAGGACTTCGCCGGCTGGATGGATCCTTCAAGCGGGACTTCAACAACTGTAAGTGGATCATATTGGGGTTAGTGTTAGATTTTTTTAAAGGTTTTTTGGGTGTTATTTTTGTAGTTTAGGGTCTGGGCAGTAAAAGAGCTAAATGCCATTTTAAGGGCAATGCCCATACAAATGCCCTTTTCAGGGCAATGGTTAGCTTAGGTTATTTTAGAGTTAGGGCTTTTATTTGGTGGGTTGGTTGTGGGGGTGGTGGGTTTTACTGTTGGGGGGTTGTTTGTATTTTTTTAACAGATAAAAGAGCTCATATCTTTTGGGCAATGCCCCACAAAAGGCCCTTTTAAGGGCCATTGGTAGTTTATTGTAGGCTAGGGTTTTTGTTATTGTGGGTGGGCTTTTTTATTTTGATAGGGCTCTTAGATTAGATGTAATTCTTTTTTATTTTTGATAATTTGTTTGTTATTTTTCGTAATTTAGTGTTTGTTTTTTTGTAATTTAGTTAGTTTTTATTTTTTGTAGGTAAATACTTTTTGTAATTTATAGAGTAGTGTTAGGATTTTTTATTGGTAGTTTAGTTTAATTTAATTGGTAGTTAGTTTAATTTTAGTTTAATAATTATAATAGTTTAATTGTTAGTTTAAAATTAATTTTTTAATTTGACAGGTAAGTTTTAATTTAATTTAAGATAGGGAAATTGTAATTTTAATATAAAGTTAGGTGGTCGTTAGGTTTAGGGGTTACTAGTTTAAATTAGTTTATTTTGTTGTGGGGGCTTTTCAGTTTAGGGGTTAATAGTTTATTTTAGTTTCGTTGTGGGGGGTTTGAGGTTTAGGGGTTAATAGGGTTATTATAGCGACGGTGTGGGCGGATGGCAGATTAGGGGTTAATAATATTTAAATAGTGTTTTTGATGCAGGAGGGCGGCCTTTTAGTGTTTAATAACTTTAGTATAGTGGTGACAATGTCGGGGAGCGGCGGAATAGGGGTTAAGAATTTTTTTTAGTGGCAGCGATATCGGGAGTGGCAGATTAGGGGTTAATAAATGTATTATAGTGTTTGCGATGCGGGAGGGCCTCAGTTTAGGGGTTAATAGGTAGTTTATGGGTGTTAGTGTACTTTGTAGCAGTTTAGTTATGAGTTTTATGTTACAGCTTTGTAACGTAAAACTCATAACTACTGACTTCAGATGGCGTTACGGATTTGTGGTTTTAGGCTGTAACGCTCACTTTTTAGTCTCACCGCAAAACTCATAATAGCAGTGCTATGGGAATCCCATGAAACAACATCATTTTTACGTGTGCGGGACTGACATTGCGGTACAGCCTAAAAGGTGTGCGGTACACCTATACCAACAAGACTTGTAATGGCTGCGGTGCCGTTTTAAAGCTGAAAATACCATATTTTCAGCGTTACAAGCCGCAACGCAAAACTTGTAATCTAGCTGATATATAGTAAAACATATGTAATAAAATTATATAACACAAATTGTTAGCTTTCCGCTTTGACAGATGCCTGCCGTTTTTTGTGAGATCCTATTGGTCAATAAGCGATCACGTTTCTTTCACTGTGTTGATCAGCTTGTAAGTGAATTCATTAGCATATACTAATGGGATTTTTAGATCAAAGATCCGATTGGATAGTGAACATGTCGTCACTGTGAGTGACGTATATTATATGTTTAAAACAATGAATAAGCGTAACGGGTTACATTGCAACTTTTCTAGTTTCAAAAAGCACATTGTGTTTTCTCCAAACATCTTTGTTAAATGTATGGGCATTGGATACATATAACCAATGCGGTTATTACTTTGTATATAAGCAAAGACATGTAAGACTTTGTCTGTTGTGGGCGTAACTTATAATATGTTTGAAAATGGCCAATCATCTGCTTGTAAAATCGGCACTAATTTTTAATCAAAGGTTACGGCTAACTGTTGTCAGAGAGGATAGCTAGACTTAAAGAATCAGTCTTAATACAGCACCAAATTAGAAGTTTATAACCACATCAAATTCATGTGCTATTGTAGTTACGGGTAACAGTTGTCAGAGAGGATAGCTAGACTTTAAAGGATCAGTCATAATACAGCACCAAATAGAAGTTTATAACTAAGTAAAGTTCATAAGGAAAAACATTTGGGAATTCTATGGTGTGTTGTGTGTTTTATTGTAATCTATAATGTAATAAGTATTTGTAACTAACTTGTGAAAAGATAACATAATTTATGTAAGAACTTACCTGATAAATTAATTTCTTTCATATTGGCAAGAGTCCATGAGCTAGTGACGTATGGGATATACATTCCTACCAGGAGGGGCAAAGTTTCCCAAACTTCAAAATGCCTATAAATACACCCCCCACCACACCCACAATTCAGTTTAACGAATAGCCAAGAAGTGGGGTGATAAGAAGGAGCGAAAGCATCAACAAGGAATTGGAATAATTGTGCTTTATACAAAAAAATCATAACCACCACAAAAAAGGGTGGGCCTCATGGACTCTTGCCAATATAAAAGAAATGAATTTATCAGGTAAGTTCTTACATAAATTATGTTTTCTTTCATGTAATTGGCAAGAGTCCATGAGCTAGTGATGTATGGGATAGCAAATACCCAAGATGTGGAACTCCACGCAAGAGTCAGTAGAGAGGGAGGGATAAAAAATAAAGACAGCCAATTCCGCTGAAAAAAGAATCCACAACCCAAATCAAAAAGTTTTAATCTTATAATGAAAAAAACTGAAATTATACGCAGAAGAATCAAACTGAAACAGCTGCATGAAGAACTTTTCTACCAAAAACTGCTTCTGAAGAAGAGAAAACATCAAAATGGTAGAATTTAGTAAAAGTATGCAAAGAAGTTGCTGCTTTGCAAATCTGATCAACAGAAGCTTCATTCTTAAAAGCCCAGGAAGTAGAAACTGACCTAGTAGAATGAGCCGTAATCCTCTGAGGCAGGGATTTACCCGACTCCACATAAGCATGATGAATCAAAAGTTTTAACCAAGAAGCCAAAGAAATAGCAGAAGCTTTCTGACCTTTCTTAGGACCAGAAAAGATAACAAATAGACTAGAAGTCTTTCTGAAATCTTTAGTAGCTTCAACATAATATTTCAAAGCTCTTACCACATCCAAAGAATGCAAAGATCTTTTCAAATAATTCTTAGGATTAGGACACAACGAAGGGACAACAATTTCTCTACTATTATTGTTGGCATTCACAACCTTATGTAAAAATTTAAATGAAGTCCGCAAAACTGCCTTATCCTGATGAAAAATCAGAAAAGGAGACTCACAAGAAAGAGCAGATAATTCAGAAACTCTTCTAGCAGAAGAAATAGCCAAAAGAAACAATACTTTCCAAGAAAGTAATTTAATGTCCAGAGAATGCATAGGCTCAAACGGAGGAGCCTGTAAAGCTCTCAATACCAAATTAAGACTCCAAGGAGGAGAGATTGACTTAATGACAGGCTTGATACGAACCAAAGCCTGAACAAAACAACGAATGTCAGGAAGATTAGCAATTTTCCTGTGAAACAGAACAGAAAGAGCAGAGATTTGTCCTTTCAAGGAACTTGCGGACAAACCCTTGTCCAAACCATCCTGAAGAAACTGTAAAATTCTAGGAATTCTAAAAGAATGCCAAGGAACTTATGAGAGGAACACCATGAAATGTAAGTCTTCCAAACTCGGTAATAAATCTTTCTAGACACAGATTTACGAGCCTGCAACATAGTATTGATCACTGAGTCAGAGAAACCTCTATGACTAAGCACTAAGCGTTCAATCTCCATACCTTCAAATTTAAGGATTTGAGATCCTGATAGAAAAAAAACGGACCTTGAGATAGAAGGTCTGACCTTAACGGAAGTGGCCAAGGTTGGCAACTGGACATCTGAACAAGATCTGCATACCAAAACCTGTATGGCCATGCTGGAGCGAACGTTCCATCATGATTTTGGAAATCACTCTTGGAAGAAGAACTAGAGGCGGAAAGATATAAGCAGGTTGATAATTCCAAGGAAGTGACAACGCATCCACTGCTTCCGCCTGAGGATCCCTGGATCTGGACAGATACCTGGGAAGTTTCCTGTTTAGATGAGAAGCCATCAGATCTATTTCTGGAAGCCCCCATATCTGAACAATCTGAAGAAACACATCTGGGTGAAGAGACCATTCTCCCGGATGTAAAGTCTGGCGACTGAGATAATCCGCTTCCCAATTGTCTATACCTGGGATATGAACCGCAGAGATTAGACAGGAGCTGGATTCTGCCCATGCAAGTATCCGAGATACTTCTTTCATAGCCAGAGGACTATGAGTCACACCTTGATGACTGACATACGCCACGGTTGTGACATTGTCTGTCTGAAAACAAATAAACAATTCTCTCTTCAGAAGAGGCCAGAACTGAAGAGCTCCGAAAATCGCATGGAGTTCCAAAATATTGATTGGTAATCTCGCCTCTTGAGATCTCCAAACCCCCTGCGCTGTCAGAAATCCCCAGACAGCTCCCCAACCTGAAAGACTCACATCTGTTGAAATCACAGTCCAGGTTGGACAAAGAAAAGAGGCCCCTTGAACTAAACGGTGGTGATTTAACCACCAAGTCAGAGAAAGTCGAGTATTGGGATTTAAGGATATCAATTGTGATATCTTTGTATAATCCCTGTACCAAAGGTTCAGCATACAAAGCTGAAGAGGTCTCATGTGAAAACGAGCAAAGGGGATCGCGTCCGATGCTGCAGTCATGAGACCTAAAACTTCCATGCACATAGCTACTGAAGGGAATGACTGAGACTGAAGGTTTCGACAAGCTGAAACCAATTTCAGACGTCTTTTGTCTGTTAGAGACAAAGTCATGGATATTGAGTCTATTTGGAATCCCAAAAAGGTTACCCTTGTCTGAGGAATCAAGGAACTTTTTGGTAAATTGATCCTCCAACCATGTTTTTGAAGAAACAACACGAGTTGATTCGTGTGAGATTCTGCAGAATGTAAAGACTGAGCAAGTACCAAGATATCGTCCAAATAAGGAAACACCGCAATACCCCGCTCTCTGATTACAGAGATAAGGGCACGAGAACCTTTGAGAAGATCCTTGGAGCTGTTGCTAAGCCAAAAGGAAGAGGAACAAATTGGTAATGCTTTTCTAGAAAAGAGAATCTCAGGAACTGATAGTGATCTGGATGAACTGGAATATGAAGATATGCATCCTGTAAGTCTATTGTGGACATATAATGCCCTTGCTGAACAAAAGGCTGAATAGTCCTTATAGTCACCATTTTGAATGTTGGTATTCTTACATAAAGATTCAAAATTTTTAGATCCAGAACTGGTCTGAAAGAATTCTCTTTCTTTGGTACAATGAACAGATTTGAATAAAACCCCAGACCCCGTTCCAGATATGGAACTGGCACAATTACCCCAGATGACTCCAGGTCTGAAACACATTTCAGGAAAGCCTGAGCCTTCACTGGGTTTACTGGAATGCTTGAGAGAAAGAACCTTCTCACAGGCGGTCTTACCTTGAAACCTATTCTGTACCCTTGAGAAACAATGTTCTGAATCCAATGATTTTGAATTGAACTGATCCAAACATCTTTGAAAAATCGTAATCTGCCCCCTACCAGCTGGGCTGGAATGAGGGCCGCACCTTTATGCGGACTTGGGAGCTGGTTTTGATTTTCTAAAAGGCTTGGATTTATTCCAGACTGGAGAAGGGTTCCAATTGGAAACCGTTCCTTTAGGGGAAGGGTCAGGCTTCTGTTCCTTATTCTGGCGAAAGGAACGAAAAAGATTAGCAGCCCTATATTTACCCTTAGATTTTTTAAACTGAGGCAAAAAAGCTCCCTTCCCCCCAGTGACAGTTGAAATTATAGAATCCAACTGAGAACCAAATAATTTATTACTTTGGAAAGAAAGAGATAGCAACGTTGACTTAGAAGTCATATCTGCATTCCAAGATTTAAGCCATAAAGCTCTTCTAGCTAAAATAGCTAAAGACATATACCTGACATCAATTCTAATGATATAAAAAATGGCATCACAAATGAAATTATTAGCATGTTGAAGAAGTTTAACAATGCTATACACATTATGATCTGGCACTTGTTGCACTAAAGCCTCCAACCAAAAAGTAGAAGCTGCAGCAACATCAGCCAAATAAATAGCAGGCCTAAGAAGATTACCTGAACATAAATAAGCCTACCTTAGAAAAGATTCAAGCTTCCTATCTAAAGGATCTTTAAAAGAAGTACTATCTGCCGTAGGAATAGTAGTACATTTAGCAAGAGTATAGATAGCCCCATCAACTTTGGGGATTTTTTCCCAAAACTCCAATCTATCAGCCGGCAAAGGGTACAGTTTCTTAAACCTTAAAGAAGGAGTAAATGAAGTACCCAAACTATTCCATTCCCTAGAAATTACATCTGAAATAGCATCAGGAACTGGAAAAACCTCTGGAATAACTACATGAGGTTTAAAAAACGAATTTAAACGTTTACTGGTTTTAATATCAAGAGGACTAGACTCCTCCATATCTAATGCAATCAACACCTCTTTAAGTAAAGAACGAATAAACTCCATCTTAAATAAATATGAAGATTTGTCAGTGTCAATATCTGAGGCAGAATCTTCTGAACCAGATAGATCCTCATCAGAGATAGATAAATCAGAATGTTGGCGGTCATTTAAAAATTCATCTGATATATGAGAAGTTTTAAAAGACCTTTTACGTTTAGTAGAAGGTGGTATAACAGACAGGGCCTTCTGAATAGAATTAGAAACAAATTCTCTTACATTAACAGGAATATCCTGAACATTAGATGTTGAAGGAACAACAACAGGTAATGGATTATTACTAATGGAAATATTGTCTGCTTTTGAAAGTTTATCATGACAACTAAGACAAACTACAGCCGGAGGAACAGTTTCCACAAGTTTACAACAAATGCACTTAGCTTTGGTAGAACCAACATCAGGCAGCAACATTCCAGAAGTAGATTCTGATACAGGGTCAGATTGCGACATCTTGCAATATGTAATATAAAAAACAACATATAAAGCAAAATTATCAAATTCCTTAAATGACAGTTTCAGGAATGGGAAAAAATGCAAACAGAATAAGCCTCTGGTAACCAGAAGCAAAAAGAAACAAAGACTTAAATAATGTCAAAAAAACTGGCAGAAAGTATGACGCCCACAACTGACAAATTTTTTGTCGCCAAAAACGTCTGCAACAAACACGAGCGTCATAGATGACGCAACTACGTGAAAACTCTCGGCGTCAACTACGATGCCGGAAATGACGTCAGTGACATTAAACAAACGTAATTCTTGCACCAAAAAAAATCTCGCGCCAAAAATGATGCAATAAATTCTAGCATTTTTTGACCTGCGAGCCTAACAGCCCGCAATTTAGAAAAAAAGTCAAATGAAAAATTTTCAGGTAAGAAAAAAATGTATTTATATGCATTTCCCAAAAATGAAACTGACAGTCTGTAAGAAGGAAATATACTGATTAACCTGAATCATGGCAAATATAAGTATAAAACATATATCTAGAACTTTACATATAAAGTGCCAAACCATAGCTGAGAGTGTCATAAATAAAATAAGACTTACTTACCAAAAGACACTCATCTACATATAGTAGATAGCCAAACCAGTACTGAAACGAGAATCAGCAGAGGTAATGGTATATAAGAGTATATCGTCGATCTGAAAAGGGAGGTAGGAGAAGAATCTCTACGACCGATAACAGAGAACCTATGAAATAGATCCCCGATAGGATGACCATAGCATTCATTAGGCAATACTCCCTTCCCATCCCTCTGTCATTCACTGCACTCTGAGAGGAACCGAGCTTCAGCATGCTGCGAAGCGCATATCAGCGTAGAAATCTAGCACAAACTTACTCCACCACCTCCATAGGAGGCAAAGTTTGTAAAACTGAATTGTGGGTGTGGTGGGGGATGTATTTATAGGCATTTTGAGGTTTTGGAAACTTTGACCCTCCTGGTTGGAATGTATATCCCATACGTCACTAGCTCATGGACTCTTGCCAATTACATGAAAGAAATAGATACAGTATATCGCAACAAGTGGAAAAAAGAGTTGTTAAAAGATTTGTAAGCCAGCGCTATTATGATTTCTATAAGTAAAAATATTTTCCTAAAATATTAGTAGTGATGTTATTCTTTGCTTAATATATTTTATATATAGATGTATCTATAATTCTAAAACCTAGGATTTGATATACTAAATTAACATGTAAGATTTGGATCTAGATTCATTTTTTCAAGTAAATATAATATGGTGCCTTTGGTTGTATGGGTCTTGTTTTCCAAGTTTCTAATGATTATGGTATTGAAATATATAATAAATATATGTAGGTCAATTTTGGAAGGGTGAATATGTAGGATTGCGGTTTAAAATTAAAACGATGTGGAGTTATTATAATATTTAACTCTGTTGGTCAATTTTGGAGGGTTGGAGATGTTTAAAGGTTAAATCTTTAAATGTTTTAAAATATATCAATTATTAAAAGCGGCTGAATCTATGTTATCATTTAGAATCTATGTTATCATTTAGTCCGCTCGGATATAGAGTTTGAAGTTTGTAAATCCAATATGTCTCACGCTGACGGAGACGTATCATACAGTTATATGATGAATGTGGTTGAATTTGTTCTATTGGTATAATTTTCATTGGTGTTTTTATGGAATGATGATTAAAAGTACAGTGTCTAGACACACTTTGTTTCAGAAAACCTTTTAGTATGTTTCTACAATGCTCTGCCCATCTAGTGTGGAGTTTACGGCTTGTGCGCCCTACATACTGGACCCCACAGAAACACACGATGAGGTAGATCACGTAGGAGCTTTTACATGTTAAAAAGTCAGAATTTACAAATTCTTCATTTGTGGTATTGGACCTAAATGTTTTCTTATATTTAATATTAAGTGAGAGACATGTATTTTTCGGTTGCATTTATAGACACCTTTGAGGCCAAAAGGATGTTTTAATTTGGCAGAATCTTGGTTTAAGTTAGAGTTTAATTTGTGAACTGTTTTCACTACCTTGCTTGGTGTGAGTTTGGTTCTAATATTTGGGGCTCTTTTTAAAGTAATTGTGGCTCTTGCTCCAAAATTTTTTCTAGTATAGAATCTTGTATCTTTGCGGATAATATTTTTTATTTTATTATAATTTTGATTATATTGAGTAATAAAAGTTGGTGTATTATTGATGTTCCTTTTAATTTTAGGTTTATTTAATAGTATTTGTGATCTATCTAGATCCCTTGCCTTAGTTCGACCTCTGTCAATCAGAGTTTGTGGATAGCTCTTTTCTGTAAAACAGTTAATTAAAACTTCTGATTGTTCCTTAAAGTCTGATACAGATGAGCAATTTTTTTTTATTCTTCTGAACTGACTAAATTGAATGTTTCTTTTCCAACTTTGATTATGGTTGCTTGTATAGTCTAGATAACTGTTGCTATCTCAACATTTTTAAAGAATGTCTTGGATTTAATATAACCTGAGTCTGACCAACTTAGTTGTAGGTCGAGGAACTCAGTCTGATCTTGGTAAGTTTTATGGGTAAATTGAAGACCTAAGTGATTTTGATTTAGATGGCTGATAAATGAATCTATGGAGGATGATTCTTCATCCCAAATAAAGATAAAATCATCTATATAACAGCCATAGAACACCACATTTGCCCTCCAGGGGGAAGAATTGATGTAAAATTCTTCAAAAGCCCCCATATAAATGTTGGCGTAACTGGTCGCAAATCTGGTGCCCAACTATAATTCAAGAGCACCAAAAACACCAAATAATCAAGATCTTTTTTCCAACAAACCAACTATCAATAGATATAATCCTCCACAAAATGACCAATATGCCCACCAATCTGCTATACCAACACATCAATCAGGAACATATACTGACAATCACCAAATACTAAATACCCCTCCACCATATTATAATGAGGAAAGACCTTCTATATTCACAGGTATCTATAGAAATGAACAATCCCATTTTTTAGGGAGAGGCCAGACATCAAACCGTAAAACCACAATTCAAGAGACCACTACTTGTAGAAAATGAGGTAGCAGAGGTAGAAGTCTGGTCTTCAAACATATTGCCCTCCAAACCCACACAAGGAATTTTAACTTTTTGTTGACCTTAACAGGTTTACTCGAAAATTAGCATTGCAAAAATTCTATGCACAAAAGAATATAAAAAAACTGAAATATCAACCGACTAGCTTTATCCCCATTTGTACTGATAATAACCCTGATGCCAATATTTCTAACGAGTCCACTATGATTCTAGATCCTGAAGATCTTACACATCATTTATTTAACGACCCCATCCCCACTGATCTGAAAAAACATCTAATTTTTATCCTCTCAGAGAAAATAATAATGCAATAGATATTTTTCAGAAATTTGTTTTGGAAGAATTCTCAAAGATTAATAATAAGCCTACACCAATCTTATATCTATCCGCAAATGAAACACTTGCACTTGAAAATCTTAGATAAAATAAAAATATAGAGATACGTGATGCAGACAAGAGAGGTGGTATAGTACTACAAAAATTTTATGACTATATATCTGAAGCAAAAATAATTCTTAACGATACAGAATATTATGTTACTTTAGACAGAGATCCTACAACATATTATTCAATACTTCTTAAAAATCTATTACAGGAAGGTTTCAATAATAACAAACTGTCCAAATCAGAAAAAAACGTTATGCTTATAGAACATCCTGATATAGCTCACTATTACCACCTCCCGAAGATGCACAAGGATCTTACCTGCCCCCCAGGAAGACCCATAATAGCTGGAGTCAATTGTCTCACTAGCGGCATATCCCGCTATGTAGATCTTCACCTACAAAAATTTGTATCAAATCTACCATCATACATCGAAGATACAACACATTTGTTACAGAAATTATCCACTATTCACAATACAGACCATAAATACATCTGGTTCTCTTGTGACGTCAGTAGTTTGTATTCAAATATACCACACAAACTAGACATATCAGCAGTCCATAATATTTGAAATCAAGACCCTTATATGCACTATAAACAGAAATTGCTTATAGAAAATCTAGTACGGTTCACTTTAGAGCACAACTATTTTATGTTCTTAAGTAAATACTATTTACAAATCAAGGGAACTGCCATGGGCACCATATTTGCCCCCAGTTATGCCAACATTTATATGGGGACATCTATTCTTCCCCCTGGAGGGCAAACCTGGTGTTCTATGGCCGTTATATAGATGATTTGATCTTTATTTGAGGTGGAGAATCATCCTCCATAGATTCATTTATCAGCCAAATAAAATCACTTAGGTCAGATCAGATCAGATCAGATCGAGTTCCTTGACTTACAACTAAACTTGTCAGACTCAGGCTATATTAAATATAAGACATTCTTTAAAAATGTTGATAGCAACAGCTATCTAGACTATATAAACAACCATTATCATAGTTGGAAAAGAAACATTCCATTTAGTCAGTTCAGAAGAATAAAAATAAATTGTTCATCTATATCAGACTTTAAGGAACAATCAGAAGTTTTAACTAACCGTTTTAAAGAAAAGGGCTATCCACAAATTCTGATTGACAGAAGTTGAACTAAGGCAAGGGATCTAGATAGATCACAAAACTATTAAATAAACCTAAAATTAAAAGGAACATCAATAATACACCAACTTTTATTACTCGATATAATCAAAATGATAATAAAATAAAAAATATTATCTGCAAATATTGGTATATTATCAAACAAGATCCTATACTAGAAAAAATTGTGGAGCAAGAACCCACAATTACTTTCAAAAGAGCACCAACTATTAGAATCAAACTTGCACCAAGCAAGGAGGTGAAAACAGTTTGCAAATTAAACTCTAACTTAAACCAAGATTCTGCCAAATTAAAACATCCTTTTGGCCTCAAAGGTGTTTATAAATGCAACCGAAAAAATACATGTCTCTCACTTAATATTAAATATAAGAAAACATTTAGGTCCAATACCACAAATGAAGAATTTGTAATTTCTGACGTTTTACTAAAATTTTACTAAAAGGTTTTCTGAAACAGTGTGTCTGTACTTATTATTATTATTATTCCATAAAAACACCAATGAAAATTATACCAATAGAACAAATTCAACCACATTCATCATATAACCATATGATACGTCTCCGTCAGCGTGAGACATATTGGATTTACAAACTTCAAACTCTATATCTGAGTGGAAAAGTAATTTTAACCCAGTATTGCAGGTGTTGCCAAAATTGCTTTATATGTGGACAGTCATAAAAATTGTAGGCCCTGGTAGTGAGCATTTAATACATTGATTCGGGAGTGCTTGATTCAAGAGGGATCTGCATGCAGGGGTAAAGTAGTCTTTATTTATCATTCTAGTCTGCATTTCCCTGATAGGGACTGCTGAACTAGCTGCTTTGGTTCTTTCTAAACTAGTGAGTATGTACTTAATAGAAATATCCCATATGTCCTCCCTCTGTAGCCTAGTCAGAATATTTTCCATTACACTCTTGGAGGCGTGTGTTGTTAGGAAGTGATAAATGGGGGATAGGGAGAAGCTACTTATTCTATATGCAACATGCATATGAGAAAAGGGACAAAGCTCCCAGAAGCCTTTGTGTTGAGTTATTAGAGTATTAATATAGTGCCTGACCTGAAAAAAAGCATAACATTGTGTGTTTTGTAAGTTATATTGGTTTTTAAGATCTTGAGGTCCTGACGGTGTATGAAAAAGGATCCAAAAGGTCACCCACTGATTTAACACCCGAGATCTCCAAAATCGAAAAGGGGCTGTTTTATCACCTGCTGGAAAATCTTAATTACCCATCAGCGGAATATATCTAGGAGTAGGAGACTTGTTTCCAAGAAATGTAAATGCTAACCACCATGCCCTCAGAGCATCCTTGTATATAAGGTTATTTTTTATTTCAGGGGGTAAGTCTCGTAACGGTATGTATGGCAAATAGGCCAGGGCGTGTGGGGAAACAGCAGTTGCCTCCAAGGTTGACTCCAGGAAATGTGCTGTATTAAGTTTCCAGTCTATCACTATGCGGATCAGTGCTGCCCAATTGTAAAACTTAAGATTGGGGAGTGCCAGACCTCCATAAAGGTACGGTTCCTGTAAAGTCGTAGTTGCTATACACGTTCTCTTACCTCCCCAAATAAAAGATTGAATTGCTTTGTTTATAAGTGACATGTCTGTTATAGTGAGGAGAAAAGGTAGCATCAGAAGTGGATAAAGGAGCTTGGGCAAAATCTTCATTTTTATTAGGTTAACCCGTCCAATGAGACCCAAGGGGAGTTTGGCCCAGGCCTTCAGGTGTGTCAGTAATTGTGTGCATAGTTTTGAAATATTGAGTTCATATAGTTTATGGGGATTTCGATGCAGGGTTAAACCGAGGTAGATAAGGGTGTTAGGCTGGGTTATGAATGGGTAGTCTGTGTTGTTAGGATTGTGATCAGTCAGCCATAATATTTCGGATTTTGTCATGTTTATTTTATACCCAGAGAAATCGCCGAAAGCGACCAGGGTATCAACAATTCTAGGGATATACAGAGAGGGGTTGCTGATAAAAAGCAACATATCATCAACATTATAAGGCCATATGTATGTTAGAGTCCCCAATGGAGATTCCTGGAAAGACATGTTTTAGTTTTAGGGCAAGCGGTTCCAAGGCTAAGTCGAATAATAAGGGGGAAACTGGGCAGCCCTGGCGCATACCTCTTTTAAAAATATTATTAAATAGGTTAGAAAGAGTTGGTAAGATTTGTGGTGATAAGAGTTGGTAGAATTCAGTTGGGAGTCTGTCAGGTCCTGCAGCTTTACCTAAGGACAGGGATTTAACAGTGAATTGGATTTCCTCCAATGTAATTAGGGCATTTAATATGTCTATCTGTATTGGTATAAGATGTGGAAGTGATCGCCAAAAGTTGTGATAAGAGTCAGGTGTTTTTGGTTGTTGTTTTGTATATAGGAGGGAGAAGTAGTCTGCCAAGCAGTCCGTCACTTCTGAGGGATTCCGAAAGGTTTTTCCTTCATATTTGGCAACAATGTAGTCATTGTATGCAGGGCAGGTCTTTAGTGTGCAGTAGTTTAAGTATGCTTGACCTAAGTTAGTTTGTAGAGTGTTATATCTATATTGAATTTTGTGTTTTAGGTTTGCTAGATATGAAATAATATGTCCTGATAAAACGGCCTTAGCTGCCTCCCAGAATAATTGTGGGTTGGATGAGTGTGATAGGTTATCAGTGCAATAGTCATTGCAGGCATGAATAAAATATTTTTTAAAGGGCTCAGATGTAAGGAGGTAGGAGGGGAAACGTAAGGTATTCCTAGTCGAGTGGGGAAAATACCCACTGTGAGTTCTACGGGAGCGTGGTCGGAAATTATTATATTATGAATTTTATCTGAGTTGACTTGGGAGTCCAGAGAATCTGAGATTAGGAAGAGGTCTATCCTAGAAAGGGTTGAGTTAGACTTGGAGAGACAGGTAAAGTCCCTATCATCGGGGTGTCTTCTACACCAAATATAACACACGGCCAGGGTGTCACTAAGTAAGCTGAAGACCCCCCCCCCCCCATATAAATTTGGCACCTATTAGAGGAGATAGGGCCTGGACCAATGTTTTCTAAAAGAGTAAAGATTTGATGTTAGGAGCATATATGTTGCATAATGTGTAATTAACAGTGTTGATAGAGGCCTGAATGATGAGAAACCTACCGTCAGGTTCACTAATAGTGTTCTGAATAACTATGTGCAGTCTCTTACCAAACAAAATGGCTAGTCCTCTACTACTACTTTGGTATGATATATATGTTATATTCCCCACCCAGTCACTTTGCAGTTTCTCATGTTCCCCATCTGTAAGATGGGTCTCCTGGAGGAAGGCAATATTGGCATTGAGCTTGCGAAGGTGAGTTAAGATGGATATCCTTTTAATAGGAGATTTAATGCCTCCTACATTCCACGTAAAAAGTTTAAGGGCCATCATTAAATATTATAAAGGATAGGGCTTATTGGAAGAAGTAGGGGGAATTGGAGGGAAGAGGAGTGGAGAGGGGAGAGGGAAGAGAGAGAGAAAAAAAAGGGGAGGTGAGGGAAGGATTCCTTGCCAAATAGCAATTGTTGGGGAGAGGCCAAAGCTGTTTTCCATACGTACAATGAATAAGAATTAAGCAGTGAATATTTAAACAGATACCCCAACAATGAATAGGCAGTAAAGTGGCCTGGTAGGGAGAAAAGAGGCCTAATAAGAGTTATATGTGCTGCAGAACATTCGTTCCCACATACTAGAGTGCCATAGACCCTTACATCTAAAACAGTTTGTGGCTCATTACTGACTAGGGCTAAAACAAAAGTAAATAAACCCTGTAGCATTAACAATAACAGCAATTGTTGGGGATGAGGCAGAGCATTTTTCCATACATATAATGAGTTATAATTAGGTAATGAATATGTAAACAAATACCCCAACAATAAGTGGGTCGCTAAGGGGTCTGGTGACGGAAAAAGTGCTCATATAGGGGTTATGTTTGCTACAAAGTATAAGTTTCCATATACTAGAGTACAATAGGATTTTATATCGAGAACATTTTGTGACTCAGGGCTGTAACGGATTGAAATATATGTAAAAAACAATAAGATTTACAATAACATTATAACACTAACATTAGCAAAATATATTTATGTGAGGTGTATTTGGTAATCGTATGGTACGAGGCACATCTAGGTGCATAGTAAGGTTTAGTTTTAAATCTATCTGTATCCATATATGGATCAAAATTAAGGGTAGTACAATTTGAGTTGATGGTAGAAGACCATCAACAGTAGGTACATACGTGCAAGTTATTAAGGATAACTTATACTGTAAGCTACTTGTGCAAAAAACTCTAGCCTAGATAAAATAATCAATATCAAACTAAAAAAAAAACACAGTAATAGTGAGCAAAGGCTTTGAGTATACATTAAGCAAAAATCTTATGTATAGAGAGGGGGCCTTTAGGCCAAAGATATTACCACTTTCCATTATAAAAAATATTTATTTTAAAATTCTTATGTTTTTATATACATTAAAAAATAATAATTAATGGACGTCTCCCTATAAAACACTGTTGACTCAATAATCAAGCTTAATAAAGAACCTGTGTGGCATCCATATTCGTATGACAAATTAGTATCCAGAGAAAGTTCAGCAATGTCCGTAAAAACAAATGATTTAATATGTATCAAGGACCAAAAAATATATATGCAGTCTTTAAATGTATACCACAGATGCTACTTATTGCAAAGAGTTGTAACACAATATTACTTCAAAATAGATCAATTATTACATGATCAGGTGTGGTCTTGTTCAAACAGGTGAAAACTCCTTTCAAGCCAAAGCGATTTTTCCAAAAAGACAAACACTGTGTATTACACTCTGTGATCAAGGATAAAACCTGTATTTCTGTAAAAGTTCCAGATTTGTAAATAGGTACTTTACCCTTACATGTAGCGGGTATTTCACACGATCTTGCAACAAGGTACTCCTGCTCTCACTCGGAATCAAGATAAAGATAAAGCCCATAGAAGGGTGAAATGCATCATTGTGTGGCATTGTGTTATATTACCATTGTTCTGTTTTATATACCATCAACTCTCATATGGTCTATGGACTTTTTATTATAACGCAGGTTATTATTATATACTTTCCAATCAAGTCCAAAAATTGGAGTTGGAGTCTGAAGGGCAAAACAATTATACCCAATAACATCCTTTCCTGCGTGCATAGCACTAAGTGCAGGTTTCAAGTTGGTTGCCATTATCTACAGCTGGGAATGGTTGATCGTTTCTAGGAATTACCATCTGTTTGCTCTATCGGAACGGAGGACAACCCGTGACGTCAGACGCTGTCAGTGACGTGGTATTGCTCACTCGAGGAGTGGTTCCGAGTGAGAGCAGGAGTACCTTGTTGCAAGATCGGGTGAAATACCTACATGTAAGGGTAAAGTACCTATTTACAAATCTGGAACTTTTACAGAAATACGGGTTTTATCCTTGATCAGAGTGTAATACACAGTGTTTGTCTTTTTGGAAAAATCTTTTGCCTTGAAAGGAGTTTTCTCCTGTTTGAGCAAGACCGCACCTGTTCATGTAATAATTTATCTATTTTGAAGTAATATTGTGTTACAACTCTTTGCAATAAGTAGTGTCTGTGGTATACATTTAAAGACTGCATATATATATTTTTTGTCCTTGATACATATTAAATAATTTGTTATTACGGACATTGCTGATCTTTCTCTGGATACTAATTTGTCATACAAATATGGATGCCACACAGGTTTTTTTATTAAGCTTGATTATTGAGTCAACAGTGTTTTATAGGGAGACGTCCCTTAATTATTATTTTTTAATGTGTATAAAAACATAAGAATTTTAAAATAAATATTTTTTATAATAGAAAGTGGTAATATCTTTGGCCTATAGGCGTTTTTTGTTTAATATTGTTTTTTAGACAACATTTAGGGATATTGTCTCTTAGGGAGGTGTATGATATTCATCTCCTAGCGCACACTATTTCTTGTCTATCAACTATGAGTATACATTACATATCTCTTTCTGGAGCTGGGTACATCAATCGCGCCAGGAGACAGTCAATTAGAAGTTTACATTTTCTCCCTTAAGGGGCAGTGGAGCGATTTTCTGTTGCCAGGTATGAGTCCAGGGCCTGTGGGGAGTGGAAGATTTCAGTCGGAGTTTTGCGGGATATAGGAAGGTCACTTGCCTGTCCTGTTCATGAAGCTTAGAGCAATGCGGTGCAAAATCCCTTCGCTTTTTGGTGACCTCAGCTGAATAGTCCTGGAACATTAAGAGTTGGTGGTCTTCAAACCTAATATCTCTCTTTGATCTGTAAGCTCTGAGGAGGGCTACTTTTTCTTGAAAGTTAAGTCATTTGAAAATCACTTGCCGTGGTCTATTTCGCAGATCTGGAGGGTTGTCTGGGCCCACCCTGTGAGCTCTTTCCATGTCTATTGGAAGTTGATCTGAGTTTATGCCCAGCAGCTTGGGGAAGGTAGAGGTGACAAAATCCTTCAGAGCTTTACCCTTTATTGCCTCAGGCACCCCCTAACACGCAAATTATTGTGGTGGCTCCTGTTCTCCAGGTCCTCAACCTTCTCCAGTATATATTAATTCTGCTTTAACACTTTCTTGAGCGAAATGTTCATACTAGCTAATCTAACTTCTGTCTCTGAAATGTGAGGCTCAGCAGCATTCAGGCACATAGAAAATGGTCTCACCTCGCTAGTTAGGTTGTCTACTCCTGCTTGAAGTGAGTATATTTTTGGTAGAAAGAAGGTGTTTAAGTCCTGCATAAGGGCAGAGTAGTCTTCTGAGTGTATCATAGATTGGTCATGTTGTGGAGGGTTATCAACATGTATCTCGACCGTGTGATGGGATTTTTTGTCAGCTATTTTAGATTTGTTACTTATTTTTTCAGGTTGGCAAGGTGAGAGCTTTGAAAAATACTTGTCGACTTTCATGAGAGTGGGGTAAAAGGGGTTTAGTACTTAGATTTAGTTGTTTAGTCCAGCAAGTTATATTGAGCTATCTTCTTCTCTGGATGTGAATATCCAGGGATGTTAGTCTGTTAGAAAGTATCTTAGAAGTTGTGCGCCACAAGGTGGTAACACAGTGTCCCTCTGTATAATTCTAGATATACGGTGGAGCAAAAAGAGAAAGGATAAAAAATAAAAACTGCAGTTACTGCAGGGCCAGTGTCCAATGCAAAAAAGGCCCTTGAACATATAAGTTCAGGGGTAGTGTATCTAGAGGCTTCTATTTATAGGTTCTTATCCTTTGTGATAGTCGGGGTCTGTAGCAGTGAAGTTAGGCCAGTTGGAAAAAACAAAAAGATGCTTACCACTGCCCTTCCTTGCCGGACCGAGTCCCCGCCATGTCCAGTGGCAGTAGGGTCCCTTTATTTTGAGCCCTACTTGGCAAGGTCTGCACCTATATGGTGCATATAGGGAAGTCACTGCTGAGGCCTTTGTAGGATCCGGCTGCCGCCTAAAATGCAGGGCCGCTCGTGCTGTGGATGCAGCTGATTAAGTCCTGTAGTGCCATGACAGATATTACTCCCGGAGCCTTATCGTAGATCAGGATTGCCTGTGTTGGTCTCCTTGGGGGGATGCCGTGCAGATTATGTGCTGCGGTAGGATGTGGCCGCCGTCGTTATGGCACTGCCGGGGGTTAGAGATGATGGTGAGCCCTTCACAGAAAGTGTAATCGGCTGGCGATAACCCGGACAGGGTTGCCCAGCAAGATGTAACTGTGGGGAAAGTGGAATGGTAGCAGAGCAATGGTGAAATATGGCTTTTAATCCATATACTGTATCTGATAATGTTAATGTAAAATAGATATTTATACCAATATATCTATAGGAATAGATATACATGTATAGGTATATACAGATATATATAGGAATATATATTTGCAATAAAAATAACAATGTCCTGTATGTAAAGAACATTGGAATGTGAAATATGTACAGTAAATATGTGGTTACAGTAGCCCAAATTAAACAATACACGTCCAAATAGGGATTCCTATCTCCAACAGTGATAGAGATGCAGTGGGATTTGCAGCTCAGAGCCTTAGGAGGAATTGATTTTTTTTTTTATCAGGCAGCGAGAGCAGATGAAACAGGACAGAAAAAGACTCAGTCTTTGAAGAGGAAGTGACCTTCTCCTCATTCTGACTATCACATTGCTCCTTTTTTGAAGTGGACTTTTCATCATCATCATCATCATCATTATTATTATTATTTTTCTTTTCACCTTGTTTTGCATTCACTACAATTTGCAGTTTTTATTATTTTTCACCATCACTCTTATTATTTGGTGCATTCAGCATTTTTGTATTTATTAAATAAATACCTATATACACACAACTTTTTTTTTTTACACCATATTCTTTACGTAAGGTTTTTAATCTTGCTAACCCGGCAAGCATAAAATGCAACTGGGCTCTCCTGAACGTGTTCGATTTCAACTTGTAATACAAGCACTATTTCCTTCATGAGCAAAACGCTGTTGTCACTCATGCGCTGATGTGGGCAACAAGAAACTATTTGATATTAAAATGGGTTCTTGCAGAGTGGCACTAAATAATGGAAGGGACGTCTGTAGAATTAACTATATTTAGAAACTGCTAGACATCTAAACTCTCACCATGCTCTATCGACTCTATTCTGTAATATATTTACCTTCATCCTGTCTTATCTACATTGATAAAAAAGTATGAAAGCAGATGATGCCTCATAACAATCTCTTCTACACTGACACTGTTCTACCTTATATTATTCCTCCACAAAGAATCATCGGACAATTATCCACCTCTTTAATTTAGAAATTGCAAGCAGCCCAAGACTGCATTCCTAATAACAAATCTCCACTTATCACCTGTTTATTTCAAAGAACCTTCATTGTGCATTAATGTCTTTAGTTCATGTTAATTAAACCACTGTCATAAACTTTTCATACAGCGGTTCCACATTATCATTTTGACTCATGACTTTTGGCACAAACTTTCCATCTATTCACAATGAGATTTTTCTTTCTGTTTGGAATCCTTTCTTGGTAGCCTTTATCATGGATGTGTTAGTGCACCTGGTTCCAGCTTTAGCATCTCTCTCTTACTTTGTCTTTTTGATCTTGATTCAGTTATTGAATTCTGGATTGTGTATGATTTGTGGTTTGTTGACCCTGCTCCTGGACTCTAATCCTGCCCTATCTTTGGATCCTGTTTCTGTTTATTTTCCTGTGCTGTTTCTGACCTAGGCTGCCTGACTCCATATCAAATTCAGGAATATCCCATCTAATAGGTCATGTCTTAATCTTAATTCTCAGCATCTGAAACCATACATCATCTGACATTTTCTACTCAGCATGACAACAGGTGCAGTGTTTGTTACATTTCTACCTGGCTATCAGGCAGTATGGCAGCCAAGTTCAGTACTAGCCTTTATTTCATTCCCCCTGCACAGCTCCCTCTCACAGTGCTTGAGAGGCAGCAAAGTACATGCACAGAAACCAAAAGCGACAAAAAGCAGCTGTGCATGCCCAAAGATATTAAGGCATGGGATTGGCTGAAAGGCTAACAATCAAAAAAGTAATTATAAAACAGTTGATAAACTAAAAATATGTGTATAAGAGCAAAGCAAATTGTTTTTTAATCGGTCATTTATTTCTAATAATAATATATTTATATATTTTTTATAACAACGATTAATAAAGTGAATAGGGAGCACCAAAAGGCTGAAGTGTGCAATAAAAATATACATTTATTAATACATATAAGAAACCATATATGTTATATTGGCAACACAATATAATATATGCGCATATATTAAAAGCAGAAAAAATCTCAATATAGGGCCAGATTACAAGTGGATAACTATCGTTATTTTCTATGGGCGGTGGGACGCTCATATTACAAGTTGAAAGCAAATGCGATTGCTCAAAGGCAATCGCATTTACCGCTCAAACATTTTACATAACCTGAAAGTAAAGTAACCCACTAACATCTAAAACCCCAAAACCAACACCTCCTAGGTTACCCCAGAGTAGACTTACCTTACCTAACTTACCAAAAAAGTAAAAAAAAAACTAACCTTACTTTTAAAAAAATAAACCTTACATTACTTAAAAAAACTTACATTACATTACTTAAAAATAAAAAAAACTACCATTACAAAAATAAAAAACCCTATTATTACAAAAAATAACAAACAAATTACCAAAAATAAAAAATCAGTTATGCCTATTCTAAAACCCCAGTAAAAAAACTACCCCAAGATAAAAAAAAAACTACACTACTAAACTACAGCAATAGCCCTTATAATGGCTTTATGTAGGGCATTGCCTCAAAGTGTCAGCTCTTTTCGGCTAGATCACAAGTCTTGCATTAGCCTTAAAAAGCAGTGTTGAGGGGTCCCAACGCTGCTTTTTAACGCCCGCTAGTATTACGAGTCTGACAGGTACAGGTGTACCGCTCACTTTTTTTCCGCGACTCGAGGCTACCGCAAATCCCCTTACGTCAATTGCGTATCCTATCTTTTTAATGGGATTTGCCTAACGCTGGTATTATGAGTCTTGGAAGAAAAGAGCGGTACACCCTCTCCTGTCAAGACTCCTACCGCATTTGAAAGTCAGTAGTTAAGAGTTTTATGGGCTAACGCCGTAACATAAAGTTCTTAACTAAAGTGCTAAAAAGTACACTAACACCCATAAACTACCTATTAACCCCTAAACCGAGGCCCCCCCATATTGCAAACACTAAAATATTTTTTTTTAACCCCTAATCTGCTAATCTGCCGACCGGACATCGCCGACACTTACATTATACCTATGAACCCCTAATCTGCTGCCCCTAACATCGCTGACATCTACATTATATTTATTAACCCCTAATCTGCCGCCCCCAACGTCGCCGCCACCTACCTACAATTATTAACCCCTAATCTGCCAAACGGACGTCGCCACCACTTTAATAAATGTATTAACCCATAAACTGCCGCACTCCCGCCTCGCAAACACTAGTTAAATTTTATTAACCCCTAAGCTGCCGTCCCTAACATCGCCGACACCTACCTACATTTATTAACCCCTAATCTGCCGACCCCAACGTCGCCGCTACTATATTAAATGTATTAACCCCTAAACCTAAGTCTAACCCTAACCTTAACCCCCCCAACTTAAATATAATTTAAATAAATATAAAAAATTACTATCATTAACTACATTATTCCTATTTAAAGCTAAATACTTACCTATAAAATAAACCCTAATATAGCTACAATATAGCTACAATATAGCTAATAGTTACATTATAGCTATTTTAGGATTTTTTTTATTTTACAGGCAACTTTGTATTTATTTTAACTAGGTAGAATAGTTATTAAATAGTTATTGACTATTTAATAACTACCTAGCTAAAATAAGTACAAAATTACCTGTAAAATAAATCCTAACCTAAGTTACAATTACACCTAACACTACACTATCATTAAACTAATTACCTAAACTAATAAATTATGAAAAAAAACACTAAATTACAGAAAATAAAAAAAGAATTACAAGAATTTTAAACGAATTACACCTAATCTAATCCCCCTAATAAAATAAAAAGCCCCCCAAAATAATAAAATTCCCTACCCTATACTAAATTACAAATAGCCCTTAAAAGAGCCTTTTGCAGGGCATTGCCCCAAAGTAATCAGCTCTTTCACTTGTAAAAAAAAAATACAATACCCCCAACATTAAAACCCACCACCCACACACCCAACTCTACTGTAAAACCCACCCAATCCCCCATTAAAAAAACCTAACACTACCCCCTTGAAGATCACCCTACCTGATTGGAACAGCCAATAGAATGCGAGGTCAATCCTATTGGCTGATTGGATCAGCCAATCGGATTGAACTTCAATCTGATTGGCTGATTACATCAGCCAATAGGATTTTTCCTACCTTAATTCCGATTGGCTGATAGGATTCTATCAGCCAATCGGAATTCTAGGGACGCCATCTTGGATGACGTCATTTAAAGGAACCTTCATTCTTCGTTAGGACTTCGTTTGAAGAGGATGCTCCACGTCGGCTGGATTGAAGATGGAGCCGCTTCGGAAGGATGAAGATAGAAGATGCCGCCTGGATGAAGAGTTCTGCCAGTCTGGATGTCCTCTTCTGCCCAGATCGGATGAAGACTTCTGCCCCTCTGGAGGTCCACTTGTGCCCGGCTGGGTGAAGACGGCTCAAGGTAGGGTGATCTTCAAGAGGGTAGTGTTAGATTTTTTTAAGGGGGGATTGGGTGGGTTTTACTGTAGGGTTGGGTGTGTGGGTGGTGGGTTTTAATGTTGGGGGGGTATTGTATTTTTTTTACAGGTGAAAGAGCGGATTACTTTGGGGCAATGCCCCGCAAAAGGCCCTTTTAAGGGTTATTTGTAATTTAGTATAGGGTAGGGAATTTTATTATTTTGGGGGGCTTTTTTATTTTATTAGGGGGATTAGATTAGGTGTAATTAGTTTAAAATTCTTGTAATTATTTTGTTATTTTCTGTAATTTTGTGTTTTGTTTTGATTTTTCGTAATTTAGTTTATTTAATTTAATTGTAATTAATTATAGGTAGTTTAGGTAATTAGATTAATGATAGTGTAGTGTTAGGTGTAATTGTAACTTAGGTTAGGATTTATTTTACAGGTAATTTTGTACTTATTTTAGCTAGGTAATTTAAATTATATTCAAGTTAGGGGGGGTTAGACTTAGGGTTAGACTTAGGTTTAGGGGTTAATAAATTTATTATAGTAGCGGCGACGTTGGGATCGGAAGATTAGGGGTTAATAAATTTAATATAGTTGCGGCGACATTGGGGAGGCAGATTAGGGGTTAATAACTATAATGTAGGTGTCGGCGATGTTGGGGGCAGCAGATTAGGGGTTCATAAGTATAATGTAGGTGGCGGCGGTGTCCGGAGCGGCAGATTAGGGGTTAATAATATAATGTAGGTGTCAGCGATAGCGGGGGCGGAAGATTAGGGGTTAATAAGTGTAAGCTTAGGGGTGTTTAGACTCGGGGTTCAAGTTTGGGTGTTAGGTGCAGACGTAAATTTTCTTTCCCCATAGGAAGCAATGGGGCTGCGTTAGGAGCTGAACGCTGCTTTTTTGCAGGTGTTAGGTTTTTTTCAGCCAGCTCAGCCCCATTGTTTCCTATGGGGAAATTGTGCACGAGCACGTTTTGCCAGCTTACCGCTGACTTAAGTATTGAGGTGATATGTGGAGCAAAATTTTGCTCAACGCTCACTTTTCTGAGGCTAACACCGGCTTGCAGAAAACTCGTAATACCAGCGCTGTCTTAAGTGAGCCGTAAGAAAAAAAGGCTCGTTAGCACCGCACAGCCTTACAGACAAAACTCGTGATCTAGCCGTAAGTGAGAAAAAAAAACCTGCAAACCTCTACAACTGCTGCCCAGGAAAAAATAAAAATAAAAACCCTGATCTTAAAAAATAATAATACCCAAAACAAACCTAACACAAATCCCCAAAGATGGCACTCAACAAAGATTAATCTGGGCTGCGGTGCTCCATCTTCTTATCTTCATCCCGGAAAGTGGTCTTCATCCATCTTCTTATCTTCCTCCCTATGTCCTCTTCATGTGATCACCAGCCGCATGCTGACTTTTGGATGCAAGGTACCCCTTTTATATAGGGGTACCCTTGCATTCCTATTGGCTGATTTTACATTTTATATTCAAATCAGCCAATAGAAAAAAACTTTCATTCTATTGGCTGATTTGAATTTGAAATGTAAAATCAGTCAATAGGAATACAAGGATACACCTATATAAAAGGTGTACCTCGCATTAAAAAGTCAATGTGTGGTTGGTGATCGCATGAAGAGGACGTCGGGGATGAAGATAAGAAGATGGATGAAAACCACCACAGGGATGAAGATATGAAGACCGCCGGGATGAAGATAAGAAGATAGCTGACGATCGCCGCATTGATAAAGAAAAAAATATGGACCTCCGCCGCCTCGATTCATCTTTGGTGCGTACCATCTTCAAGGTTTAGTGTTAGTTTTTTTTTTTTTTTTTTTTTTAAGATTAGGGTTTTTTTACTTTTTTTAATTTTTTTCCTGGGCAGCACAAGAGCTAAATGTCCTTGTAAAGGCAATGCCCAGCCAAATACCCTTTTCATGGCACTTTTTAGAGTAGTTTTTTTCTCTAGATAGACTTTTTTTTGGGTGGGGGGGGGGGGGTTAATTGTAGAAGTTTGTAGTTTTTTTTTTTCTCACAAAAAGAGCAGACACTTTAGGGCAATGACCTACAAAATGCCCTTTAAGGGCTATTGCTGTAGTTTAGTGTTAGAATAGTTTTTTATTTTGAGGTGGGCTTGTTTTCAGCTGTGTTTTAGAATAGGCATAACTGATTTTTTATTTTTGGTAATTTGTAATGGTAGGTTTTTTATTTTTTGTTACAAATAAAAAATGAAAGGAGAGCCTAGAGAGGTCAGCTGTATAAAGACAAGAAAATTATTAATAAAAACACAAAATATTTATTTTCTATTATACAATTCAAAATACAACTGGTGGTTAAAAATAAACAGACAAATATGCATAAAAATATACGATAAAGGGGGCAGAGCTTAGCCACGCAGGCCGATGGCAGCACAGCGTTAAAGCTCCCAGGCCCGTGGTAGATAAAGTGCTGAAAACAGGCATGTAAGCCCTTCAATCCATGCCCAAATCAAAGCACCAAGTAGAGGGGACCAAGGACAAAGATCCGCCACCATCCAGACCTCCATCACCCCACAACAACGGCGCTGCAAAATACCGGGCATGCCGCGGCCTATTACACTCTCAGCCAGAAGCAGGCTAGATTACCGCACCCAACTGCAACCTAGGGGACAATACGGCTCTGCACTCCGGATAAAATAGTGACCGCCGCACTATATGTCACTCATAGACACCGCAAAAGAAACGCAGCAACTGCGGCTGGTTCCCACATGACCACAGTGGAGAGAATAAAGGAGTTCAGAACTTCTAACAGGAGAAGGGTATGTACAAAAACCTATTCTTGGGCCTTAAATAAGCACCACACAGGCAAGTGACAGTTATAAACCTGCCGACCAAATGATAGTTATTTACATCTGGCCAGCTAATCCGGAGACCCTAAAAAATAATTAAAAATAGCATGACCAATTGAATCCTATAACTCAGAAGGCATTCCAACAAGAGCACATAATTAACAACATTTTGAGCAGTAATATCTCACCTAAACGATACAAACAAGAGGCAGAATATTGCACCACCCCTATATACCCTTTACTTAAAGGGAACCAATATAAGCGTCTTAAACAAACACCACTTGACCTGTAATGCCCAACAAGAAATGAGCCAGAGCAGAAAAAGACACCACCTCAAAGACTTTGGGCCATTACTTAAAACCTATGGAGCCTACAGAACCCTCCCCTGAACTACACTCTGCTAATAAGCAACAAAACACGGTTGCAACAGTACATAAATCAGCCTGCCACCAAATTATGTAACCAAAGAAGGTCTCAGCTACCTCTCGTCTAAAGAGGACATAAAGATTGTGATGCATGAAGTAAGAACACTATACAAAGATCTCCATAAAGATATTTCCACACTGAAAGAAAGGATCATGGTTATAGAAGAAAATCAAACTCTAATGGTGAATTTTGTATAAAAATCAGTAAGTACATTTTTGTACAGAATTGTGATCAACTCACAGTTTATCACTTTTCTTTCTGGTAGTATTATGTAACCCAGTTTCATCATCATTTTACCACACCTAATCCAAAGGGGATACTGAGATGCTAAGTTACTTATTGAATCAATAGTGTTATTTCTTCTTGCCTTTTATGTTATTCCACATTCAGCATGTCTTACAAGAACAGATTATACTTTATCATTGGACATTATAAAAAATGACCTAAGAGGTCTTGGAAGCTTGCATTCCATATCATGTAAAATTCACAAATTATATAACAATATGATCTATGATCTCACTGAATGGCACTAATAATAATTGCAATGTTATGTGTAGTTGTACTACAAATTGATTGTAAGAGAACTTCATCAAATGCTAATGGACTTGTTTTTATAATGCTCCTGAAATCAATAGGAGAAAACAAGTCGGGCTGATGATAACTCATCCATCCTTCCATGGAATCACTGAAAGGTTTTTAACATGTACAGATTATACACTTGACTTATTTTACAGTTAGTTCTGTCTTGAATGAGCTTGTAGTTTTGTCATTGTAGGTACTAGTATCATGAGATTCAGTAAATGTATACACCTTTTGAGAAGAAAATATATGTTTCTCTCTATAATGCCCCTAATATTGTACATTACTAACAGAGATGAAAGCACATGCATTACATACCTATTGATAGAACCATAATGGATGTTCAGGTATAAATAATGATAATCAATAGATTATCTATTAACATTCATGGATATGATCTTGAATATATTATAGCTGCAAATGCAAAAATGTAAGAGGTTATGTGACTCTGGATGCTCATGGAAGAGAAGTAACTAGATTGTTTCTGACTGCCAGGGTCTTAATCAAAAATCTTAGGTCCAGGTCAAAAAGAAAGTTATAGCAAAGGCAAAACTTTACATACACAGCATCTGAATGATAGATGGAAGATTGAACAAAGCCTTTATAAACAGAAATAAAGGTACATAAAGACATAATGGTGCAATATTAAAATGCTCTCAAGAGCTAAAGTATTTCAGTATAACACAACTGTGTTCCTCTAACTATGGGTTTAATCAGTGGTGGACCTAATGAACAGACGGCCATGGTGCAAGACTTATTTTTGCCCCCCCCACCAAGACATCCCGCATTTGTATAAAGCATATCACCGGTTATAAATTATATATACTATATTGTATATAGTAAGTCTGGTCTGATCACTTTGCGGTAAGGTGCACAATAGAATGTTCCAACATGCCTATCAGGAAATTGATCAGACCATAATAAATAAATAAATAAATAAATATATCTGTCTATCTATCTATCTATCTAAAAATAACTAACCAACCAAAGCCACTAGGGTGCTGTACAAAACTTGCATATAGAATAAAACTTTGTTTATATATAATCAATTAACAAAAAACTAAGCAGCGCAGCAGCACATAAGACACCCAAAGTGGTTAAAAAGCAACTTTTATTGTTGAAGATAAAAAGGACAATGGTGGGGAGCCCCTGTACATCCTTACATGTTTCGTGCCTGCTATTGGCACTTAATCATAACAGTATACCATAGAAAATTATAAATAAATGTATATTTATAGATCTATTAATAAATACATTTATTTACACACACACTTACATATATATCTACATATTTTTTATATGAAATAGCTGGTTGTAGCCAGACATCATTAACATTTCAATACCTAACTGTCGGCTATTTTTGTGTTATGGTGTGGTACGGCTATACCGCTGAAAAATTGGCCATTGCGCATTGAATGGCAGATAACGCATATTACAAATCGTGGCGGTATAGCTATCCCGCAAGCATTTTAGCCTTTAAGCAACTCTCCATTCTACACTCAAAAAAGGACATTTGAGTGCGGGATTTTCCATAGCACTGCATTACAGGTTGTGCGGTCCAGCTAAAATGCTTACACTACAGCCTATACCGCCATGAGCCATTCCGCAATCTGAGTCCAGTAGTTATGGATTTTGCAAAACAAAAATGTTTCACAAAACTAATAACTAAAATGTTACAAAGTACACTAAAACCCATAAACTACCTATTAACCCCTAAACCGCCACCTTCCCGCATCGCAAATACTATATTACACCTATTAACCCCAAATCTGCCACCCACATCACCAACACTAAAATAAACCTATTAACCCCTAAACCGCCAGCCCCCCACATCGCAACTAATAAACTAAACCTATTAACCCCTAAACCGCCAGCCCCCCACATCGTTACTAATAAACTAAACCTATTAACCCCTAAACCGCAGGCCCCCCACATTGCAAAACACTAAATTAAACTATTAACCCCTAAACCTAACACCCCCCCTAACTTTAAATTAAAAGTTACAATATAACTATCTGAAAATAAATAAAAACTTACCCGTGAAATAAAAAAAACTAAGATTAAACTATAAATTAACATAAGTATTCTAATAAAATAAAATAAACTACCAATTAAAAATCCTAAATTACATGATTAAAAAAATCTAATACTACGAAAAAATTCTAACATGACAAAAAAATGCTAAAATTCTGAAAAATAAAAAAACACTAAGATTACAGAAAATTAAAAGCAAAATTATCCAAAATAATAAAAATTACACCAAATCTAATAGCCCTATAAAAAACAAAAAAGCCCCCAAAATAAAAATACCCTAAACTAAATAAATTACCAATAGCCCTTAAAAGGGCCTTTTGTAGGGCATTGCCCTAAGTTAAACAGCTCTTTTACCTTACAAAATTACAAAGTCTCCCCTAAAAGTAAACCACCCCACCCAACCAACCCCCCAAAATAAAAAAGTCTAAAAAAATCCAAAGCTACCCATTGCCCCTAAAGGGGCAGTTGGATGGGCATTGCCCTTAAAACGGCATTCAGCTCTTTTAGTGCCCTTAAAAGGGCATTCAGCTCTTGTACTGCCCATCAAAACCCTAATCTAAAACAAAAACCCACCCCAAAAAAAAAAAAAAAACCTAACACTAACCCCAGGAAATCTACTCACAGTTCCTGAATTCTGGACATCCATCTTCATCCAGGCGGCGAGAAGTCTTCATCCATCGCGGGGGCATCTTCTATCTTCATCCCAGTGGCACAGAGCTGTGGAGGTGCAGAGTATCGTCGCCGGCAGCACAGCCATCTAGCGTGGAGAATCCTCTTTATACGATCACCCCCATACACTGAAGCTTGAATGCAAGGTACCCGTTTAAATATGGGGTACCTTGAATTCCTATTGGCTGACATTTTCAAGAGCTACTGAAATCCTATTGGCTGATTTGAACAACCAATAGTACTATTAAAGTACCGGAAATTTCAATATTTTAGATTAAAGGTACAAAACATTTGTATTGCTTTAATGAAAAGTTTGTTATCTTCAATAGTCACCATTTTTAAAATTTTCCTCCATCTTTAAATACATTCCGTATGAATATTAAATTATTTCCAAGCTCTCCATGATATTCGTTATGCATGTCATGTCCCAAAGGGCTACCTTGGTGCCAGGCTCATACACAAGCACTGGAACGTGCACATGCGCAGAAGGTTAACATCCATGTAACTGAAAAAAGACTAAGCACACGTCGGCACTACAGTCTTGATGACTGTCGATCACATGATTACATTCTACTGCCCTCTAACAGTGGGGAAATGAGTCAGGAAAGAGATCACAGAACTTCTACAGGGAAACAAAAATATTTATCAATATTGTAAGTTATATTTAATGATTGATTTGTGCCCCTTTTAAATTATAAGCACTATATTAGCACTATAAATAAACACATGTAAGCAATATAAATAAAAACGTCTACAAACATCATTAGAAAGCCGATAGTAATGTGCATGCTTAAGAGCTGATTACTTTGGGGCAATGCCCTGCAAAAGGCCCTTTTAAGGCTATTTGTAATTTAGTGTAGGGTAGGGCTTTTTTTTATTTTGGGGTGGCTTTTTTATTTTTTTAGTGGGATTGGAGTAGGTGTAATTAGTTTAAAAATCTTGTAATTTTATTATTTTCTGTAATTTAGTGGGTTTTTTTTTCATACTTTAGATAATTTTATTTAATTGTAATTAATTGTATTTAATGTAATGATCTTGAAAAAGGCTCAACAAGAGCTGAAACGCGTAGATTTGTTTTGGTGAACTATGAGTCAAGAACAAAGTACTGATTGCAAACTTGACACGTTCAACAATATTGTTGCAAGGAACATCTCAGTTGACAACTCTCCCTAAAAGGTGCAGAAGTGTATAACTTGAAACAAGGTGCAGACCACAGCCTGAAATAACCACTACTGAATCCGTGTTAACCCATTTGGCTGTAAGAAAGATCTGACAGCCTGGAGACACGCTAAAATCATCAAGCGTGCTATCGGAAGGCAAGGTAATAAAAGATCTATTTGGCCATATAGGGGCGTGAATAAGTGGTGGATGAAAGAATAAGGCACTTTTTGAGAAGTCATTGTCTGCAATAGCACTTGGCTGTGGAAAATAATAAGGACTTTCTGTTGCCAGCATTATATTTGGACTAACAAATTATACACAAAGTATCGAGTTTTCAGACCTATTGGGAACATTAAACTGATATATTACATCTGCTACAATTTGTTACACATACTGGATACAAATACGTTTGCTATAAGAAGAATTCAACTAATATAATAGATAACCGTTGCTAAGTTTGAATTGTATACAACGGGAATCTAAGGATACTACTGGCCAGTAGAGAACAAGTGACTATCAGGGATATACCCACACGTAGACGGTCATTCACTAGAATCGATCTAAAAGGTTTTGTTTTTATATCTGATATTGCAGAGTACGCACTCTTTACTATATGTAATCTGTTGAATAATATTACCTACATTTTTTACACATTGTTTTTATAGATTGAAATTGAGTTTAGAATAAAATACAGTTTTTATTAGTATTTCCTAGTGTTTTTTTGTGACATATTTATCCGCTACAATTAAGTAGTGGACTGTTAGCATAATCTATTCTGCTTGTTTTCCATTTATGTTTTAGAACTAATACTTTTATAACCTAACAGATATATGATATATTGGCTATAATATTTATAGTACTTTATCAATTCATCTATATATATTCTGATCCACTTATAGATATATTTCTCCCCTCTCAAAATATAATTTATACATATTAATATTGAATAATCCTAGTGTCTTCAGCCTATGGTTAGAGCGCTTCTCATATCCTTTATTATTTCAAGACTCGTAATACCAGTGGGCATTAAAAAGCAGCGTTGGGACCTCTCAACGCTGCTTTTTAACCCTAACGCAAGACTCGTAAACTAGGCGATAGTTACTTAAGAGACAACTGGCAGATGAAACGCTGTCAGTGATAACTGTGTTGATTTTAATGACGTAATTCTGGGTTTCCCTTAGTTTACCAGTGAGCATGAGTGAAACATGAACACACACAGAATTATCTCTTCAGATTAAGAGGACGTGCATGCATAGAAGAACACAGGGGCATGAGACATACGTTGCAGGACGCCAGTGGGGGCGCAGTACTATTGGCTGTAGCCTACAGTGTAATCAAACAAATAAATTGAGCCTCTGGGAAGGGCGGAGGAACACCGCAATCGCATAAAGGCGAGAAAGTTCTTTTTTTTTTAAAAGACTTAATCGATAATCAACTAATAAAAGTACCATTGAATTAGTTATACAGTGTTAACGTTGTGGTGCAAATGATTGAAGTTGACATTCACTTAAAATCATTTAACTGGATTGTTTAGCGCTGCGGAATCTGTTGGCGCTCTACAAATAACCGATAAAAATAATTGTTTGTGTCATGCCTTTTTATCTATCCTGACTGGAGAGGATCATATATTTTATGAATTTATAGGTGATGTTCGTGTTGCCTGGGTACAACTTTCTCTGTTACCTTAAACGGACAGTCTACTCTTGAATTGTTATTGTATAAAAAGATAGATAATCCCTTTATTACCCATTCCCCTGTTTTGCATAACTAACATGGTTATATTAATATAGTTTTTATCTCTGTGATTACCTTGTATCTAAGCTTTTGCAGACTGCCCCCTTATTTCAGTTGTTTTGTCAGACTTGCATTTAGCCAATCAGTGCCCTCTCACTTATAAATCCATGGGCGTTGCCACAATGTTATCTGTATGGCACACATGAACTTATGCCCTCTAGCTGTGAAAAACTGCCAAATGCATTGAAATAAGGGGCGGCCTTCAAGGTTTTATAAATTAGCATATGAGCCTAGCTAGGTTTAATACCAAGAGAACAAAGCAAATTTGATGATAAAAGTGAATTGGAAAGTTGTTTAAAATTGCATTCCCTACCTAAATCATGAAAGTTTAATTTTGACTAGACTGTCCCTTTAACTAAATCAGAATGCTGGAAAAAAAAAATCTGTACTTTGCCAGACAGTCTAATATTTTTTTTATTAAGCATAGATTAATTCAATTGTTCTGGGAAAATTCCTTTTGTCAGTACAATTGAGAAAAAAAATTGGGCTATATTACAAGTGGCGCGGTATTTTTATTTATTTATTTTTGCGATTGTGAAAACTGCGCTAGAGTTAAGCTTTTTGCCCTAGTCGGGTTGCGTTCATATTACAAGTTCCAAAAAAACGTATTTTGCTCAAGCGATAACCGAAATAGTGTAAAAATCTTAACTTAAGTTTTTGCGTGCGGATGCATGTATTCCCTCATAGAAATCAATGGAGAAAAAAAAAGTAGAAAAATTACCTAACACCCGAGATCACGCAAAACACGATCACATTTTCGCATTCCCCATGGAAGTCAATGGAGAGAAAAAAAAGTTTTTTAGACTTTTATGAGAGGTTAGCCAAACTGGGTCGGTTTTCTCTAGAAAAAAGTGCATACCCCAATTTCATGTTAAAAAGATTACCTTCTGTACTGAGTAAAATCAGAGAAAGGTCAAGAAATAGAACAGCTAGTTGTGTCTTATTTTCATACTAGGAAGGTATTAGATTTTGCCAATTCTGGGTGGACATTTGAGGATAAAGAAAATTCAAGAATGGTCCTGAGGAGGTTTTTTGGCCAGGGGTTTAAGAAGAAATAAAGAGATATTGTGCTTACTGCCCAGAATGCCAACTGGCATCCTCCAACCCAAGTTAAGGGCCCTTTATACCTCTCCCAATTATTGATCTACCATTTTATAAGATTGAAATGGACCTAGTGGGTCCATAAAAAAATAATCAGCTTGTGGTCACTAATATATTCTTGTTAATGTAGATTATACAACTCAGTACACCAAAGTCATTCCACTACGTAAGGCTAATACTAAAATCATAACAAAAGAATTGGTACAAGTATTTTCCCAGGTGGGCATCCAAAAAGAAATCTTAATTGACCAGTGTACTCATTTTGTTTCCCGTCTCATGAATGAGTTATGCCAATTATTACAAATCTAGGCTTTAAAAACCTCAGTATATCACCCACAGACAGATAGGCTAGTAGAGAGGTTTAATGGCGCACTTAACGGGACAGTCTATTCCAGATTTTTTTTGTTTAAAAAGATAGATAATTCCTTTATTACCCATTCCCCAGTTTTGCATAACCAACACGATTATATCCATATACTTTTTACCATTGTGATTACCTTGTATCTAAGCCTCTGCAGACTTTTCCCTTATTTCAGTTCTTTTGACAGACTTGCATTTTAGCCAATCAGTGCTGACTTATAAATAACTCTACAGGAGAGAGAACACTGTTATCTAAATGGCACACATGGACTAGATCTGTCTAGCTGTATTTTTTTTTTCAAATGCACTGAGAAGTGACCTTCAAGAGCTTAGAAATTAGCATATGAGCCTACCTAGGTTTAGCTTTCAACAAAGAATACCAAAAGAACAAAGCAAATTTGATGACAAAATAAAATATTTTTTAAAATTGCATGCCCTATCTGAATCATGAGCACTAATATGATGAAGTACATATTTATTACAACATAGGAATCACATATAAATTAGTAACACTCACAAACATAAACTCAATCAGAATGAGGTAAGTATTAGGCACAAAATCATAACGGTAGAGAAGCAGGATGCGTGAAGTGTAGCACCAGTTCAGGAGTGAGATTCAATCGATATATAAGCATACAAAGTCCCTGACGCGTTTCAAAGTTGCCTTCTTCATCAGATGAATACCACTCTTGTGTCTCAAATATAATAAATACGTACTTCACCATATTAGTGCTCATTTGTTTTCACATATACGCTCTACATCTTGAGAGGCTAAGTGTGGATATACAGTGGAGAAGTAAACTTCCATACTTCAGGAGCAGCGCAGCAGATTGGACCCCCTGGATCCCCTGTTCTCGTATATACTGGGCAGTTTGGATACCGGAAGGAGCTGTGCTTTATTTCATTACAGCGGCTACTTACCTCATATTGATTGAGGTAATTGAAAGTAAGTGCCTAGTTACAGGGGTGAATACCCCATACTATTAGTGCTAGTTTCAAGTTTATTTTCTACCTCTGCTTCGAGGCGCAGACACCCAATCTTTGTTTATATATATATATATATATATATATATATATATATATAGATATGCATATGATTATTTTTTGCAAAACATATATCTATACCTATAAATCTGAATATAGGTATAGCTATATATACAGATATATTTAGAAATATATATATTTGAAAATACTAAGAACATAAACATACATACAGAGAGAAGCACACTCACAGGAACGAACAACCAGCTCAATAACATTGTTCTATGGCGATTTACCACCTGGGTGCAGCTTCTTTTTAGCTCAGTAATGCTTTTCGCAGAGTAGAACTTTCCTGTATATATCAGTTTGATCCCGCCTATTACTAGACTATTGCCGAAATACTAGACAATTGTATTTATATGTATATAATCTATACACCTGGTTGCCATTGGGCCTGAAACTCCTCCTCTATCACATAGTCTCACCCACTTAAGGTGCAATAGTCCTATTTTTGCTCAGGGGAGCTAAATAACGCCAGAGCAAGCCACACAGAAATGTAAGCACCATGTGTTCCACACAGTGCAGGGTGACAGGCTTGAATTTAGCGTATTGTAGGAAGTGTTACTGCCCATTACTAAAGGATCTCACTATCTCTTTAACCAGACTGTTCTCCAGCTCATTCCACCAGCAGCAGCAGCAGCAGCAGTGTTTACTGAAGTGTTTCTGTTCTCTATCCAGGGGGAACTTAGTTCCTCTTTCAAATATAGTGCAGGAATTCCGTTCCCATGCGTTCCCGCTGGACTTGACCCCTGCACACATACAATATTTAGACACATAGCAGTAGTTATGAGTTTTGCGCAACAAAACTGTTACACAGAACTCATAACTTAACTGTTACAAAGTACACTAACACCCATAAACTACCTATTAACCCCTATTCCGCCGCCCTCCCGCATCACAAACACTATAATAAAGTTATTAACCCCTAATCTGCCACTCCCGACATTACCGCCACTAATAAAAGTTATTAACCCCTATTCCGCCTCTCCCTGACATCGCCACCACAAAATAAAGTTATTAAGCCCTAAGCCTCTGGCCTCCCACATCACCACCACTAAATAAACCTATTAACCTCTAAACCACCAGCTTCCCCATAGCAAAAAAACTAAATTAAACTATTAACCACTAAACCTATCACCCCCTGACGTTATATTAAAATTACAATATCCCTATCTTAAAATAAATAAAAACTTACCTGTGAAATTAAAAAAAACTAAGTTTAAACTAACAATTAACCTAACAACTATTATACTAAAATTAAAAAACTACCAATTAAATAAACTAAATTACACACTAAAAAAACACTACTAAAAAAAAATAATCTAAAATTACAAAAAATAAAAAACACTAAATTACAAAAAATAACAAACAGTAAATTACAAAAAATAACAAATGAAATTATCCACAATAAAAACAATTACACCTAATCTAATAGCCTTATAAAAATAAAAAAGTCCCCCCAAAATAAAAAAAAAACCTAGCCTAAAATAAGATACCAATAGCCCTTAAAAAGGCCTTTTGTAGGGCATTGCCCTAAAGAAATCAGCTCTTTTACCTGAAAAAAATAGAAAGACCCCCCAACAGTAAAACCCACCACCCAACCATGTATGGGCATTGCCCTTAAAAGGGCATTTAGCTCTTTTAAAAAAGCCCAAATACTAATCTAAAAAAAAAAAAACATTTAAAAAAAAACCTAACACTAACCCCGGACGATCTATTTACAGTTTCTGAAGTCTGGACATCCAGGCGGCGAGAAGTCTTCATCAAGGCGGTGAGGTCTTCATCCATCCAGGCGGCATCTTCTATCTTCATCCAGACGGCATCTTCTATCTTCATCCCTGTGGCATCTTCTATCTTCATCCCGGCGGGGCGGAGTGGGTCCATCCTTCAAGAAATCCGGCGCGGAGCTCTTCATACGGTCGCTGCCGTACATTGAATCTTCAATGCAAGGGAGCCTTTTCAAATTCCTATTGGCTGATTTGATTTTTTAAATTAAAATCAGCCAATAGGATGAAAGCTACTGAAATTCGATTGGTTGATTTAAATAGCCAATAGAATTTCAATTGCTCTCATCCTATTTGCTGATTTGAACAGCCAATAGGATTTCAATTGCTCTCATCCTATTGGCTGATTTTAATTTAAAAAATCAAATCAGCCAATAGGAATGCAAGGGACGCTATTTTGAAAAGGTTCCCTTGCATTGAAGATTCAGTGTACAGTGGCGACCGTATGAAGAGGATGCTCCGTACCAGATGTCTTGAAGGATGGACCCCCTCCGCGCAGCCGGGATGAAGATAGAAGACGCCGCCGGGATGAAGATAGAAGATGTCACCTGGATGAAGATAGAAGATGCTGCCTAGATGGATTTTGATCTTGCTGCCTGGATGAAGACCTCACCGCCTGGATGTCCGGACTTCAGAAACTGTAAGTGGATCCTCGGGGGTTAGTGTTAGTTTTTTTTAACTTTTTTTTTTTTTTAGAATAGGGTTTAGGCTTTATTAAAAGAGCTAAATGCCCTTTTAAGGGCAATGCAAAATAGCTAAATGCCTTTTTAAAAGACAATGCCCATACAAATGCCCTTTTCAGGGCAATGGGTAGATTAGGTTTTTGTTAGAGTTAGGTTTTTTATTTTGGGGGGTTGGTTGGGTGGTGGGTTTTACTGTTGGGAATCTTTGTATTTTTTTCAGGTAAAAGAGCTGATTTCTTTAGGGCAATGCCCTACAAAAGGCCCTTTTTAGGGCTATTGGTAGTTTATTGTAGGCTAGGTTTTTATTTTTGGGGGCTTTATTATTTTTATAGGGCTATTAGATTAGGTGTAATTATTTTATTTTAGATAATTTCGTTTGTTATTTTTTGTAATTTAGTGTTTGTTATTTTTGTAAATTAGTATTTTTTATTTTTTGTAATTTTAGATTTAAATATTTTTAGTAGTGTTAGTTTTTTTAATGTTTAATTTCGTTTTTTTAATTGGTAGTTATTTTAATTTCACAGGTAAGTTTTTATTTATTTTAAGATAGGGATATTGCAATTTTAATATAAATTTAGGGGGTGATAGGTTTAGGGGTTAATAGTTTAATTTAGTTGTTTGCGATGATGGTTTCGGGGTTAATAGGTTTATTTAGTGGCGGTAATGTGGGAGGCCAGAGGTTTAGGGGTTAATAACTTTATTTAGTGGCGGTGGTGTTGGGGAGAGGCGGAATAGGGGTTAATAGCTTTATTATAGTGTCAGTGATGTTGGGGTGCGGGGGAATAGGGTTTAATAACTTTATTATAGTGGCACCGATGTTGGGGAGCGGCGGAATAAGGGTTAATAACTTTTATTAGTGGCAGCGATGTCGGGAGCGGCAGATTAGGGGTTAATAACTTTATGTATCAGGGAGCGGCAGATTAGGGGTGGTTAGACTAGGGGTTTATGTTAGGTTGTTAGGTTTAAACGTAACTTTTTTTTCTCCATAGACATCAATAGGGTTGCATTACGGCGATCGCCATTCCGCTCTTCAGATGTTAGTTTTTTTTCTAACACTCTCTCCCCATTGATGTCTATGGGGAAATCGTGCACGAGCAAGTCAAAGCAGCCCTTGGATTTTGTGCGGTATGGAGCTCATCGCCACCAAATCGCACGCACAGGGCGGCTTTTTAGAAACTTGTAATGGCAGCGCTATAGAGGGTGAAATAACACAACTTTTGTTGTGTTTGTTTCGTACCTTCTATAGCGCAAAACTGTAATCTAGGTGTATGTTTGTTTTGAAGGGGAAGTACACCCCATGTTAAAGCTCTGCATAAAAATAAAAGAGCCTAAAGAAACTGTTATTTTCATGCTGAATTGACTAAGGTACGAGCCTTACCACAATTTCAAAGTTTCAATGTCCCTTGAATTCCACAGAACTATGACTGTCTTTCTGATTTACATTTGCTTGGATTATTAGCCAGCAGTATTGTTCCAGCTTTCAAAGGATTTAATGATACAGCCTTTCTCTCCTGGGAGCAAGGGGGACTATACACTAGGGAGGGGTTTTTCCTGTTGACTGGTTTAGATATTTGACCCACCCTTTTTCCTTTACTGACCAAAGCAACATGTTTGAACTGGCAAATAACTGAATGCATATTTCATTAATTCTGGAATACGTAAACACTAATTAACATTTTTAAGTATCTTTAAAAAAAAAAAAAAAAAAAAAAGATTTAAAAACTGGCTCAAAATATACAATAGTTATGAAGTTATCCAACTTTTCAATATCCCCTCAATGCCCTATATGGCATCCTACATTAAAGGGACATAATACTTATATGCTAAGGGGCATATTTAACAATGTGCGAGCGGACATGATATGAAGTAGCATTTCATGTCCGCTGCACATCGATAAATGCCCACAGCATACTCTGTCCGCATTTATCATTGCACCAGCAGTTTTTGTGAACTGCTGGAGCAATGCCGCCCTCTGCAGATTCTCGGCCAATCGGCCACTAGCAGGGGGTGTCAATCAATCGGGTTAATATCTGTCCGCGGCCTCAGAGCAGGCGGACAAGTTATGGAGCAGCGGTCTTTAGAAGGCTCCCCAGAAACAAAGGACCTCAAGCTCCATACGGAGCTTGATAAATATGCCCCTAAATCTCTTGAAAGTAATGCAGCATAACTGTAAAAAGCTTTCAAAAAATATCAACTTTTTCCTTAGTTCACTAGAGTAAGTGTTCTGTAAAAAGTTATCTTTCAGTTACTTCCCAACTGCAGGTAAAAAAAAAAAAGGAACAGCAGCCATTCAGCATCAGCAGTGTTGAGGTCATGAACTGTTTTACTGTGATCTCATGAGATTTCATAGTAAACTTCCTTAAACTAAATAGGGAAATAATATGAGTGTGCATGAGCACGCTCCCTTGCAAGCCCCAGGACAGGCATATTGATTTGCAGCTTAAAATCCTTTACAATGGGGTTTGAATACTTAGAACATTTTGAGGTAAAATATCTTTCTTTTTTACATAGAGATTTTCAGGTGATATTTTCTAGTCAGCTTTTTACAGCAATGCTGCATCACTTTCAAGTGTTTTAATATTTGGGTATTATGGCCCTTTAAGCTCTAAAAAACACGTGCCAGATACACTCTGCAGTCAGCGTTTATTTAATGCTGTTGTTACAGCCAGTCACAGTGTTTGCGTACTTAAAGGGAAATAAAACACTTTCAGTTAGATTACGAGTTGTGCGTAACAGGTGCGTAACAGGTCCTAACGCTTTTTTACGCCCGCTGCTATTACGAGTCTTGCAGGTTTAAGGGCACCGCACACTTCTTTGGCCTTACTGCAAAACGACTTATATAAAACTTTGTAAAGTCTTTTTTCTAGGTGACTTCCATAGCGCTGGTATTACGAGTCTGTCCTGGGAGGCCAAAAAGTGAGCGGTACACCCTCTACCTCCAAGATCCCTAACGCATTTTAAAGTCAGTAGTTAAGAGTTTTATGGTACAACGCCGTAGCATAAAACTCATAACTAAAGTGCTAAAAAGTACACTAACACCCATAAACTACCTATTAACCCCTAAACCGAGGCACTCCCTCATCGCAAACACTAAAATTACATTTTTAACCCCCTAATCTGCAGCTCCGGACATCGCCGCCACTATAATAAACATATTAACCCCTAAACCAACGCACTCCCGCCTCGCAAACACTAGTTAAATATTATTAACCCCTAATCTGCTGTCCCTAACATCGCCGCAACCTACATTATACTTATTAACCCCTAATCTGCCGCTCCGGACATCACCGCCACATACATTATACTTATAAACCCCTAATCTGCTGCCCCCAACATTGCAGACACCTACATTATTTTTAATAACCCCTAATCTGCCGCCCCCAATGTCGCTGCAACCTACCTACACTTATTAACCCCTAATCTGCCGCCCCCAACGTCACCACCACTATTCTAAATTTATTAACCCTTAAACCTAAGTCTAACCCTAACACCCCCTAACTTAAATATAATTTAAATAAATCTAAATAAAATTACTATCATTACCTAACTAATTCCTATTTAAAACTAAATACTTACCTGTAAAATAAACCCTAAGCTAGCTAAAATATAACTAATAGTTACATTGTAGCTATCTTAGGGTTTATTTTTATTTTACAGGCAAGTTTGTATTTATTTTAACTAGGTAGAATAGTTACTAAATAGTTATTAACTATTTAATAACTACCTAGCTAAAATAAATACAAAAGTGCCTGTAAAATAAAACCTAACCTAAGTTACAATAACACCTAACACTACACTACAATTAAATACATTTAAAAACAATTACATTAAATTAAATTAGCTAAATTACAAAAACAAACAAACACTAAATTACAGAAAATAAAAAACAAATTACAGATAGTTAAACTAATTACACCTAATCTAATAGCCCTATCAAAATAAAAAAAACACCCCAAAATAAAAAAAAAACCTAGCCTAAACTAAACTATCAATAGCCCTTAAAAGGGCCTTTTGCAGGGCATTGCCCCAAAGTAATCAGCTTTTTTTACCTGTAAAAAAAATACAAACACCCCCCAACAGTAAAACCCACCACCCACACAACAAATCCCCCAAATAAAAAGCTAACTAAAAAAACCTAAACTCCCCATTGCCCTAAAAAGGGCATTTGGATGGGCATTGCCCTTAAAAGGGCAGTTAGCTTTTTTGCACCCAAACCCCTAATCTAAAAATAAAACCCACCCAATACACCCTTAAAAAAACCTAACACTAACCTCCTGAAGATCGACTTACAGTTCTGAAGACCGAACATCCATCCTCAAGGAAGAGGCAGAAGTCTTCATCCAACTGGGCCGAAGTCCTCAACGAAGCCGGGAGAAGTCTTCATCCAAGCTGGGCGAAGTGGTCCTCCAGACGGGCAGAAGTCTTCATCCAGAAGGCATCTTCTATCTTCATCCATCCGACGCGGAACGGCTCCATCTTCAAGACATCCGACGAGGAGCATCCTCTTCTTCCGACGACTACCCGACGAATGAAGGTTCCTTAAAGTGACGTCATCCAAAATGGCGTCCCTTAGATTCCGATTGGCTGATAGAATTCAGCCAATCGGAATTAAGGTAGAAAAAATTCTATTGGCTGATGCAATCAGCCAATAGGATTGAGCTCGCATTTTATTGGCTGATTGGAACAGCCAATAGAATGCGAGCTCAATCCTATTGGCTGATTGGATCAGTCAATAGGATTGAACTTCAATCCTATTGGCTGATTGCATCAGCCAATAGGATTTTTTCTACCTTAATTCCGATTGGCTGATAGAATTCTATCAGCCAATCGGAATCTAAGGGACGCCATCTTGGATGACGTCACTTAAAGGAACCTTCATTCGTCGGGTAGTCGTCAGAAGAAGAGGATGCTCCGCGTTGGATGGATGAAGATAGAAGATGCCGTCTGGATGAAGACGTCTGCCCGTCTGGAGGACCACTTCACCTGGCTTGGATGAAGACTTCTCCCGGCTTCGTTGAGGACTTCGGCCCGGTTGGATGAAGACTTCTGCCGCTTTCTTAAGGATTGATGTCCGGTCTTCAGAACAGTAAGTCAATCTTCAGGGGGTTAGTGTTAGGTTTTTTAAAGGGTGTATTGGGTGGGTTTTATTTTTAGGTTAGGGTTTGGGCCTGCAATAGAGCTAACTGCCCTTTTAAGGGCTATTGATAGTTTAGGCTAGGTTTTTTATTTTTGGGGGGGCTTTTTTTATTTTGATAGGGCTATTAGATTAGGTGTAATTAGTTTAAATATCTTGTAATTTGTTTATTATTTTCTGTAATTTAGTGGGGGTTTAGCTAATTTAATTTAATTTATTTAATTGTTTTTAATTTAGTAAATTGATTTAATTATAGTGTAGTGTTAGGTGTTATTGTAACTTAGGTTAGATTTTATTTTACAGGTACTTTTGTATTTATTTTAGCTCGGTAGTTATTAAATAGTTAATAACTATTTAATAACTATTGTACCTAGTTAAAATAAATACAAACTTGCCTGTAAAATAAAAATAAACCCTAAGATAGCTACAATGTAACTATTAGTTAAATTGTAGCTAGCTTAGGGTTTATTTTATAGGTAAGTACAGGTAGCCCTCAGTTTACGCTGGGGTTAGGTTCCAGAAGGAATGGTTGTAAATCGAAACCCTTGTAAATTGAAACCCAGTTTATAATGTAAGTCAAAGGGAAGTTAGGGAGTTAGGTTCCAGGCCCCTCTCAAAATTGTCATAACACCTAATACATTATTTTTAAAGCTTTGAAATAAAGACTTTAAATGCTAAACAGCATTATAAACCTAATAAAATAATCACACAACACAGAATGGACTGATTTATAGACAGGAAGAACTTGTTCCTTTGAAATCTGCTCGATAGCTCAGGTCTGGTTAAACTGATTAATTTCAGCTTGCTTGGTTTTGCTGCAACACAAGCGGACAGCTCCACCTACTGGCTATTTTAATAAATGCACTGCTTCTCAATGCTTTTCAATAGCAGTCACAAGACTGGAAAAAAAGGTTGTTATTCTGAAACGGTGTAAATTGAACCGTTGTAAAACGAAGGCCATCTGTATTTAATTTTAAATAGGAATTATTTAGTTAATGTTAGGATTTTTTAGTTAGATTTATTGTAATTATATTTAAGTTAGGGGGTGTTAGAGTTAGGTTTAGACTGAGGTGTAGGGATTAATACATTTAGTATAGTGGCGGCGACATTGGGGGCGGCAGATTAGGGGTTAATAAATGTAGGTAGGTGGCGGCGATGTTAGGGACGGCAGATTAGGGTTTAATAATATTTAAGTAATGTTTGCGAGGCGGGAGTGAAGCGGTTTAGGGGTTAATATGTTTATTATAGTGGCGGCGACGTTGGGGGCAGCAGATTAAGGGTTAATAAGTGTAGGTAGGTTGCAGCGACATTGAGGGCGGCAGATTAGGGGTTAATAAATATAATGTAGGTGTCGGCGATGTTGGGGACAGCAGATTAGGGGTTAATACATATAATGTAGGTGGCGGCGGTGTCTAAAGCGGCAGATTAGGGGTTAATAAGTATAATGTAGGTGTTGACGATGTCGGGGGCGGCAGATTAGGGGTTAATAAGTGTAAGATTAGGGGTGTTTAGACTCGAGGTTCATGTTAGGGTGTTAGGTGTAAACATAAATTTTATTTCAGGAGAAAAAGGGGTTAATAAGTGTAGGTAGGTTGCAGCGACATTGAGGGCAGCAGATTAGGGGTTAATAAATATAATGTAGGTGTCGGTGATGTTGGGGACAGCAGATTAGGGGTTACTACATATAATGTAGGTGGCGGCGGTGTCTGGAGCGGCAGATTAGGGGTTAATAAGTATAATGTAGGTGTTGACGATGTCGGGGACGGCAGATTAGGGGTTAATAAGTGTAAGATTAGGGGTGTTTAAACTCGGGGTTCATGTTAGGGTGTTAGGTGTAAACATAAATTTTATTTCCCCATAGGAATCAATGGGGCTGCGTTACTAAGTTTTACGCTTCTTTTTTGCAGGTGTTAGACTTTTTCTCAGCCGGCTCTCCCCGTTGATTCCTATGGGGAAATCGTGCACGAGCACGTACGACCAGCTCACCGCTGACTTAAGCAGCGCTGGTATTGGAGTGTGGTAAGGAGCAAAATTTTAGGAGGGACACTCAGGTTAAATTAAATTTTCATGATTCAGATACAGCATGTAATTTTAAACAACTTTCCAATTTACTTCCATTAAAAAAAATGTGCACAGTCTTTTATATTTACAATTTTTGAGTCACCAACTCCTACTGAGCATGTGCAAGAATTCACAGACTATACGTATATGCATTTGTGATTGGCTGATTGCTATCACATGGTACAAGGGGAGTGGAAATATACATAACTTTGAAATTTGTTATAAAAAAATCTACTACTCATTTAAAGTTCAGACTAAGTGCTATTGCATTGTCTTGTTATCTTGCATTTGTTGATTATGCAAATCTAATGTGTTGACTGGTCCTTTAACGCTCACTTCTTGCCTTTTAATGCCAGGTTTGTAAAAACCTGTAATACCAGTGCTGCAGGTAAGTGAGCGGTGAGAGAAAACTGCTCGTTAGCACCGCATAGCCTCTAATGCAAAACTCGTAATCTGGCAGTTTGAGATGATAATATAAAATGATAAATCGTAAGTATATAAAAAAAACAACTCTGCAATATACTTTTATTTTTTATTTTTAATAATAATAATTTTTATTGATGTTCAATTCAAGGCTTACAAACAATAAAATGTCATGAGATAGCAGACAATAAACTTCAAAATAACAGCAAGTTATAGCAAATATAAGTCAGGAGGGATGTGGATTACATATTTATATGACAAATGTAAAGTAAGTAAAGACATTCGGCTAGATTACGAGTTTTGCGTTATGAGTAAAAAAGCAGTGTTAAGGCTCATAACGCTGCTTTTTTACTATTGCTGCTATAACGAGTCTTGTAGGTACAGCTGTCCCGCACACTTTTTTGGCCATACCGCAAATTAACTTACACAATATTCGTAAAGTCTTTTTTCAATGGGACTTCCATTGCGTGGTATTACAAGCTTTTTTTTTAGGCCAAAAAGTGAGCGGTATAGCCTATCCCGCAAGATTCGTAACACATTCTAAAGTCAGTAGTTATGAGTTTTACGTTACAAAGCTGTAGCATAAAACTCATAACTAAAGTGTTAAAAAGTACACTAACACCCATAAACTACCTATTAACCCCTAAACTGAGGCCCTCCCGCATCGCAAACACTGAAATAAAATTATTAACCCTTAATCTGCCCCTCAAGACATCACCGCCACTAGAATAAATATATTAACCCATAAACCGCTGCACTCCCGCCTCGCAAACACTAGTTAAATATTATTAACCTCTAATCTGCCACCCCTAACATTGCAGCTACCTACCTACATTTATTAACCCCTAATCTGCCGCCCCCAATGTCGCCGCCACTATATTAAAGTTATTAACCCCTAAACCTAAGTCTAACCCTCACCCTAACACCCATTAACTTAAATTAAAATAAATCTAACAAAAAATTCCTATCATTAACTAAATAATTCCTATTTAAAACTAAATACTTACCTATAAAATAAACCCTAAGATAGCTACAATATAACTAATAGTTACATTGTATCTAGCTTAGGGTTTATTTTTATTTCACAGGCAAGTTTGTATTTATTTTAACTAGGTAGAATAGTTACTAAATAGTTATCTTCTATCTTCATCCATCCGGCGTGAAGCGGGTCCATCTTCAAGACATCCGGCGCGGAGCATCCTCTTCTGACGACGACTACCCGACGAATGAAGGTTCCTTTAAGTGACGTCAACAAAGATGGCATATCTTAAATTCCGATTGGCTGAAGGTTGAAAAAATCCTATTGGCTGATGCAATCAGCCAATAGGATTGAACTTCAATCCTATTGGCTGATCCAATCATCCAATAGGATTGAGCTCACATTCTATTGGCTGATTGGAACAGCCAATAGAATGCGAGCTCAATCCTATTGGCTGATTGGATCAGCCAATAGGTTTGAACTTCAATCCTATTGGCTGATTGCATCAGCCAATAGGATTTTTTCTACCTTAATTCCGATTGGCTGATAGAATCAGCCAATCGGAATCTAAGGGACGCCATCTTGGATGACGTCATTTAAAGGAACCTTCATTCAGTAAGAAGACTCCGGATGAAGAGGATGCTCCACGTCGGATGTCTTGAAGATGGAGCCGCTCCACGTCGGATGGATGAAGATAGAAGATGCCGTCTGGATGAAGACTTCTGCCCGTCTGGAGGACCACTAAGCCCGGCTTGGATGAAGACTTCTCCCGGCTTTGTTGAGGACTTCGACCCGGTTGGATAAAGACTTCTGCCGCTTCCTTGAGGATGGATGTCTTCAGAACAGTAAGTCGATCTTCAGGGGGTTAGTGTTTTTTAAGGGTATATTGGGTGGGTTTTATTTTTAGGCTAGGGCTTTGGGCCGCAAATGAGCTAACTGCCCTATTAAGGGCAATGCCCATCCAAATGCCCTTTTCAGGGCAATAGGGAGCTTAGGTTTTTTTAGTTAGGTTTTTATTTGGGGGGTTTGTTGTGTGGGTGGTGGTTTTTATTGTTGGGGGTTGTTTGTATTTTTTTTTTTTTACAGGTAAAATATCTGATTACTTTAGGGCAATGCCCCGCAAAAGGCCCTTTTAAGTGCTATTGATAGTATAGTTTAGACTAGGGTGGGGGGGTTTATTTTTGGGGGGCTTTTTATTTTGATAGGGCTATTAGATTAGGTGTAATTAGTTTAAAGATCTGTAATTTGTTTTTTATTTTCTGTAATTTAGTTTTTTTTTTTTGTGATTTAGCTAATTTAATTTATTTAATTGTATTTAAGTTTTTTATTTTTTTTATTTTTTTTTAACAAGTTTTTATTGAGAAAGTCAGAGTCAAAGTCAAACAAAAGCAACGTAGCGATCCACCCAGGGATCAATATATCTATAGACTTGGATATGTAACATATAGTACGTAACTTAGGGCAACTATCATCATTCACACAAAATTATAAAAACATACATTGTGCCTTTTAGAGCAAGTGGAATCACCACCAGCCCAGTATGAACAATAAATATAGTGTGATAATGATGCAGACTCCAAGAGTCCTTGATATCCGTATAGACCCAGGGGCCCCAAGTTACTCAATTTGTTTCTCTTTTTATTTTTATAATATATAGAAAAGAAAGGTAAAAGAGAGAAAAAATTCAGCGGGCAAAAGCCGCTCAAAATGAAAGAGAGGAGAGGAAAGGAAAAGGAAAAGGGGGGGGGGGTGAAGTTAGACAAACAGGAGGTCAATAAGTATAAGAGTGAAGTTCCCCTCCTCAAGATCATATATATAGAGATGTTTCATTACTTAAATCTTATACAGACGAAGGCAGAAAATAAATTAACAGTTGCAGGCTAATACTAGAATTAGGCATTAACACAGGAATTTTATACCCTGGACTACATTAGGGCCTAATAGGATCTACAATATTGACTAGGGTAAAGAATAGGTAATAGAGGAGTGTAGATAACTACAAAAACAAGGCAAATTGAGTAATTTCTAAACAAGGCAGAAATGTGACAATAAACCAGGTACTGCTACCTTTAAAAGAACAGTTCTGCTAATCAACTATCTATTAATAATATGGGTTATTGTGAGGTACATTTTCATACATATGTTTCAGGCTAACATATAGACCTTCATTTAGTGTCTCAACAGCAGTTCCATATTCGTCTTGTAGGACAAAGAGAGCCCCACATGTATAGGAGACACTTAGGGGAATTGTTCTTATAGGTATGCAGGCTGCGGATAGGGAGAAGTCAATGACAGTCCTCCAGCACATATGTGCATTCGCAGATTCTGGGGTTACCATATAAGTTCTAGGGGTAGTTCAAAGAATAAAAAATTACCCGATGCCGCAAGCTAGTCAGCTATGGTGATATTCAAGAAGCACTGTCTCTCTCTCACATATCTGATCAGTTAGGAGGTAAAGGCCCCCGAGTGAAGCGGTAGAATGGGAGGTCTCCGGTAGTAGCTATGTATCCCTGGGGGCCCAAAGAGGAAAGAGATCTTTTCCGCTGTCATCGTCAGACTGTTTCATCCGGTGTGCGTAGGCCACAGGATATAGTCTATCCAGGTCCTCCGATAGCGTTATGCCTCCGGTGCACCTAGAGCCCCCAACGACTGGCCGCCTCACCAGGGGTCCAGGGCTCCGTGTCACTACCTCAGGCGGGAGATAGTAAGTATCCCATAAGGGGAGCTGTTCAGACAGTGTAGCAGCCTGTAGTTTAGCGGCAGTATCTTCCAGATGGATTTCTGGCATATCTGAGTCACCCGGGGTACTGATCAAACGCACCTCACTCTCTATGTCGGGCGACTGTGCCAGACCTGTAAGAAGGCAATTGGTCTCACTATCAGTAGTGGCGCCTCGTAGGAGCTTAGTAAGCGAATTGAACTGGGCATCCATTTTGTGGGTAAGCAGATGTAGCATGGCAGTAACCACCGATTCCATCCTCAGTAGCGGTTATGAGCTCGGCTCAACTCACGTTGCAGTGGTCCAGAAGTTTAGCTAGAATTGCTTCGTATACTGGTCCCGCCAAGTATAGTAGCGTAACCCGGCTATCTAACTAACCAGGGGGGGTGAGATGTTGAAAAAAATGATGTTAGGCCGCTGCATATGTGCTTAGTGAGTCCAGTTGAAGGTTTCCGCTTAATAAATCGTGCGAATAACAATCTCTTCTTGTACTATTCCAACTTCTCAGTATGGATGTGAGATATTGAGTTAGAAAGCTGCTTTATGAGTGAAATAAATAGGAGATTAGACAAGAATTTTGCAGAGCTCCAGTATTATGCGACTTAACATGGCTGCGGTGAAGCCACGCCCCCCCAGGGAATTTGTTTAATTGTAGCGTAGTGTTAGGTGTTAGTGTAACTTAGGTTAGGTTTCATTTTACAGGTCAATTTGTCTTTATTTTAGCTAGGTATTTATTAAATAGTTAATAACTATTTAATAACTATTCTACCTAGTTAAAATAAATACAAACTTAACTGTAAAATAAAAATAAACCCTAAGCTAGCTACAGTGTAACTATTAGTTATATTGCAGCTAGCTTAGGGTTTATTTTATAGGTAAGTATTTAATTTTAAAAAGGAATAATATAGAATTTTATTTAGATTGATTTAAATTATATTTAAATTAGGGGGTGTTAGGGTTAGGGTTAGACTTAGATTTAGGGGTTAATACATTTAATATAGTGGCGGCGACGTTGGAGACAGCAGATTAGGGGTTAATAAATGTAGGTAGGTGGCGGTGATGTTAGGGATAGCAGATTAGGGGGTTAATATTATTTAACTAGTGTTTGCGAGGCGGGAGTGCGGCGGTTTAGGGGTTAATATGTTTATTATAGTGGCGGCGATGTCCATTTTAACATTTTATTTTAGTATTTGCGATGCGGGATGGCCTCGGTTTAGGGGTTATAAGGTAGTTTATGGGTGTTAGTGTATTTTTTAGCACTTTAATTATGAGTTTTATGATACGGCGTTGTACCATAAAACTCTTAAAGGGACAGTCTACACCAGAATTTTTATTGATTTAAAAGATAGATAATCCCTTTATTACCCATTCCCCAGTTTTGCATAACCAACACAGTTATATTAATATACTTTCAACCTCTGTGATTATCTTGTATCTAAGCCTCTGCAAACTGCCCCTTTATTTCAGTTCTTTTGACAGACTTGCAGTTTAGCCAATCAGTGCCTGCTCCCAGATAACTTCACGTGCACAAGCACAGTGTTATCTATATGAAATACATGAACTAACACCCTCTAGTGGTGAAAAACGGTTAAAATGCATTCTGAAAAGAGGTGGCCTTCAAGGTCTAAGAAATTAGCATATGAACCTCCTAGGTTAAGCTTTCAACTAAGAATACCAAGAGAACGAAGCATGGCATGGCTAGTAACCAGTTCAGCAGTATATATGGCTCTCAGTTCCCGTGAGAGTAGAGGGGGAAGGGTTATTAAGAGTAAAGGTGGTACCAATTCAGGTGGGGGGTATATAGGTAATAGTGGGAAGGAATATCAGGTTATAGGTCTATTAATATTTACTAGAATGTGAGGGGGGAGAGTAAAAACTACCGAAATGAAAGTAGATAGAAACACTCAGTGGTGTACCACAGAGTAGGAATAAAAGGAGAGCGACAGAAAGTGTCAGTGGGGATGTGTCCCCGTGGTGCATGTGTGCTGTGTAATATTATTTAGTAGGTCAAGAGATAAGGATAATCCCCATCCCAAGATGGAGCAAACAGGAAATTTGCTTACAATTATATTTATTCCCTGTGACGGGGAAGACCCATGTGCTCAGCAATGTATCTGAATGCCAGTGTTAGGAAAACGGTTGCTGGGCTGTAAAATGAAAAGTCAAAACGCAACAGAACATTGTCAACTAAGCAGGTGCTAACATCTTAAACAGTAACATCCATGAGCAACAGTATATTGAACAATAATCTCAGTAATTTGTCCATTACAGTATACTAGAAAGTTCACTGGGTTTAGCCTGTTGGGCTTAGAGGTATATAACATGCTCTATGTGATGCATAGACATCTGACTGTTATCTTTACATCGAATACAATGTCACATATAAAGTATATCTATTAACACCCTGAATTCAAGCCGGGCAGGGTCAAAGCCGTGGCCAGAGATGTTTTCACATCTTTCTTACCTGAGTACTGGTTAACAGGAAACAAAACTGTGAATATTTCTTTAGCCAAAAGAAGGTAATAGGAGGGAGAGAGAGATGTCTTGGGTTCTATCTTTATAGAACTCCAAATCTTACTTTGTGTCCAACAGAGGTGTCCCCTGTCTAGTAGAAAGTGTGTCCTCATCTCCCTGAGCCTATGGATCCTTCTGGGGCCTTTTAAGTCTACGTCACCGGATATTGGCGACTTTTTAATTATTTTTTTTCTATTCCAGTCCCAAGTAACCTCTTCTGCTTTGTTATCTGCCAGAGTCTTGTGGTGGAAAAGATCCTAGTTGGGCCTCTCAGTTCCCCCAGTTGAAGAGTCCAGCTGAGAGGCAGTAGTTGAAGACGATAGGGGTTGTGGTATTTCAATTGAAAGAGATCAATATGGGCCGCAGCACAAGCCTCTATCTGGTTGGAGCTCCCCTGGTCCTGCTGTCAGCCCTTGCGATTGGTAGGCTGTTGTTGCAGGCCGTGTCCTGAGGGATTCTTCCACCGCTGCAGTCCTTTTAGCTGGCTATTCCTGTTACCTCCACTTAGTCCAGAATGTGTAGCTCAGGCCGCAATATATCTGCACTCTCCTTGTTCCTAAGTTGCGCTTCCACACTTCCATGATCAGTCAAGCCATGAGCCTGTATGTCCCTTAGCTGTAGGTGCTCGTGGGTTCATTAAAGAAACCCCTGTTTGCTTGATAAACACACTTTTTACACCACGGGGCTCAGGAGCTCTAACAGAAAGCTGCCATCGGCCTGCGTGGCTAGGCTCCGCCCTCAATTTTTATTATTTTTGATAATTTGTTTGTTATTTTGTGTAGTGTATTTTTTTGTTTTGGGGTGGGTTTTTATTTTTTGATTAGGGCTTGGGCATTTCATAAAAGAGCTGAATGCCCTTTTAAGGGCAGGAAAAAGAGTTAAATGCCCCTTTAAGGACAATGCCCATACAAATGCCCTTTTCAGGGCAATGGGTAGATTAGGTTTTACTTTATTTTTAGTTTGGGGGGTTGTATACTGTTAGGGGGTGTTTGTTTTGTTTTGTAGCAAAAGAGCTGTTAACTCTAGGGCAATGCCCTACAAAGGCCCTCTTAAGGGCCCACAAAAAGGCCCTTTTAAGGGCTCTAGGTAGTTTATTTTAGATTAGGCTTTTTTATTTTGGGGTGTGTTTTTTAATTTTTTTTAAAGGGTATTAGAATAGGAATAATTTTTATTATTTTGTATAATTTAGTTTGTTATTTTTTGTAATGTTAGTTTTTTTTTAATTTTTTGTAATGTTAGGTTTTAGTGTAAGGCGTCTTAAGTTTATTTGACAGGTAAGTTTGTATTTATTTTACCTAGGTAGTTAGTAAATAGTTAATAACTATTTACTAACTAGTCTACCTAGTTAAAATAAATACAAACTTACCTGTGAAATAAAAATAAAACCTAAGCTAGCTACAATATAACTATTAGTTAAATTGTAGCTAGCTTAGGTTTTATTTCACAGGTAAGTATGTATTTAGTTTTAAATAGGTATTATTTAGTTAATAATTGTAAGTTTAATTTAGCTCTATTTTAATTATGTTAAAGCGGACTGTTGTTAACTAACAGTCATCAATCTCGCTGCTATTCGGCTTTTTCACAGCTTTATTTGTATACTGTCACTAAACACCGCCACTATACTAAACTGTTTAACCCCTATCCCGCCGCTCCCGGACCCCGTCACAGCAAACAAAAGTTATTAACCCCTAAACTGCTGCTCACCGCAACTCTGATAAACTTATTAACCCCTATCCCGCCACTCCCAGACCCCGCCGCCACCTACATTATGTTCTTAACCCCTAATCTGCCACCCCCTACACCGCCGCCACCTACATTATTTTATTAACCCCTATCCCGCCGCTCATGGAGCCCACCGCAACTAAATAAAGTTATTAACCCCTAAACCACCAGCCCCCCACATTGCCATAAACTAAATTAACCTATTTACCCCTAAACCTTACAACCCGTTAACTTTATATGAAATATTACCTCATCCCTATCTTATAATAAATTTAAACTTACCTTTAAAATTAAATTAAACTATATTAAACTAATAATTAACCTACCCTAACTATTATACTAAAATTACATTAAACTACATTAAACTAATAATTAATCTACCCTAACTATTAGACTAAAATTAAACTATATTAATCTAATAATTAATCTACCCTAAATATTAGACTAAATTACATTAAACTACAAATTAAATTAACTATATTATATATTTAAAAACCTAACCCTACTCAAATAATTTAAATCTACAATAAAAAATTACGAAGTTACCAAAAACTAACAACTAAGTTAAAAAAAATAAATAAACACTAAGTTACACACAATTTTTTTTTATCAAATATTTAAACTAATTACACCTAATCTAAGGGCCCTATGAAAATAAAAAAGCCCCCCCCCCCAAATAAAAAACCTCCTAGCCTACAATAAACTACAGATAGCCCTTAAAATGGCCTTTTGCAGGGCATTGCCCCAAAGAAATCAGTTTTTTTTTACCTGTAAAAAAAAATACAAACAATTCCCCAACAGTAAAACCCACCACCCACACAACCAACCCCCCCAAATAAAAACCTAACTAAAAAACCTAAGCTCCCCATTGCCCTGAAAAGGGCATTTGAATGGGCATTGCCCTTAAAAGGGCATTTAGCTCTATTGCAGCCCAAAACCTAATCTAAAAATAAAACCCACCCAATACACCCTTAAAAAATCCTAACACTAACCCCTGAAGATTCACTTACAGTTTTGAAGATCCGACATCCATCCTCCAAGAAGCCGGCAGAAGTCTTCATCCAAGCGGCCGAAGTCTTCATCCAAGCCCGTAGAAGTCTTCACCCAGACGGCATCTTCTATCTTCATCCATACGGCGCGGAGACATCCGACGCAGATCATCTGCTTTGTTCGACGTCTTCTTCCTGACTGAAGGTAGATGGAAGGTAGATAGAATTCTATCAGCCAATTGGAATCTAAGGGACGCCATCTTGGATGACATCATTTAAAGGAACCTTCATTCGGGAAGAAGACATCGAACGAAGAGGATGCTCTGCGCTGGATCTCTTGAAGATGGAGCCGCTCCGCGCCGGATGGATGAAGATAGAAGATGCCGTCTGGGTGAAGACTTCTGCGGGCTTGGATGAAGACTTCGGCCGATTGGATGAAGACTTCTGCCGGCTTCTTGGAGGATGGATGTCGGATCTTCAAAACGTTAAGTTAATCTTCAGGGGTGTTAGGATTTTTTAAGGGTGTATTGGGTGGGTTTAATTTTTAGATTAGGTTTTGGGCTGCAATAGAGCTAAATGCCCTTTTAAGGGTAATGCCCATCCAAATGCCCTTTTTAGGGCAATGGGGAGTTTAGTTTTTTTTAGTTAGGTTTTTATTTGGGGGGGTTGGTTGTGTTTGTGGTGGGTTTTACTGTTAGGGGAGTTGTTTGTATTTTTTTTTACAAGTAAAATAGCTGATTTCTTTGGGGCAATGCCCAGCAAAAGGCCCTTTGAAGTGCTATTTGTAGTTTATTGTAGGCTAGGAGGTTTTTTATTTTGGGGGGGGGGGGTTTATTTTCATAGGGCCCTTAGATTAGGTGTAATTAGTTTAAATCTTTGATAAAAAAAAATATTTGTGTAACTTAGTGGGGTTTTTTGTAACTTAGTGTTTGTTATTTTTTGTAACTTAGTTGTTAGTTTTTGGTAACTTTGTAATTTTTTAGTGTAGATTTAAATTATTTGAGTAGGGTTAGGTGTTTAAATATATAATATAGTCAATTTAATTTGTAGTTTAATGTAATTTAGTCTAATAGTTAGGGTAGATTAATTAATAGTTTAATGTAGTTTAATGTAATTTTAGTATAATAGTTATGGTAAGTTAATTCATAGTTTAATAGTTTAATTTAATTTTAAAGGTAAGTTTAAATTTATTATAAGATAGGGATGAGGTAATATTTCATATAAAGTTAGCGGGTTGTTGGGTTTAAGGGTTAATAGGTTAATTTAGTTTATGGTAAAGTGGGGGGCTGGCGGTTTAGGGTTAATAGGTTTAGTAAGTGCTAGTGATGTGGGAGGCCAGGGGTTTAGGGGTTAATACATTTATTTAGTTTCGGTGGGCTCCGGGAGCGGCGGGATAGGGGTTAATAACTTTATGTAGGTGGCAGCGGTGTCGGGAGCGGCGGATTAGGGGTTAATAACTTTTATTTAGGTGGCGGCGATGTCGGGACGGCAGAATAGAGGTTATAAAGTATAATGTAGGTGGCGGCGGTGTCGGGGAGGCAGATTATGGGTTAATAAGTATAATGTAGCTGGCGGCGGTGTAGGGGGCGGCAGATTAGGGGTGTTTAGACTCGGGTACATGTTAGGGTGTTAGGTGTAAACATAACTTTTATCCTCCCATAAAAATCAATGGGATATTGGGCAGCAGCGAACATGAGCTTTCGCTGCTTTCAGACTCCCATTGATTCCTATGGCATCCAGGGCAGCGGATTGAAAACCAGGTACACTGGGCCGGAATAGTGGCGAGCGTACCCGCTTGTTAACTAGCAAAAGTAGTCAGATAGTGCCAAATTTGCATTCGGAACATCTGTAGTGACATAAGCATCGATCTGTGTCGGACTCAGACCGGCGAATCGTATGTTACGTCACAAATTTCTACTTTTGCCAGTCTGTAGGCTTTGATAACTAAGGCGAATCAGGCTCGCCACAATTACGCTGCAGAATTCCAGCGTATTTGCGGTTGACGGCTTGATAAATAGGCCTCCTAATATTAATAAAATCTTATTCTAATATGATCCAGCAATAACCCTTACTTGACCTCAGGCCAGTGCCTGGATAGGGACACTGTGTTCTATCACTCTCTGTGTCGACAGGTTGTGGCAATAAACTGACCTTAGACAATAAAGTTCTCTGGTAAAGCCTACAGCTATTTATGAGGGGCTCTGGTTTATCTAAGTCAGCTTGCCATGTAGTTAGATTTATATGTGTACTGCAGTGCTAGTGCACCTCTTGAGTTTGTTTGCCATGTAAGCTAGAGCACCTGTTGTGTATGCGTAAATTGTGTGCCATTTTTGCTAACTGTGTAGGCATCATTTCAGTATTTGCTGGGTGTTCTAGTGTGCAGTCAGTGTATTTGCTTTTTGTCTCAGTCTTGCCTGCTGTCCCTGCTTTCTGTGTGTGGCTGTGTGCCAGCTTAATGGTTTTATAAAGACGCAAATGAGTCAATTTGAAATAGCAATAATAACCCACTATAAAGTAACGCTTACACTTGGAAAAATACCAAACCCAACATGCAATTATTATTCTCACTCATTCCAAAAAAAAAACATTGTTATGGAAATCATTTGAATACACAAAACAGCACATGGATAATAAAAATAACATAGTATTATACCAGAAATACTGCTTCCCTTTAGGTATGTCTAGGTATTGTTTGTATTTGCACATTTCCCTTTTTAAATGCCGTCACATGCCTAGAATATCAAAAAGGTGTACACTATCAATATTAAATTATTTTCTTTAGTGAAAAACTTTATATTGTAGAAGATAAAAATAATGATGAATAAATCATTTAGGTTTTATAGTCAACAAATAGTCTTAGTCAGGAATTGGACATTGTATTAGATAGCTTTATTATAAATATTTTTTTCCCATAAGTTTTGTACCCCATACTCCTTTTTGTTATTTTTCCTCTTTTGTTTTTTAATTTTCTTCTTTATTAATTCTTATTTTTTCTCCCATTTTATTTTTTCTCCCAGCTAATGGTTAACAATCTATATGAATGTTTTGTTTGTTTTCTTTTTGGGAATGATTGTATGTGCTGGTATGCTTGCAATGTTTACCTATTTGTCAGTATATATGCTGTGTATTTTTTCTCTTTGTTCTAGTATAGATATGTGAGTCATTGTTCAGTGTTTATAGGTTCTCCTCTTATTATTACAATGACACTGGTGCAATAATACAAACAGAAAGAGGAGTTTTCCAGGAACAAACATCAGCTCAGTGGCTTGTTTTATGGCCCGGTTACAACCTGGAAGTAGCTTCTTTTAGCCTGATTGTGCTTTTTACAGAGGAAAACTATATCAGTCTGATCCCACCTTACAAGGTTAGTTCAGCCCCAAAATACCAGGATTTTGACGGCAGATAAGAACCATAGGCCCAGTAAGTCTGCCCGATATTTCATAAATATATAAACGCATCTAGTTCGTAGGATAGCTTTATGCTTATCCCAGGCATTCTTAAAGTCTCCCACAGTGTTTCTCATTACCACATTTTGTAGTATGAATCAATCACCAATTCTGTAAAGAAGTGCTTCCGTAAATTACTCCTGAATCTACTACCCTTCAGCTTGAGATCATGACCCCTTGTTCTGGAATTGGAATGTAAAATATGTGCAAATCAATTCATTTTTCGCACTTTAGGCTTAATGCGGTGTAGGGTTAGCGCACATGAAGAATTAGTTATCTTAAGGCGTGTTATTATTATTTATTATTAAAGTGATGTTAAACTCTCCTCTTTTTAAATATAGATCCTGAATGTTAGTGATATTGAAATATTAAATATTGTTATTTATTATTAAAGTGATGTTAAACTCTCCCCTTTTTAAAAATAGATCCGGAATGTTAGTGATATTTTAGATGGAGTTTAATTCATAAGTTGTAATGAAGTTGTGCTATAACTTACTTTTTATTTTAGATATAAAATTCCAATACCTCAAGCTCCTTCACCCACTTCAGAAATCAATTTTTTGTGAGCTAACGTTGGAATTGTTCTCCAATCAGCTCACTCCCCAAATGGCACTTTTGTTGTTTCTAGAGCGCTGATTGGTAATTAATTCCAACCGTTAGCTCACAGAAAAAATTCACTTTTGAAGTGGGTGACAGAGCACGGGGCAATTTAATTTCATATCTATATTAAAAAGTAAGTTATAGTGCATCTTCATTACAACTGATTAAACACCATCTAAAATATCTCTAACATTAAGTTTTTATAAAGGGGAGACTTTGCCATCACTTTAATTATTATAGATACAGTAATATATATATATATATATATATATATATATATATATATATATATATTTTAGTACATCTATAACAATTATTGAAATTATTATTTTATATTTTTTAATAATTTATATTTAATAAATACATAACGTGCCTTAAGATAACTCATGTCGGGTTAGCACCCAACATGAGTTATCTTAAGGCACATTATGTATTCAATAAATGTAAAATATTGAAAAATATAAAAAATAATTATTGCAGATGTACTAAAATATTCTAAAAATACATAGAATATATATAGTGTATATGTGTATGTATGTATGTATGTGTGTAATATATATATATATATATATATATATATATATAATATATTTAGAGGTAGAGATGAGTGCACTCTCACAAACTGGATACACTGGCCAGGGTGCTGAGTAAAATTTAAAATGTATGTACTATGTAGAAGGAAACAGCATTCACTGGGCTTGACTTCAAAAAGTGTTCTTTATTTAAGTGACGTTTTGGGGCATGCACCCCTTCATCCGACTGGGTGCGCTAACCCAACATGAGTTATCTTAAGGCATGTTATGCATTTATTAAATATGAAATATAAAATATTAAAAAATATTTATTATTATAGATGTACTAAAATATTCTAAAGATACATAGAATATATATATATATATATATATATATATATATACAGTCATGGCCAAAAATATTGGCACCCCTGCATTTCTGTCAGATAATGCACCACTTCGCCCAGAAAATTGTTGCAATTATAAATGTTTAGGCATTCTCATGTTTATTTATTTTGTTTTGTATTGGTATGACACAAAAAAGTAGAGAAAAAAAAAGCCAAATTTGACACATTCCACGCAAAACTCCAAAAATGAACTTGACAAAATTATTGGTACCTTCTCAACATTGAGCATGGAGAAGAGAAAGAGCAGCAAATAATTGTCTGAGGATTGAGAACAAAAATTGTGGAAAAGCATGGACAATCTCAAGGTTACAACAAAAGTCTATCTCCAGAGATCTTAATGTTCCTGTGTCAACTGTGAACAACATTGTCAAGACGTGTACAGCTCATGGCACTATAGCTAATCTCCCTGCAAGTAGACAAAAGAGAAAAATTGATCAAGGATTGTTCTGCTGACTGATTGGAGTTTGCCAAAACTTACCTGAGGAAGCCAAAATCCTTTTGGGAGAATGTGCTGTGGACAGACGAAACAAAATTACAGCTTTTTGGTAAAGCCCATCATTCTACTGCTTTCAGAAAAAGAAATGTGGCTTTTAAAGAAAAGATTACAGTCCCTACAGTCAAACATGGCCGAGGTTTAATGATGTTCTGGGGTTGCTTGGCTGCTTCAGGCACTGGATGTCTTGACTGTGTGCATGGCAGTATGCAATCTGAAGATTACCAAAAAATTCTGTGGTGCAATGTAGGACCCAGTGTCAGAAAGTTGGATCTCCGTCAGAGGTCATGGGTCTTCCAGCAGGACAATGACCCAAAGCACATGTCAAAAGGCACCCAGAAATGGGTTAAGACAAAGCGCTGGAGAGTACTGAACTGGCCAGCAATGATTACAGATCCCAATCCCATAGAGCACCTGTGGAAAGATCTCAAAACAGCAGTTGGGAAAAGGAGCCCTTCCAATCTGAGAGACCTGGAGAAGTTTGCCAAAGAAGAGTGGTCCAAAATTCTAGTAGAGAGGTATAAGAAACTCATTGATGGTTACAGAAAGTGATTGATTTCAGTTATTTTTTTCCAAGGGGTGTGCTACCAAATATTAAATTGAGGGTGCCAATAATTTTGTACAGTCCATTTTTTTTGGAGTTTTGCCTGGAATGTGTCAGATTTGCCTTTTTTTCTCTCCATTTTTTTGTGTCATACCAATACAAACAAAAGAAATAAACATGAGAATGCCTAAACATTTGTAATTGCAACAATTTTCTGGGCGTAGTAGTGCATTATCTGACAGAAATGCAGGGGGTACCAATATTTTTGGCCATTACTGTATATATATATATATATATATATATATATATATATATATATATATATATATATACATACATAGACACACAAAAGAGAGGGGCTCAACTGGTAACAGATGGTGCTCAAAAGCCCATCCTAAGGGATGGTCCCCACCCAGGGTGCAGCCTCTTTTTGCCCAATCTTTGCTTTTCACAGAAGAGAACTTTCCTGTAGTCTATCAGTCTGACCCCATACAAAAGGACAGTCCTGCCCCGAAATACCAGGCAATTCTCATCTGAACAAAATATTTATACAGCTAACCCCAGATTTATGTTTCTGCCTATATGGGCCTCGTCAGTGGAGGTATAGGTATATATATGCAGCTATATCGCTCTAGGCACAGTGAGCAAGGGGTCCACGTCTGGTTGCCCACATTACTGTATGATGACGTCATTATAAGCTCCAGCCATACAGATTACAGCATTAGGACTGTACCGCCCCTTTCAGAAGTTTCTCATTCAATACTACAACACTATATACGTAAACGAGAGTTTGAAAGATCTTCATTATTATAGCGATTTCAATGGGACGCGTACAATATTGACATCTCGCAAATTACTTATATATAGAAGATTATAAATGTCAGCCGTTACTTTATCGTTTTTAAACAATATTGCAGCAACATTGATCAATCAGATTCTATGCCATGTCTATGCACACATTATACACAAGTATGCACTTTCATGTTAGCGTGGACGTGTGCTTTTTGCTATATCATCGCATTTAATAAGTATTTATTACGCATATGAACAAACATTACGAAGGTGCACTGTATATGTTATATTTTACACTTTCACATTACGATTCATTGGGGGGGAAACAAAATTTCAGCAAACACCTAAAAAAACGGCCACTTTGAAAGCATTTGCGCCACTCAGAAACAATCAAGTGTATACAACCAGCAATCATTACGAACACACTACCATTGGACATATTGCACTATAAATCCCCCAAGCAACATGACTAAAGCGTCCCTTGTGATCGACATTGTATCAAATCGCTTTTGTGTTTTTGCATACCTTGTTACTCCTTGTGTGTTTGCTCTGCTGTTTGGCTTTGTGCTGTTTGGCTTGGCAAATATGGATGATCCGCAGTTAGTTGCTGCTGGTGCTGTTGCACGAGTGATGTACAATAGAATCAGGCGGGCTCGGCATCTCCAAGAGAGACGTAGGGCTCATCTGGTTAGAGGTCCTCCTGTTCACAGGGTGAGGCCCACCTTGGATAACATGAGCAACTTCGAGGTTTATGACAAGTATAGGCTTAATTGCTAACAGCTCATTAGCCTTTACGATGTTCTTAAACCTCATATGGAGCCACGTAGACGTATGCAAACTGCAATCCCTGGCATGACCAAGATGCTAAGTTGCATACACGTCCTGGCCTCAGGAAGTTTTCAATCCGGAGAGTGGTACATGCATGGGCTGTCTCAGGGTACCTTCTCTGTGGTTTTTGACAACTTTCTGGATGCCATGGTATGAGTCAGTAAGCATTACATAGGATTCCCTCAAAATGATGGTGATTGGAGGCGCCTGAAGAGGGAATTCTTTGCAATAGCTCGAATGCCCAATGTCTTGGGAGCAACAGATTGCACTCACATTGCGCTGCATGCTCCAGAAGATGACTTGCCCTTCCGAAATCGCAAACACTTCCATAGTCTCAACGTGCAGTTTGTTTGCGGGGCTTGTCATGATGCCCGCATCCTCAGACAGTCGTCCCTGTGGCAGCAGTTTGAGGCCAGACAGTTTCCCCCTGGGTGGCTCGTTGGTAAGTACTTGTGCACAATATGGTTAATTAGACAATTGCCACTGTAGTCTTCAAAAACAGTTGTATTTGTGTAATGTGCAGCTCTAGGATGCAATTTAACCATTTCTTTCTATTTCAGCAAATGTCTAGTTTTATCTCCAAACAGATATGTAGCATGTCCTAGCTTAAATGGACAGATAGAGATTGCACTTTAACCATTTAATTGTCTTTCTGCAAATGTCTAGTTTTAGCTCCAAACAGATATGTAGCATGTCTCAGTTTAAATGGGCAGTTGTAGGATGCAATTTAACCATTTCTTTCTCTTTTAGGAAATGTCTGGTTTATGCGAAAATACGCATAAGTAGCATGTCCTAGCTTAAATGGGCAGATAGAGAATGCGCTTTAACCATTTAATTGTCTTTCTGCAAATGTCTAGTTTTAGCTCCAAACAGATATGTAGCATGTCTTAGTTTAAATGGGCAGCTGTAGGATGCAATTTAACCATTTCTTTCTCTTTTAGCAAATGTCTGGTTTATGCAAAATATGCATATGTAGCATATCCTAGCTTAAATGGGCAGATAGAGAATGCGCTTTAACCATTTAATTGTCTTTCTGCAAATGTCCATTTTAGGGGATTTTCGTGTACACAAATGAATTGTCTTTTAATATAATAATTTGAACTATTTTTTAAAAATTTGTAATTTTGTTATCTTCATTATTTATAGGTGATTTGGGTTACATGAGCTGGCCTTGGCTCATTACGCCTATATGTAACCCCCCACGGACGAGGCCCAGGAGCGCTACAATCGGGCGCACAAGCGGACTAGGGCTGTAGTGGAGAGGATGTTTGGGCTCCTCAAAATGAGACTCAGATGCCTGGACAGGTCTGGAGGAGCACTCCAGAACAGCCCTGGTAAGGTGGCAAAGATCATTATAGCCTGCAGCGTCCTGCATAACATTGCTCAGCGGACTGGGATGCTGCAGGTCGTCCAGGCGCCCTGAGACCTCCTCCAAGATGAGGAGGATGACCCTGTTCTAGAGGGGCCATTACGGGACGAGGGGCTCAATGTCAGAGCAAACATCATCAACCGCCACTTCAGACGGTAAATACTAGAAGTTATATAGGAGCATTGCGAATATGTGTGAATTTTAGGGAAATGAGAAGTAGAGAATTGTGCAAACATGTTAGGATTGTTCATCAAATGATTATAACAAAATATAATTTAATATTATTATCATAGGTAATTTAGACATCAGATGATTCTGACATTGGATCCTGTAATGACTTCGCCACCTGGTTTTCAAAGACAACATCAGATGGTAAGTATAAACAATGTATGGACTGTGGGTGGGGGGAATTTTGCACAATCAGCCATCATATGGCATACATTTTAAAATGTAGTATTTAGTTTACACATTACTAGATTTTTGGATACTCAGAAAGGGATCCTCTAGCAATACTAAATGCTTCCAAGTCATATTCCAAGTCATACATCAGAGGTTAGGTCTGCACAATGTATGACTCATCTTCACACTTGATTGATAGAACATAACACAAGATTCTACACGCTTAGTAAGCTAGTGATCTAAATAGTTTAAGAAATGGTGGGGGGGATGCAGAACTAAGTCACACACTTTTATTAATTATTTGATTTACACTTTTTCTTCCATTAGGGAGATGATTTCATCTAAAGACTGAAAGTGAAGAATTCAAGACTGAAAATGAAGAATCCCACACTGAAAGTGAAGAATCCCACACTGAAAGTGAAGAATACCAATGTGATCATGTCTGTGGCATTGTTTTTCAAATGTGCTGACCTTGAAAACCATACAAAGACTTGTTCACATGGTAAGTGGCAACAATTCTATGGAACAAGACTGTGGATGCATCCTATTGGAGACACTTAGATTTAATTTTATATTTGTTTTTTAGATGGTATTTCACAATCTATTTTTGAAGACAATTGCCTTTCAAAGACCATACATCCAGGTTAGTTTGCACAATGCATGCTATTTAAGAATCATAGGAGGAAGAATGTTCAAAGAATTAGGAATATATACATGTCCTACATTACAATATGTTTAATTTTGATACATTACCCCTACTTTGTGCTTGAGAGGACTCAGATTCTGACCAATCAGAGAAAGGGATACATTTTATAGTTGATATTTAGGTATATTATTTGAAGGGACATGAAATATTACATTCAATTATGTTCCTCATACAATCCAATATAAAAAATTTTTTTAAATTGATATGCATTATTTTGTCTAATTTTAAATGCTAATGTGTAATTCAACTATTGATTAGACAATATAATGGGATTAATTTCAAATTATGGATAAATATAGATTTCAAGTATGAACCTGTTTTTAATATCAATGCAAAAAATACATGTTAGAGCATAGACACAAGATGATTTAACAATTATTAGATTTCATGAATATGTTGACATGTGTTCATTAAATAACCTAAATGATGGTCGGATATTGTAACAACGATGGCCTACATATACTCCATGGAGAAAAACATATACTATACCTCTGGTAGGTTTGACTTTTTTAATTAGTCTGGTCCAACTGGAAGATCAAGTTTGACACTCTCTGGCTCCCTAGTTTCGATACTTAGGCAAAAAAAAAAAAAATATCCCTCAACACTTTAGCAGAACTCCAGGTCCTACCCTTGGTATGTCTGAACTGGTTTCTTTCACGACCCTCCCCCCCAAAGATCTCCTAGCCCCCCCCCTCTTCACCCCTTTTCCAATGTTACCTCATTTCTCATTGAGATATTGGTATCCTTCTTAAATAAGCATTAACGTCATGATTGTATTGTTTGCTCTGTTTATTTTAGTGTATTTGAATTTGATGTACGAGTTGCTCGTACAGCTGTTGTATCTTTTGTTACAAAAAAACAATAAAAATTACTTTAATAAAAAAAAAAATAACCTAAATGATTAATGTTTTTAATATTTTTTTTATTTCTTTTTCAGAGTTTCATCTGTGATGAATTCCCTATTATTTTTTTTTTTGGTAAATAAATTTATTTTCAGACTATATATTTTTCTATGTATTTTTTTTAAAACATATTCTTTGAGACATATCTCTATCCCAGTAAGATAAGAAGAAATATATCCATCTAATATTCTGACATGTAAACAAAATATTAGTCCCATGACTGTTAAAGTAATCTATTTTACAAGCACATGCCTAATATCAAATATACTAATTTTGTTTAATGTATTGAATGAAAAATATCAACACAGCTTATTCAGATAATGTTAAATTCAAGTATCTTACAAAATTTAAGTTGGAGTTAAATACATCCATCTATGCTTTTATTGTGTGATTTATAAATGTTAAAATCATAAAATGTTTATGACGAGGATATGTAGTATAAATTATACATAACAACTTTGTTCATTTCACTTTTAAGAAATGAAAGTGTTTAACTTACATTAAAGTGACAGTGTAGTTTAATGTTAGAGTTACATTCTAATCTCTATAATCTTTCTTAGGTATCCAAAAACATTCTTACACTAAATATAGGTTATTCGGCCTTGATTATTTTTAAGGTAATATGTTAGAAATTATCTTTAAATAAAACTTAAGTTAATTTCACATTTATACCAGGCTAGTTATTGTATGCCATATTGATTACTTTTTAGCTCTAGTGGAGTTATTTGAAGGGTCAGTTAACTATAGATATATCCAAAGATAATTTCTCGCAATTATATTCTTTACCCGTTGGATAGATATTACATATCTATAGGTATTTCCATTCCCCTTTAGTTTATTTCAACAATGTTAACTCCACATATTCCTAATGGTTTTGTCCTTAAAGGGACATTAAAACCAACATTTTTTTAATGATTCAGAGAGATAATACAAATCTTTTAAAACAACATTTAAATGTATTTCTATTATCTAATTCGATTCAGTCTTTCGATATCCTTTGTTAAAGAAATAGCAATGCACATGGGTTAGACAATGACACAAGGCATCTATGTGCAACCAACAATCAGCAGCAACAGAGCCTATCTAGATATGATTTTCAGGAAAGAATATCAAGAGATAAAAGCTAATGAGATAATAGAACTACATTTGACGTTGTATTAACATTGTACTATAACATTGTATTATCGATCTAAATCAGGAAAGAACATATAGCTTAATGTCTCTTTAAGGTAAAGTTGTATAAATACAGCCATTGGAAGATATTTCATTCACAGTGGGGCAAACAATACAGAAGGTAATACAAATATGCTTTATCTCATGTTAGTTTGAGAAATGGAGATGCATAGGTTTATGATCAGCAAAGTATTACTGGGAAATATCTACTTATCTGTGGGTGGGCAACAATGCATATTTACAATGTTTAGACAGATGTATTTTGATAAATTTAAAGATTGCATATTAGCTCATTAAAGGGACGGAAATTCAAAACCGTTTCTTTCAGGATGTAAACATTAAAATGTACTTATATTATCTAATTTCCTTCATTATTTTGATATACTTTCCTTTACAACCATATCTAGATATGCACAGTAGCTGAAGATTGATAGATGCACAGAGATGCCTTGTGTGATTAGCTCAACCATGTGCATTGCTATTTCTTCTGTAAAGGATATCTAAAGAATAATCTAAATAGATCGAGTTAATTGAACATTTTTAAAATTGTATTCTCTCTCCGGATCAAGAAAGAAAATATTTGGTTGTAATGTCCCTTTAAAAATAAAGACGCTGTTGCCCAATAACATATGTGAGCAGTTCAGACAAATACAAGCTCAAGGTTTATTTACTAATAATGAACAAACTTGGATTTTAAAATTTATAAAAATATTATCCAAGTTACGCCCATTATAAATACAAATTACGCATTTCAGAAATATAGCGTGGGAAACGTATCTGGCAACACGAGATTAGCATCTTTAAAAATACTAGTTTAATGTCACGCACTAGCACACAATCAAAGTGCATTATAAATACATTTAATAGAGCAATGTCAATACTTCACAATAAGTCACAATCCGCTAGATTTAGAGTTCTGCGGCCAAAGGGGTGCATTAGCTACGCGTGCTTTTTCCCCCCGCACCTTTTAAATACCGCTGGTATTTAGAGTTCACAGAAGGACTGCGTTAGGCTCCAAAAAGGGAGCGTATAGCATATTTACCGCCACTGCAACTCTCAATACCAGCGGTGCTTACGGACGTGGCCAGCTTCAAAAACGTGCTCGTGCACGATTCCCCCATAGGAAACAATGGGGCCGTTTGAGCTGAAAAAAAACCTAACACTTGCAAAAAAGCAGCGTTCAGCTCCTAACGAAGCCCCATTGTTTCCTATGGGGAAACACTTCCTAAGTCTGCATTTAACAACCTAACATGTACCCTGAGTCTAAACACCCCTAGCCTTACACTTATTAACCCCTAATCTGCTGCCCCCGCTATCGCTGACCCCTGCATATTATTTTTAACACCTAATCTGCCGCTCCGTACACCGCCGCAACCTATGTTATCCCTATGTACCCCTAATCTGCTGCACCTAACACCGCTGACCCCTATATTATATTTATTAACCCCTAATCTGCCGCCCCCAATGCCGCCGCCGCCACCTACCTACACTTATTAACCCCTAATCTACCGACCGGACCTCACCGCTACTATAATAAAGTTATTAACCCCTAATCCACCTCACTCCCGCCTCAATAACCCTATAATAAATAGTATTAACCCCTAATCTGCCCTCCCTAACATCACCGACACCTAACTTCAAGTATTAACCCCTAATCTGCCCTCCCTAACATCACCGACACCTAACTTCAAGTATTAACCCCTAATCTGCCGACCGGACCTCACCGCTACTCTAATAAATGTATTAACCCCTAAAGCTAAGTCTAACCCTAACACTAACACCCCCCTAAGTTAAATATAATTTTTATCTAACAAAATAAATTAACTCTTATTAAATAAAGTATTCCTATTTAAAGCTAAATACTTACCTGTAAAATAAACCCTAATATAGCTACAATATAAATTATAATTATATTATAGCTATTTTAGGATTAATATTTATTTTACAGGCAACTTTGTATTTATTTTAACCAGGTACAATAGCTATGAAATATTTAAGAACTATTTAATAGCTACCTAGTTAAAATAATTACAAAATTACCTGTAAAATAAATCCTAACCTAAGTTACAATTAAACCTATCACTAGACTATCAATAAATTAATTAAATAAAATACCTACAATTATCTACAATTAAACCTAACACTACACTATCAATAAATTAATTACATACAAATACCTACAAATAAATACAATTAAATAAACTAACTAAAGTACAAAAAATAAAAAAAGAACTAAGTTACAAAAAATTAAAAAATTATTTACAAACATTAGAAAAATATTACAACAATTTTAAGCTAATTACACCTACTCTAAGCCCCCTAATAAAATAACAAAGCCCCCCAAAATAAAAAAAATGAGAAAAATAGAAAAGCTCTTTTACCTTACCAGCCCTTAAAGGGCCTTTTGCGGGGCATGCCCCAAAGAATTCTGCTCTTTTGTCTGTAAAAAAAAACATACAATACCCCCCCCCAACATTACAACCCACCACCCACATACCCCTAATCTAACCCAAAACCACCCATAAAAAACCCAAAAAAACCTAACACTAAGCCAATCAGATTGAGCTTGCATTCTATTGGCTGTTCCGATCAGCCAATAGAATGCAAGCTCAATCTGATTGGCTGATTGGATCAACCAATCGGATTGAACTTGAATCTGATTGGCTGATTCCATCAGCCAATCAGAATTTTCCTACCTTAATTCCGATTGGCTGATAGAAACCTATCAGCCAATCGGAATTCGAGGGACGCCATCTTGGATGACGTCATTTAAAGGAACCGTCATTCGGTGAGTAGGTGTCGGTAGAAGAGGATGGATCCGCGTCGGCTGGAAGAAGATGGCTCCGCTCCGGATGGATGAAGATAGAAGATGCCACTTGGATGAAGATGTCTACCGGTCCGGATGTCCTCTTCGGCCCGGATAGGATGAAGACTTCTGCCGCTCCGGATGTCTTCTTTTGGTCCATCGGTGCCCGGTTGGGTGAAGACGACTCAAGGTAGGGAGATCTTCAGGGGCTTAGTGTTAGGTTTATTTAAGGGGGGTTTGGGTTAGATTAGGGGTATGTGGGTGGTGGGTTGTAATGTTGGGGGGGTATTGTATGTTTTTTACAGGCAAAAGAGCAGAATTCTTTGGGGCATGCCCTGCAAAAGGCCCTTTTAAGGGCTGGTAAGGTAAAAGAGCTTTTCTATTTTTATTTTAGAATAGGGTAGTGCATTTTTTTTTTATTTTGGAGGGCTTTGTTATTTTATTAGGGGGCTTAGAGTAGGTGTAATTAGCTTAAAATTGTTGTAATCTTTTTCTAATGTTTGTAAATAATTTTTTTATTTTTTGTACTTTAGTTAGTGTATTTATTTGTATTTAATTCTAGGTATTTGTATGTAATTAATTTATTGATAGTGTAGTGTTAGGTTTAATTGTAGATAATTGTAGGTATTTTATTTAATTAATTTATTGATAGTGTAGTGTTAGGTTTAATTGTAATTTAGGTTAGGATTTATTTTACAGGTAATTTTGTAATTATTTTAACTAGGTAGCTATTAAATAGTTCTTAAATATTTCATAGCTATTGTACCTGGTTAAAATAAATACAAAGTTGCCTGTAAAATAAATATTAATCCTAAAATAGCTACAATATAATTATAATTTATATTGTAGCTATATTAGGGTTTATTTTACAGGTAAGTATTTAGCTTTAAATAGGAATACTTTATTTAATAAGAGTTTATTTATTTCGTTAGATAAAAATTATATTTAACTTAGGCGGGGTGTTAGTGTTAGGGTTAGACTTAGCTTTAGGGGTTAATAAATTTATTAGAGTAGCAGTGAGGTCCGGTCGGCAGATTAGGGGTTAATACTTGAAGTTAGGTGTCGGTGATGTTAGGGAGGGCAGATTAGGGGTTAATACTATTTATTATAGGGTTATTGAGGGAGTGAGGCGGATTAGGGGTTAATAACTTTATTATAGTAGCGGTGAGGTCCGGCCGGCAGATTAGGGGTTAATAATTGTAGGTAGATGGCGGCGACGTTGGGGGTGGCAGATTAGGGGTTAATAAATATAATATAGGGGTCGGCGGTGTTAGGGGCAGCAGATTAGGGGTACATAAGGATAACGTAGGTTGCGGCGGTGTGCGGTCGGCAGATTAGGGGTTAAAAAATTTATTAGAGTGGCGGCGATGTGGGGGGGCCTCGGTTTAGGGGTACATAGGTAGTTTATGAGTGTTAGTGTACTTTAGAGCACAGTAGTTAAGAGCTTTATGAACCGGCGATAGCCCAGAAAGCTCTTAACTCCTGGCTTTTTGCTGCGGCTGGAGTCTTGTCGTTAGATTTCTAACGCTCACTTCAGCCAAGACTCTAAAAACCGGCGTTAGAAAGATCCCATTGAAAACATAGTATACGCAATTGGCGTAGGGGGATCTGCGGTATGGAAAAGTCGCGGCTGGAAAGTGAGCGTTAGACCCTTTCCTGACTGACTCTAAATACCAGCGGGCGGCCAAAACCAGCGTTAGGAGCCCCTAACGCTGGTTTTGACGGCTAACGCCAAACTCTAAATCTAGGCGAATATTTCTTTAATAAACAATAAATACATACAATGTTTACTATTTTCCAATAAAATATATTTATATTAAATAACCGGATCAATATTAAACATCGAAATGTGTAAAACATTTACTAATGTTACTTGGTTATATTTAATAAAAATCAAATAGAGATCAAATGTAAAATTAATATTTAACGGATCACGTATATTAAATCTGCGTCATACATATCCGCATAACAGTCCCATGAGTTACAAATAAGTCTACATGAAAAATTAAGTAACAGCACCCCCGGAGGTATGTGTATGGAAGTTACTAAGATGTGAAACATTAAGGAACGGCCAATCAGAGTTCATCACACAAACATAACTTGAGTCAGTATGGTCTCACAGACATGATAACAAAATTAAAATATTTTATCCAATCAGATGTACAGATACCATGTCCCATGGTGCATCTCATGTTTACTTCACCATATAAAAGTCCATTACACGTTGCCATTTTGTCAGTTCTCTAATGCCTGCTGGTATATTGATATATATTGATATATTATATTTATAATAATAAAACCTGGCAGGCATGACGTCTCCCAGGTTCTCAGGGGCGGAGAGTGCAGCACTGGTCAACGCTGTTGAGGACTTCTATCTGCAGCTGTTTGGGAACAAGAAGAAGTCAACGAAACAGAGTATTAGGTAGGCCCTCTGATTGTCTATCACCAATGATGTTAAGTTGGTGTGTGGCATCCAGAGGACCACAGATCAAATCATGCGGAGGTTCGGGGATATGAGGTTGTGGATAAGCCATAAAGTGGACCAAATGTGGGAGTGGGTACAAGCCCGTCGGAGGGATGGAAAGCAGGATCCACCCCCACGGAAACTGTACCTGCAACCTTATGAGGTCCCTTTATTGGCCCTCCTCAATCTCCGTGTCCCCAAAAGATTTAGATCCCCTCGCTCCTCAACTTCTTCTTCTTCCCTCCCAGCTGCTGGATCGGAAAGTCCAAACCCAGAGGCCAGTGCAGCTGCTTCTCCGTCCGGTGGCCAGGGAGAAGAAAATCTAGAGGCTTAACCAGGTAAATATCAGACTTCATATAATATATTAATATTTGAGAAAATATTTAATCAATGTGTATATAGTCATCTATTCAATCTATATAGCTCTCACAACATACGCTACATATGTTGTTTAGATATCTGAATTTAGAATCGTCACACATGAAATAGGAATGATGTTTCTTGCACTATCCAGAATATGCGCCACAGAGGGAAAATGGTATTGCGCATCCATGAAATCCCTATCATCCGCCATTTCATACATTGACTATCGCATTATACCACAGTTATCACTAAATATTATTTTTTATCATTCAATATTAACAAATATTCAATTGGAGTCTCGTAATACACCCAATTTGAAATATATTTGAAGTCTTTTGAAATGATACTCATCACAAAACTATATCCAAATCAATTTCGAATCACGGTTCCGCTTTGAATCATTGCGCAATGATCACGAAAGATATAATTGCGCACACACATGTGTTTGCTGTAACAGTGGCATCACTTTAGACATGTTGGTCAAATCACGGATGCGCAATTCCGCTTTGAATCATTGCGCAATGATCACGAAAGATAGAATTGCGCACACACGTGAACATGTGTTTGCTGTAACAGTGGCATCACTTAAGACATGTTGGTCAAATCACGGATGCACAATTCTGCTTTGAATCATTGCGCAATGATCACGAAAGATAGAATTGCGCACACACGTGAACATGTGTTTGCTGTAACAGTGGCATCACTTTAGACATGTTTGTCAAATGTATATGTGAATTAGTATATATGTGAAGAATACAGTATCCTTATTTACAATATTCTACATTATAAAAGCTGTACTAGCAAGATCAAAATAAAAATTGAACAATCTCTATCAATTGATGACAATGCAAGAAGACACAAAATGACTTAAAGCGACAGTCAACAACATAAAAGATAGAAAATAACAATACATGATCTCTTTATTTATACATTAATTTAGGAAACAATGAACTCACGTGAATACAAATATAATTTTACTTTGTCAATTAGAATATAAGAATCTGATTGTTCGTGTCCATGGCCTAATTTGTATTAATGATATCCAATCCTGATTGAATATTTTACAGATATGGATGTTGTTGCTGGAACCTCAAACCCGTGTTCGTCACAGCATAGTATGTCTCATTTTAATTTACCTTTGTCTTACAAACTTGGACATAACATTACATAATCCATTCACATTGATCTATATTTATATGGATACTCTAATTCTCTTTTCTTGTTATTTTCAAAGAAGAATCACAAATCAGAGTTGGGATTCCATTGTAATACAAATCTCAATTTATGAGTATTTGAAGATATTCCTTCGATTCTTGATATCTTCATTTTAATGTAATCTTAGGGTCATGTCCATTTTATATTCTGCCCCTGGGTAGTGCTTGACATTTTTTGGCTACATTTAGACAACATCAACACATTTTTACATATGTGCAGATTAGAGAAATATACATCTCATATGCTTTGATAATTTCTTCTTATCATTAAAGGGACATGAAAACCAACATTTAACTTTTATGATTTAGACACAACATGTGATTTTCAAAAAATCTTTAATTTTCTTCTATTATCTACCTTGCTTCAGTCTATTGTTATTCTTAGTTGAAAATCATATCTAGGTAGGCTCCGGATCAGCAGTGCATTACTGGGAGTAACTTGCTGATTGTTTGATGCACAAAATTGCCTATTTTCATTTGTTCAACACATGTCTTCAGATAACAGTAGTGCATAGTTGCTCCTTAATAAAACTTTCAAAGACAATGAAGCAAACTAGAAATCAAAAAGTATATTTGAAAGGTTTTTAAAATCACAGGCTGGATTTGAATAATGCAAATTAATACAATTACACATTTGGAGTTTCATGTCCCTTTAAGAGCAAACGCTAATTAAAGAATCCTGATGATATCCTTAAATTACATATTTGATTGTAATTGCATGCTCCATCTCATTCATTACATCAACATATGGACTAGACAATTCATTAACAGCGACATTGTCAAATAAAGATATTTAAATATTTAAGATTAAAGAGACACTGAACACTAAATTTCTCTTTTGTGATTCAGATAGAGCATGCAATATTAATAAACTTTCTCATTTACTCCTATAATCAAATTTTCTCCATTCTCTTGGTATCTTGATTTGAAATGCAAGAATGTAAGTTTAGATGCCGGTCCATTTTTGTGGAACAACCTGGGTTGTTCTTGCTGATTGGTGTATACATTCACCGACCAATAAACAAGTGCTTTTCATGGTTCTGAAACCAAATATTGCTTAGCTGCCTTATTTTTCAAAGAAAGAAAGCAAGAGAACGAGGACAAATTGATAATAGGAGTAAATTAGAGCATGCAATTTTAAGCATATTTCTATCTGAATCACAAAATTAAAGATTTGGGTTCAGTGTCCCTTTAATAATAAATATCTTCATTAATCCTTGCACTGTTTGGATGAAACAATATTGATATCTATATCACATATTCACTCTTGGACTTCCTTTGTATATATAAGCATACTCTAACAGCACCATGATGACATAGTTTTACAAATATCTTCTGTTTTGCATTGTGATAAATATGTGTTGTGACTTAAAACAGATTACTGTACAATGCACAAATGGATCGATGTGCCACATGGCTTAGGTTAGATTTGCCACCAGTTGTTATTCCAAGTGGTGTGTGTGTGTATTATTTTCCAAACATGGATCAATAGTTATATTTAGATATGCCATAGAATCATATGAGAACAATTGGCTGTCTAATATAGTAAGAAACCAAACATATGTGAAAGACAACATTTTCTAAATAATCACCTTGATTAACTCATACATTTATGGTTCATATTAGTGCTCTATTCTTCACATTTCTAAGTATATTATTTGTTATATTCTCGACTAATGTGATGTCCAAACTGTGTTCACTAATATATTTTAATATCATTAATAGATGTAGTTGTTGTGGCGAGCATAGAGGGATCCAGCAACAATGGTGACTTGCCTTTGCAGGATTTGGGTAAGTCCATTGACTCATTCATATGTCATTGAAGGTGTATTTTTAATAAATATTATGATCATGATTCTGATGAAGCATTCCATTTGAATAAAACAAATAATTTACTCCTCTGATTATATATATAAAAAAAAAATATTTTTTAAGATTAAGATCTCAAAGCTTCTTAGTCTATACCTTTGTGCTTCAGAACATGGCTAGCATATTTATTTTTTTAGTATAAATTTAGACAACAATCATCAAGTGATACACACATGAGAACTCTTAAATGTTCCATGTACTCAGCTTTTAAGAATATTTTAAAAATACAGACACTAAAATGTAATTATTACTCATCGATAATTAGAAATCTAATTTCATTTGTATGCTCCATCAAAATAATGTAATTCCTAACTTTGGTTCAGTATCTCTTTAATGCAACATTGATGTGTGTCCTTGAGCAACAGTAACATATGTTAGAATATAGGATTTTTTTTTTAAACATAATTTTTTTATTGAGGTTTTTGGAAACAGTGACAATAGTAACTTAACATGCATCAATGTACAAATACATAATTGTGCTTACGAGTCAAACAAAGAGAACAGCACTACCACAGATATAGATAATACAGACCAGTTAGGCATAAATGATTACCACATAGGAAAGCAATTATCATCACACCGGTATGCATACTTAACATAATGAGTTAGAGCTACTTTGCGTATATATATATATACGAAGTGGCAGACTGTGGTAGCGGTTATATAATGCAAATGACTGAAAATGGAACCTCTTTTTTCTTGTATATAATAGAAATGATTCCCTGTTTTGTTCTAGTGGTCACTTTTGGACTTGAAAAATCTAAAAAGAAGCGGCAAGGGAAATTGTTTTTTTTTTTTTGTTTTGTTTTTTTGCATGGCCACTTATGGGCCTAGTAAGTGGAGAGGAAATTCAGCGGATGAGCACCGCTATACATACAAGGGAAAGGGTGGAGGGCGGAGCCATATATATATAGGTAATTTAAGAAACATGGCGGAACCTCTAAAGTTAATTAACTGTGGGATAAAATGACATTGCTAGTCGTATGGTATTTGACAGCTTGGCACACATATGAACATGAAAGAGGATATGCAAGCTTTGTATAAATAAAACATCTCATTTGGAAAAAAATATATAAAATAGAAAAGCAATTAACCCCAAACATCAAGTTAGTAAACTTGGAATACATTAGGAGTATGTTCAGCAGAGGGGCGGAAAATAGTGCTCTAACATACAGTAGATGCCCAAGATGCGTGGTTGAGAGATTTCAATTACACAAAGAAAAGAACATGTAATGGCAATAAACATAACTTTAAACCCCTAAGATAAGACAAAATAAACTGGCGTAACATCAACACCTGTCACTCAGAGGAAACATAGAAGTGCAGGCCCCAAATTTATGCTTGTATGTGTAGTCTATAGTAGAGTTATTCACTTCAAAGCGGTAAGCTGTGGATATGATATGGGGGTACAGACAACAGAACTATGTATTATTGGTGTGATAAAGCAAATTTAGATAGACCCTGTAGGAATCTGCATAGAAATGCCTCATAGAACTGTAAAGTCTTTCTCAACATAAGGGGCAAGTCTATAACACTGCATTCTATGTTAATGTAAAAAGCCCTAAAATATAGTTTGCAGACTAGGCTTGTAGCTTCTATACAGGAATAGAAGTTTGAACTCTCACAAGCTCAACATGAGTCGTGGGGGTTAAACGTTCAGGTACAAGCCTTCCATCCTACCCCAACATAATAGAATATCATACTTTTAGCGAGATTTACACAGGGTGGAGGCTGTAAGGGCCTTTTAAGTAGGATATGGTAGTACTCCCTCTGTACACGTATATAAATATGTACATGCTAATAAAACATAAACAATGTAGGAACAATACAGATAACAGTTTAGTTCTCTGCTAGGGGTTTAGGCATTTAAGAACACCTGAAGTTAATATATATATGACTGTGCACGGTAAATGTCATCCATTTTAGTTGTGTTATGGGCTTAGAAATGTTTTCCACACCGCCCAAACTACAGAACACATTCACATAGGGTCAGCCCAGACATATCAGTTCAGTTACTAGCAATGTTTACACGAATACATAGATAAAACAAATGTAAATATAGAGGGTGTGAGCAACATATAGACTCTACTTGAGGCAAACAACATACAGTATGACAAATGAGAGCACTGCCAATAATTCTCTAGTCAAGCTATCAAACAGGACAATACAGTAGTATATGCATGTATATTGCAGGGCATGTTCAGACTTAATTCAGAATGCGATATGCTTAAAAATATTGCTACTCACATAGATCTATAAGGAAAACAGTTTACCTAACTAGCAACAGACCTCAGAACAAATATGAGATACCCATTGACCTCTCTAATACAGTATGTGTTCTGGTCATAGGTATAAGTCTCCTATCTCTGTGTTCTCATGCTAGAGTGTAGAACAGATAATAAAATAGGGTGTTGTATTTAATATTAACTTAATGATGTCCAAGCTGCTATAACGCATAGTAAAATATGTTGGCGCCCAACAGAGTGAGATGATTAGCATGCTGGGTATTATATGTTGCGGGGAGTGATCGCCATGTCAGTTACATGAGAGAGAAAAAAAAAAGGCAACACACCCCAATATGTACGAATAGAGACTGAAAGTACAATCCGGTAGCGTCAATTGAGATACTTTCTATTTGTGCACTTACTATGTTAATAAAAAGCATTACAGGTATTAGGGCTCCTGATTTCTAGCCATATGCTAGAACTTCTAAATAGTAAATCCGCATAGTGTTATGTAAATGTCCCAACTAAACCAGCAACAAAAGGGTGCAACTATACTAATAAAAACTATGGAGAAAAAAATTAGTCTTTGCTGTGTAGTCTGGTTACCGGGGGTTTGCTGACACTCTTGTTAAGTCCCACTATAACTTCAGCCCACTCAAACTGGGTTCCTGAGTGTCCGGCAGTACAATGTCATCTTCAAGTTACTTTGAAAGTTATAGGTCTCGGTGAGTTGATGAAGACTCTGTAGCAGGCCCAGTAGTGGCAGACATTGAACAGTACAGCTCCCAATGTGATGTTGGGAACCTCCGTTCTTTCGCGGGTTAGCTGGTAATCGGATGTCAGCCCACAATTTCTCAGAAGACCCATCGCCGACTAGCAAACACATCAGATCCTCTTGGGCACTGTGAACACAAGATTCTGCGAGCGGGACTCCGAGGTGCGCTCCGAAGTCAGGGCAATCCGCTGTGCTAGGTTGTCTGAGCTGTCGCACAGCTAAATCATGGTGTAACTACTGCTTCATATATAGCAGGCCGCAGAGGGTTATATTGCTGTGGGATATCAGTTTGTTCCATCAAGTCAGGATCTTCACTCCTCTCATTCCCACAGCTCGTTTCTTCTGGGTCTCGACACATATCTCTTCCATGGCTAGGGATATCTAGGACATAGTGTCCGGTAGCTTCCTCTGACCCACATGGTATCGAAGGGTCTCTTTTGAGGTTCATAGCTGCTCTCAAATCTCCCTTGAGTTCTTGATAGTGGGCATCCATGGAGATTAGTAGGTTGTGTAGCGCAAGCACAATTTGCTGCTCCATTGGTTGTCTTTAGTTTGGGCACGTGTGTTATAAAGAGAAAGGTAGCTCTGCCCGTAGTCTCAATGCTTAGATGCTTCTTATAATGGCGGCTTACTCCATTAAGTTATCTCATTAGGCCATAAGGATCTCTGTACTGTTGTAGGTTCAAAAAACTCTGACAGGATAGCCCATATCAGCTGCTACACACTGTAGAGCTTAAGTGCGAGAAAATTACAATTTAGGATTCTATTTCTCGTTTTAAATATTAATTTATTGAATCCTACAGCAGGAGCTCTGAGAGAAGACGTCTTGTTGCTGTAGCTGCTGGCTCCGCCCCCAGAATATAGGATTTTAACGTGTACACAACATATTATGTTTTACAAAGATTGCTGTAACATGTGATATGGAGGAGGAAGTGGCTCCCTCGGAATCTGATGGTATGTCAAATATATCTAACATGTATTGAACATGTATTATTGTTTAAAAAACATTCTCTTGAAGAAAAAGAAAGTCTACAGCTTTGGCACTTTAAAATTAATGATTCCATTATTTTTACAATACACTACTGCCCCCCTTTCTATATCATGCAGCATGAACATATGTTTGTATTTTTCATAAATTTATGTATGATTTGTCATTAATGACATCATGATGTCACATGCATATTCCATGCAAAACCACAATAATCATCTTCTGATTGTCCTGACAGTCATTGCAATTCATCTGAGTGCCTAGATGCAGACCATATCCTTATGTCATCATTGTTTATAAATTGTAAACCACTTCTAAGTATACATAAAACATAATCATGTTGAAATTCCTCGATTTAAGTTCATGATGTATGAGATGTAAATATATTTAAAATATATTTATTTGTAGACTGTCCATTTCAATCCAACAAACATTAATATTCCACAAAATTAAAGCATGCATTGATGAATGTGTCTATTAATATTGGGATGACATACATTTAATCCTAATGTAAAAGAGAGATTCACAACATTAATCAGAAATTTGAATCAGATAGAGAGGATTATATACTTAATCGATAATATGAATGGTAGTATCTACTGTGTATATATTCTGAAGAGTAATTTATTGAAGCATCAAGCTTAAATTTAGACCATTAAAGATTACAAAGGCAATCACCAAAATATGTATGTAAATCAGTGTTTACCTGGTTTAAAACCCTAGGTGGAGTGGCTATTTCAATTTCATAATATTACACACTCCCATATTAATCAATGTTTGAATATTCTGAAATCAATCCACGGGCATGTGTCTAAAAGAACTCTATTGCATTTAAATCTAAAATGCATACATTCATACTGAAATATTATACAAAATATAAATATATTATCAATTCATAAATATTAGCACATAATGTTACCTTTGATAAATATGATTTGTAATCTATTTATGAAATGTTACATGAAAAATAACAGTGAACATTCTGAGTTTAAAGGATCTATTAAATCTTCTAAGTAATTATATTTGATTCTAATCAATCAATAACTTAAAACATAGTCATTATTGTGACTTTGTATCAATATTTTATGAGAACAAGAATCCAGACTTTAACTAATGTAGAATCTTTCTTTCTTTCTTTCAAGATAATAATATTTATTGATATCATATATGTCTATTTTTTATATATTTCAGATAGACCTTCCACTTCTGGGCATCAGCCTCCTGCCCCTCCCCAGCCACAAGCCCCTCCCCAGCCCCCAACCACTCCTGGCCCTTCCCATTCCTCCTGTCCTGTCCTGTCCCTCCCAAAAAACACCCCATTGCCCCCCTCGCCGCTCTCCCCATATTGCCCAACGTACAGCTCCCCCACCTGCCCAGCTCCCAACTCACCAAGCCCCTGACTTCCAATCTGTACATGCTATCCCAGAGGGGCAGCCCAATCCCATCCCTCCCCCCTCCCCTCCTGCTCCAGACTTTTACCCCGTCCCCACCTTCATAGTCCTGGGTGTCGGATTGTCTTTCCCAGCCACAGATGTAAGTATCATTACAAATCCACATTATAACATACTTTCTTAAAGGGACATTATAGTGATATAATTAGACATTCAAAATTTTTAAATATCAAAAAAGTTAAGATAAACCTTTTCTTTATTTGATTAATCTAAATGTTTCCGATCTTCAGTTTTGTGAAATCAACATCCACATTTTCGAATATATCTAAATGATATTGCTTAGATGTTGTATATCTATTCTGTATACAGGGAGTGCAGAATTATTAGGCAAATTAGTATTTTGACCACATCATCCTCTTTATGCATGTTGTCTTACTCCAAGCTGTATAGGCTCGAAAGCCTACTACCAATTAAGCATATTAGGTGATGTGCATCTCTGTAATGAGAAGGGGTGTGGTCTAATGACATCAACACCCTATATCAGGTGTGCATAATTATTAGGCAACTTCCTTTCCTTTGGCAAAATGGGTCAAAAGAAGGACTTGACAGGCTCAGAAAAGTAAAAAATAGTGAGATATCTTGCAGAGGGATGCAGCACTCTTAAAATTGCAAAGCTTCTGAAGCGTGATAATCGAACAATCAAGCGTTTCATTCAAAATAGTCAACAGGGTCGCAAGAAGCGTGTGGAAAAACCAAGGCGCAAAATAACTGCCCATGAACTGAGAAAAGTCAAGTGTGCAGCTGCCAAGATGCCACTTGCCACCAGTTTGGCCATATTTCAGAACTGCAACATCACTGGAGTGCCCAAAAGCACAAGGTGTGCAATACTCAGAGACATGGCCAAGGTAAGAAAGGCTGAAAGACTACCACCACTGAACAAGACACACAAGCTGAAACGTCAAGACTGGGCCAAGAAATATCTCAAGACTGATTTTTCTAAGGTTTTATGGACTGATGAAATGAGAGTGAGTCTTGATGGGCCAGATGGATGGGCCCGTGGCTGGATTGGTAAAGGGCAGAGAGCTCCAGTCCGACTCAGACGCCAGCAAGGTGGAGGTGGAGTACTGGTTTGGGCTGGTATCATCAAAGATGAGCTTGTGGAGCCTTTTCGGGTTGAGGATGGAGTCAAGCTCAACTCCCAGTCCTACTGCCAGTTTCTGGAAGACACCTTCTTCAAGCAGTGGTACAGGAAGAAGTCTGCATCCTTCAAGAAAAACATGATTTTCATGCAGGACAATGCTCCATCACACGCGTCCAAGTACTTCACAGCGTGGCTGGCAAGAAAGGGTATAAAAGAAGAAAATCTAATGACATGGCCTCCTTGTTCACCTGATCTGAACCCCATTGAGAACCTGTGGTCCATCATCAAATGTGAGATTTACAAGGAGGGAAAACAGTACACCTCTCTGAACAGTGTCTTGGAGGCTGTGGTTGCTGCTGCACGCAATGTTGATGGTGAACAGATCAAAACACTGACAGAATCCATGGATGGCAGGCTTTTGAGTGTCCTTGCAAAGAAAGGTGGCTATATTGGTCACTGATTTGTTTTTGTTTTGTTTTTGAATGTCAGAAATGTATATTTGTGAATGTTGAGATGTTATATTGGTTTCACTGGTAAAAATAAATAATTGAAATGGGTATATATTTGTTTTTTGTTAAGTTGCCTAATAATTATGCACAGTAATAGTCACCTGCACACACAGATATCCCCCTAAAATAGCTATAACTAAAAACAAACTAAAAACTACTTCCAAAACTATTCAGCTTTGATATTAATGAGTTTTTTGGGTTCATTGAGAACATGGTTGTTGTTCAATAATAAAATTAATCCTCAAAAATACAACTTGTCTAATAATTCTGCACTCCCTGTATATGACAATATTTTGTATTTCTTATCACTGCCCTTTTCACAGTGTGTCATAAACCAAATAAATATATTTTTCAAGATTGAGAGGGTTTTGATTTGTGTTAAGATCTTAAAGGGACAGTATACTATAAAATAGTTTTTCCCTTAATGTGTTTACAATTAGTTTTTGGACCAGCTGCAGAGTATAAAATGTATGCGATTTGCTTGTTAAGGCTTCTTTGTGTATATGAATTAGCTGATTTTGTGTTTTGAAGCCACAACCTAATAAAATGGTTTGAACTTGTAGGTATTATATCAGATCTCATTACTTTCTCCCATTTAGAAAATATACATGCTTATTTATCTTATATCACTCCATATACCAATCACCAATACTTGGATAGAACAATTGAAAAATAACTTTTTTCTGACCTTATCTCTTCTATAACCCACTGGGAGTGTAATTTCTTCTGCTTGCTGTGTTTACACAGCTTGGCCTCGAAGCCAAAAGTTTTAAGGATATGTGTGGATACCACAGGCTAAATAAAACTATTTCAGATGCCACTGTAAGGACAATGGAAATACTTATAAACAATGTAATACACTCCAGCAGGTAAAGTGGATCATTGTGAACCAATTAAAGTGGAGAATATTTTTGAGTAAACTGTCCCTTTAATGGTTTATCTATGAAGAGCATATTTAATGCGTAAATCTTCTATATAGAATATTTAATTATAATAATGATTTGTCTTTTTATTATTACAATGTCTCTTTGCTCTCTTTTTATTATGTGCTGGAATTAACAATAATTTTTATACTTTAATTTTGTTTAGGTTGTGACTCAGCATGGTTAACGCTAGAGGCTCTAGCATGTATAGAGCAGACCATGCTGAGGAACAGTCTGTTGCTGGGAAGGATGCACAACACCATGCATACCCAGCTGCGGATGCAGCTCTTGACTCTAGAGCATGTTCTGCATCTAGAGTCAATGCATGAATCTGCAGCTGGTAATGCACAGGACGATGAGGGTGATGCTGATGCCCCATAAGTGGAGGATCCGGAGATGCTCCGAGAGCGCAGATACGAATCTTCCGTCCACATGTTACTTCGTTTGTATTTATTGTTGCCATTTGGCCTTTTTTGTTTTTTTGTTGTGCCTGTTGCTCTCTTTCACCTTGTCAAATGGCTCCAATGGGGCTGTGTTGGCCCTTGTCAACTCCCTCCAAGGACTGTGATACACTATGGCACCTTGTCAGATGGCTCCAATGGGGCTGTGTTTGCCCTGTCAACTCCCTCCAAGGACTGTGATGCACTCTTTCACCTTGTCAGATGGCTCCAATGGGGCTGTGTTTGCCCTGTCATCTCCCTCCAAGGACTGTGATGCACTCTTTCACCTTGTCAGATGGCTCCTAGCCATTGTGGGGCCCAAGGCAAGATGACAAAATGGGGCCCCCCCCTTATCCCCGCCCCCAACCCCACCCAATCCCTGCCCCAACCCCGCCCAATATCCGACCCCAACCCCACCCAATCTCCGCCCCAACCCCGCCCTATCTCCGCCCCAGCTTTTAAATTTTTTTTAAAAAAAAAAATATAAGAAAAATCATTTAAGGTAATGCACAACATTTTATATATATATAAAAAACATATAAATCCACTAATTTGGAGCACTATAACATTGTATATATTGCAATATACCTTATGTACTATTGGAATAGCTGTTTATATATATAAAATGAAGAATTATGCTGACAATTAGGAACAGTTGAGTTGAACTGACCTTATTTTTATGTGTTTTCTTATGATAACAAGAACATTGCAGAGACGCCAGGGCCGGCCCTAGCAAATGCAGGTCCCTAGGCAGAATGACAGTGCAGGGCCTTAACACAAAATACTTAAAAGAAATGGGGCAATGCACTGTACCACACAAACACACAGATATAATACACACAGAGATACTTATATACACACACACACACAACACACAGCCCACACATCACACACACAGAGCACACACACACACACAGAGCACACACACACAGCACACACATACACAGAGCACACACACACACACACACACACACAAAAAACACGGACACCACATGTTTTCATCCATGGTTTAGTAATCTCTACCTAATAGGAATTGTCTTTTAAATGGCAGCAGTGCATGTTTCCAGTACACCACACACCTGAGTAATTATTTGCATGGGCTGCCGCTTCCTAATGCCAAAGTTCTTTATTATCTTCTCCTGTATATAATAGCATAGCCCTTGACCTACAGTTGAGCAAGAAAGGTGTATCCTTTATCCCCCATTCTCACAAATGACCCAATGTGTTTTAGGGTTCTCCGAGTCCACTGACATAGACATATCAAATAGGGAATTTTACCCATTAATCCTTCTGACAGTAATCTAGAGCTTCTTTATCAGAGTTGTCTAAGAAGACATGACACTAAAACAAATGTCTATGTATAGGTTAGATTACTATTTAAATGAATCTGCCATGTATTCTACATGTGGGTTTGTTTGCTATGAAAATACTTGATGGAACATACAAACCAACTCAATATAATAAATAATAAACTGGTAAAAAAAAAGTGAAATAAGAACTTTAATGTGGGAATACATTTTTGGCTAACAAACCCTCTACTATGAACAACTGGAGATTTATGCAATAAAAAGGGCAAAAGAGTTTTTCTCCTTTAATGACCCTTCCTCCACCTCGGCCATTAACAACTGGGAAGCATATAAATGTTTCATCAGAGGACTGATCATGAGTCATACACACAGACTGCGGAAGCAGAGAATGGCACAATACTTATCCCTTACCGCAGACTTTCAAAAATGCGAATTAGCGCTAAAACGAAACCCTCAGTCCCCACAGCTTCTAGCACAATCACATCAGGCTAGGGAGGCCCTTAACCAACACTTAGTTAAAAATGCACATATGCGAGCCCTTACACAGAAAGCTAGGTTTTTCACTGAAAGCAATAAAGCTGGACGTCTCCTGGCCCGATCCCTTAAAAAGAAAAGATATAAATCATTCATTGCTAAAATCTCTGATGCCACAGGTGCTTCTTTCACAGCTAGCACAGATATTGCCAACCAGTTTGCAAAATACTATTCTTCCCTATATAATCTCCCGACCCCTAATACAGATACAAAACTCCACCGGATACATGAGTATCTCTCGCAAGTCCACTTGCCCACTATTTCAGAGGAAGTTGGCAGGTCTTTGGACTCCCAATTTTCCCTACAGGAGCTGCTCATAGCCATAAAAAATCTCCCCCAGGGGAAAGCTCCCGGCCCAGATGGATTCTCCCCCAAATTCTATCACCTGCTTAAAACTCAACTAAGCCCCCATTTGTTGCAAATGTACAATTCTATAGACGAAGGGTGCAATTTTACGGAAACTCTCCTAGAGGCCACAATATCAGTACTCCCCAAACCGGGAAAAAATATAGAACAAGTCACTAGCTATCGCCCAATTTCCCTGATAAATGTCGATATCAAGCTGTATGCAAAGCTCCTAGCAACTAGATTAAATAAAATACTCCCCACCCTCATCCACACAGACCAGGTTGGTTTTGTCCCTGAGAGAGAGGCTAAGGATAACACCATCAGAGTCTTGCAAACCATATTCACCGCCAACTCTTTTAGAACACCTCTAGCCCTACTCTCCACAGACGCTGAGAAGGCCTTTGACAGGGTGGACTGGGATTTTCTCTGGGCCACGCTGTCAAAGTATGGATTCTCTGATACTTTAATAACCCGTATACAAGCATTATATCATAACCCATCAGCCAAAATCAACACTAACAGTACGCTATCACAAAAAATACTTATTAAAAATGGTACACGTCAGGTATGCCCACTTTCTCCCCTACTCTTCGCTATGGCGGTGGAGGCCTTTGCAACAAGAATTAGAGAAAACACCCATATTCAGGGATTCGCCTTTGCTGAGTCCCATCAGAAGAGTCTGCTCTATGCTGACGACATTATATTTACTATCTGCTCCCCGACTACATCTCTACCTGCCCTTCTCACTGAACTGGAGGATTATAGGAGAGTCTCGAATTTCTCCATCAATATGGAGAAATCCATGCTGATTCCATTAAACCTGACGGAAGCAGATCTCCACTTTATCTCCACCCACACCTCTTTTCAGATCACAAATAAACTGCGCTATTTAGGTTTAGATATCACCCCCCAACACACAGACTTATTTGACCTTAATTACATTCCACTTCAGGAACAATCCCGAATTATGCTTGAGGCATGGCAGAAACAAGGTCATCTCTCCTGGTTAGGTCGGATTAATGCAATAAAAATGTCTCTCCTTCCTAAATTTCTATATCTGTTTCAGACCCTCCCTTTAGATCTGCCCTCTGGATATTTAACAAGGCAGCAAAAATTGTTTGAGTCCTTTGTCTGGGCAAGACGGAGGACTAGGGTTTCCAAAAACACATTGTATCTAAGCAGAGAAGATGGCGGTCTGGGGGCTCCAGACCTGCTTGCCTACTACCGCGCAGCCCACATCGCACGCATCACTGCATGGAAACATGCTCAACCCAATAAGCCTTGGGTACAGCTGGAAACTCACCTAGCAGGTAACCATAACCTTGGAGACCTGTGCTGGGTTCCACCCAAGTGTAGGCCCCCTACGGTATATACAAATTACTTTGTTGCTGCTACGCTACGGACATGGGATAAAGTTTTGACTGTTGACAAAAGACTATCAAGCCAAATATCCCCGCTTACACCCCTCTTAAATAACAATGTCCTTTTGCAGGCAGGTAGCATACCCACTCCGCGTATAGCTGACTCCCCTTCTAATGTCCCAGTACACATGATTTTAAGCAAAGGGCTAGTTCGTCCCCAGGCGGAGATCTCGCAACTGCTGGGGCCCCCATTCCACCTCTGGTTCCCATATCTCCAGGTGCGGCATGCCATCATTTCCAGCCCTCATAAATCTGCACTCACCAGACCACTCACCCCCTTTGAGACGCTTTGTGGTACCCCCTCTATATCTAGATCTCATATCTCCATAATTTACAGATTACTTAGAGGTTCTTTCCTCACCAAACGGCCATCTTTTATTGCCAAATGGGAAAAAGAGTTGGACATCAATATAACAGACACTCAGTGGAGCCGAATATTCTCTGAGACTAAAAAGTCATCACTGTCATTAGCTATTGTGGAAATGAATTACAAACTGCTCTCTAGGTGGTATTTGACCCCACATCGTCTGCATAGCATATTTCCCAATTCCTCTCCCCTATGTTGGAGGCGATGCGGAGGTAGAGGCACTCTATCCCACATTTGGTGGTCCTGTCCCCTCTTGCAAAACTACTGGGAATGCATAGCTAAAAGTATAACCACTATCTTGGGCTTCTCAGTCACTCTATCCCCCGCCATGGTATTACTAAATAACACTCCAAGCATCCCATGTATATATAGGAAAAAGCTTCTACAGTGCATGCTTAATTGCGCTAAACGCCTGATACCAAGATTCTGGAAAAAATGCCAAACACCTGATTTCATGATGTGGGAGAGGGAGGTAACTCATGTCCTAGCCCTGGAAAAAATCCATTATACTTTCTTGGGAAAACAAGACTTTATTGCTGATATATTATTCATATGGGAACAAAGGTAAAGCATTTTTCATTTCATTGTAGTATGCATAAAAATGTAACGATTGTAATGAGTATAGTTGATTGGTGCACGGATGTCTAGATTTCCATGGTTGTTTTTCAAATTCTGCGCACATCTATCTTTGTCTTCATCTTAAGATGTATATGTAAACACTGGATTCAATGGTTATTTGTTATTCCTGATGCAAGAATAACTTTTATATGTTATTGTTGTAAAAACTTAATAAAAACTATTTAATACAAAAAAAAAAAAGGGCAAAAGAAAGCTGTATATGATATTAACACATACACAGGGAACAACATATACAATTGTAAAAGCTTTCTGTTCTATAGTGTTGAGTTGATTATAACTTTAATTTAACAAGAAACCCTGCTACATATGTGTTCAGAATCAGAACCAACAAATCAATATCCAACCATGCAAACTCAAACAGATGGGAAGGGGAAGCATCAGTGGCAATTTCATTGCTTTTTAATTGGCGGTAGAGCTAAGGAAACTATACTTCCTCCCGTGCTGTTATTAACTGCCTCCTCGGCTCCTCCTCCTGTCAGTGTGCCTGCTCTGCCGGACTGCCGCCCATTGCCAAAACAAAAAATCGCGCCAAAATTTTTTTTAAAAAAAGTCAGTGCAAGCAATTTAAAAAAAAAAAAATATTAAAAAAAAAACCAAACAGTTTGCACCAGTGTGGCGGGGGCCCCCTAACCGTGGGGCCCAAGGTGGTCACCTGATCCGCCTTGCCCAAAGGCCGGCCCTGTGTGTTGGCCCTTGTCAACTCCCTCCAAGGACTGTGATACACTATGGCACCTTGTCAGATGGCTCCAATGGGGATGTGTTTGCCCTGTCAACTCCCTCCAAGGACTGTGATGCACTCTTTCACTTTGTCAGATGGCTCCAAGGGGCTGTGTTGGCCCTTGTCAACTCCCTCCAAGGACTGTGATACACTATGGCACCTTGTCAGATGGCTCCAATGGGGCTGTGTTGGCCCTTGTAAACTCCCTCCAAGGATTGTGATACACTATGGCACCTTGTCAGATGGCTCCAATGGGACTGTGTTTGCCCTGTCAACTCCCTCCAAGGACTGTGATACACTCTTTCACCTTTTCAGATGGCTCCAATGGGGCTGTATTGGCTCTTGTCAACTCCCTCCAAGGACTGTGATACACTATGGCACCTTGTCTGATGGCTCCAATGGGACTGTGTTTGCCCTGTCAACTCCCTCCAAGGACTGTGATGCACTCTTTCACCTTGTCAGATGGCTCAAATGGGGCTGTGTTGGCTCTTGTCAACTCCCTCCAAGGACTGTGATACACTATGGCACCTTGTCTGATGGCTCCAATGGGGCTGTGTTTGCCCTGTCAACTCCCTCCAAGGACTGTGATGCACTCTTTCACCTTGTCAGATGGCTCCAATGGGGCTGTGTTGGCCCTTGTCAACTCCCTCCAAGGACTGTGATACACTATGGCACCTTGTCAGATGGCTCCAATGGGGCTGTGTTGGCCCTTGTAAACTCCCTCCAAGGATTGTGATACACTATGGCACCTTGTCAGATGGCTCCAATGGGACTGTGTTTGCCCTGTCATCTCCCTCCAAGGACTGTGATGCACTCTTTCACCTTGTCAGATGGCTCCAATGGGGCTGTATTGGCTCTTGTCAACTCCCTCCAAGGACTGTGATACACTATGGCACCTTGTCTGATGGCTCCAATGGGACTGTGTTTGCCCTGTCAACTCCCTCCAAGGACTGTGATGCACTCTTTCACCTTGTCAGATGGCTCAAATGGGGCTGTGGTGGCTCTTGTCAACTCCCTCCAAGGACTGTGATACACTATGGCACCTTGTCTGATGGCTCCAATGGGGCTGTGTTTGCCCTGTCAACTCCCTCCAAGGACTGTGATGCACTCTTTCACCTTGTCAGATGGCTCCAATGGGGCTGTGGTGGACCTTGTAAACTCCCTCCAAGAACTGTGATACACTATGGCACCTTGCCAGATGGCTCCAATGGGGCTGTGTTTGCCCTGTCAACTCCCTCCAAGAACTGTGATACACTATGGCAACTTGTCAGATGGCTCCAATGGGGCTGTGTTTGCCCTGTCAACTCCCTCGAAGGACTGTGATGCACTCTTTCACCTTGTCAGATGGCTCCAATGGGGCTGTGTTTGCCCTGTCAACTCCCTCCAAGGACTGCGATGCACTCTTTCACCTTGTAAGATGGCTCCAATGGGGCTGTGTTGGCCCTTTTCAACTCCCTCCAAGGACTGTGATACACTATGGCACCTTGTCAGATGGCTCCAATGGGGCTGTGTTGGCCCTTGTCAACTCCCTCCAAGGACTGTGATACACTATGGCACCTTGTCAGATGGCTCCAATGGGGCAGTGTTTTCCCTGTCAACTCCCTCCAAGGACTGTGATGCACTCTTTCACCTTGTCAGATGGCTCCAATGGGGCTGTGGTGGCCCTTGTCAACTCCCTCCAAGGACTGTGATACACTATGGCACCTTGTCAGATGGCTCCAATGGGGCTGTGTTTGCCCTGTCAACTCCCTCCAAGGACTGTGATGCACTCTTTCACCTTGTCAGATGGCTCCAATGGGACTGTGTTTGCCCTGTCAACTCCCTCCAAGGACTGTGATGCACTCTTTCACCTTGTCAGATGGTTCCAATGGGGCTGTGTTGGCCCTTGTCAACTCCCTCCAAGGACTGTGATACACTATGGCACCTTGTCAGATGGCTCCAATGGGGCTGTGTTGGCCCTTGTCAACTCCCTTCAAGGACTGTGATACACTATGGAACCTTGTCAGATGGCTCCAATGGGGCTGTGTTTTCCCTGTCAACTCCCTCCAAGGACTGTGATACACTATGGCACCTTGTCAGATGGCTGATTTATCAATCTAACTTTTTGTAACGTTATCTTATTTCTTTATGTTTTATGACATCATAATAAAATAAATGTCATTAATATATTATGTGTCCTCTTTAGTCATGTCATTTATTAAAATCTACATTTTAGGTGGTTAATCCTTAAAGGGACATGAAACCAAAAAAGGGTCTTTCATGATTCAGATATATAATACAATTGTCCAGAAATTTAATATTTACATCTCTTATTTAATTTGCTTCATTTTCTTGATATACTTTGCAGAAAGGTTTATCTTTGTAAGATCATGAGTAGCAGAGAACTGAGGTTCTAGATGTTGATTGTTGTTTGAATAAATATATATATATATATATATATATATATATATATATATATATATATATATATATATATATATATATATATATATTGGTTGTTGGTTCATCCATGTGTTCATTTCTGAACTATTCGTGAATTGATGCATCTTTAACAAATGATCCCAAGATTATTAAACTGAGATAATCAATGTAAATTATGAATTTGATGGAAATAGTATCCTCTCTGTGAATCCTGAACTTGTTTGTATTTCATGTCCCTTTAAGTGATGCTGACCACAATTCTTAATGAATGGATATTAATTTCTAATGTATTTTTGTCCTTTTTACATCAACATAGACAATCTGTTTAAAACAGACTATTATTTGAATGTTGACAGCACATGTATTCTGATGATGCCTGAGGAAACAGTATATCTGAGAAACGCGTCGCACTGTTTCTCCACAAGCCATATAATATTATTTGGCACTAAGATGAGTGGTAAACTTTTTTATATTTTTTAATAAATATGTTTTTATGTAAATCCACTCTGAGTGCTGTGTATGGTATTCTGCTATGCTACTTTTAGAGTGCTAAATGCTCTGACACCCACACATTGCTATTGGACCTTAGATCAGCCAGCTGGATTGCTGTTAAAATCCAGCCTGTCTCTATAGGCATAAGTGATTGCCTTCAATACATGTGAGTACCCTGTATATCACTGGCTATTATTGTTACCGAACCATCATTGATCTGCACCATTGGCGCCTCCATCTATTGCTTTTATTTTTACATTTCATCAAAAGATTAAACTTAAATTTGAAAATGAAGTTCAAATTGCAATGTCGTTCATAATCGTGTAACATAAATGCTTGCTAAATAGTTACTAATCCTCTGATTCTAATGAAATATATTCTTATTACCAACAATGGATTCTATTTCATATATCACTGTATTACGTTATCTAGCGTGACATTCATAGATAACAATATAGCACATACTAGTTATTAAAATATAAATACGTTTCTTATTGACATGCCAAGCTGTAAAATTAGTTCTTGGATTGGATGCCGTTTTTACGCGATCTCGGATGCACCTTTGATTGGATGCCATTTTTACACGATCTCGGATGCGCCATGTTGCTTAAGACGTCACATGCCAAGCTGTAAAATGAGTTATTGGATTGGATGCTGTTTTTACGTGATCTCGGATACGCCTTTGATTGTATAACGTTTTTACGCGATCTCGGATGCGCCACGTTGCTTAAGACGTCACATGCCAAGCTGTAAAATGAGTTCTTGGATTGGATGCTGTTTTTACGTGATCTCGGATGCTCCTTTGATTGGCTGACGATTTTACGCGATCTCGGATGCGCCATGTTGCTTAAGACATCACATGCCATGGTGTTAAATTCGTCTGATTGGATTACATAGTCCCGCAATATTTGATTTTGCACATAACCCACGTTTGTGAATGAGAAGACAAGTTTAAAACCATGACGATTATGGATTGTGTCAATCATGTACATTGTTGAACCATAGCTGATAAAGAACACCAAAATCTCTTTTGATGGCTGTCTCATTGAAGAAACGAATGAAGGCAATATGTTTTTCCTGCATAATATATTTTGAAGCAAGTGCAAATCCATGAATATACTCCATCTTGTTTAATATATTTGTCAACAATATTTTCCTTTTTATAAATAATTACTGTGTTGTGTTGAATTTTCTACATATCTAATTCCTAAAGATGCACTTTTGTATTTGAATCAAGTAATCAATATGCATTGACCTTTATCATATGATAAATATACGTGATGCCTACTTATTCTAGATGTTATGTCCTGATCTTTTTTCTTAAAGGGACATTATCCACTCATTTTTTCTTAGCATATATGTTTCTTAGATCTATTTATATAGCCCATATTTTTTTAAAAAAATGTATAGTTTTGCTTATTTTTAAATACCATTGCTGTGATTTTCAGACTCCTAACCAAGCCCCAAGTTTGATGTGAATACCGTCAGCTACCTTCTCCAGCTTGTTCCTGTTTGTGTAAAGGGTCTTTTCATATGCAAAAGAAGGGGGAGTGGTAGTGTTTTATTTCCCACTTGCAATGTGGCTTTCCAGCTAACTTTTCAACAGAGCTAAACTGAGAGTTTCTAAGTAAGTCTTTAAACTGTTTTCTCATGGATTTTTATATCAGTATCTGTGCATCTTGTTCTTTATAGTAGTGCCTATTACATGCAGTTCTCTGAAAATAAGTGTATACTGTCCCTTTAATGTAAATGCTCAGTATTGTGTCATGTATGACTCCCACATTGTTAATCTCCAAATATATTACTGTGAGCATATATTTCTAATGTAACTCTTAAAAGGACATGAAACCAGATTCCTTCTAAATGAAATGTCTTTCTTAAATAATTCAAACACAATAATGTATCTTTAAGAAAATAGACTTTATTTAACATGTTGAGAGAAATATGGCATACAGGCTTAGTATCCTAATCAAATATTTTCTTGTTTGAACAAGTACGAGTAGATATACCAACAATCCTTAAGGATTAATTTATGTTAGCATATGTTCTTGTTTAAAGGGACAGTCAAGCCAAGCAAAACAGTAATGATTTAAATCTCAAAAAATGCAAATTTTATAAAAATATATCGCAAACTTTTATCACCAATTTATCTTAGTTCTCTTGGTGTTCTTAGTTGATATCTAAACCTAGGAGGTACATCTGCTCCTTTCTTCGAGCTTGAAGAGTGCATCTAATCTGAATGCATTTTGACCACTAGAGGGCATTATTTTTTGTGTTTCATATAGAAAACATTGAGCTCATGCAGTATAGTTACCCTGGATTGATCAGTGATTGGTTGAAATGCCGGTCTGTCAAAAGAACAGAAATAAGTGGTCAGTTTTCAGAGGCATAGATACAAGGTTAATCACAGAAGTAAAACGTGTATTTCTTTTGTTTTTCAAAACTTGATAATGCGTAATAAAGTGTTTTCTTTGTAACCAACAATAATTAATGTTATGACTGTCCCTTTAAGCTGTGTTGTTGTCATCAAAACAGTGATATGCCATCATGTATAATTGTAATGGTCATTTTGTTTGAGATTAGGGAAACAGTTTGGACATCACATCACAGAAACCAATCAATGTAATGAACAAGGATACTGTAGGTATGTGATGATGTGATCTCCACACACTTGTAAAACACACTCTGCAAACAATCTGCCTCCATGGACCCGGTCCCATAGAAGCAGATTATATACAGAGTGTGCTCCACAAGTGTAAGAAGACCACATCATCACATACATATCCATTACACATTAAATAACTCAATATATACTTCCTCTTCCATCCCCTCTTCCCACGAGACTGAGGCTCTGGGGGGGGCAACTGCCCCCTCCGACGAGTTCTTTTTGGAGATGTTTGGGGAAGAGGGGAAGGAGGAGTACTGGGATCAACCGGCTGAGGAGGAAATTGAGGATGAGGTGGAGGAGGGCCAGGAGCAGATGGTCCAGCAGCAGATGGCCCAGGATCAGATGGCCCAGCAGCAGATGGTGCATTATGCGCCTCCCGGAGGACCTGAAATATATCTTTCAGAGTATGCAAGATCTCTCTTTGGTCTTGGCGAAGCTCTCTTTGGTCTTGTCGAATCTCATTAATTGCTTCCGTCAGATGGATTCTGCTTTCCGCCTGTTCCCTCTGGGAGGCACGCATCTCTTCCAGAAAATCTCTTAATATCTGCAGCCCTGCTATCTCCTCCTGAGTAGCTGCTGGTGCACGGCGGGCTGCTGGTGCACGGTGGGCTGCTGGTGCAGGAGGGGCTGCTGGTGCAGGAGGGGCTGCTGCAGGGATCTCTTCTGCAGTGGTGGCTTCTTCAGAGGATGAGGATAGAGGGATGTCTTCCATGTCTCCCAGAGGTAGCGAGTCATCTGCACCACTCTCATACCTGGGTGAAGGAGGAGCCTGTGGGTGCTGTGCTGCCTCCTCCCCAGGCTCAGACTCTGTATATTGTAAAAAGAAAGAAATTGAGATATTAGCACAGTTCCAAATAATGATCTAAATGCTTTTGCTTACAATAGAATTACAAAGGCAGCCTCATTAATACACTTTCATATAAAACAATCAATACGATTTCCACATTTTCCAAACTGTGTTTCTGATATCTATATGGTCAATCTGAATGTGTTTTGCGTTTGTTTTCAGTCTGTTTAAATGCACACCTAAGGTAATTGTGAATGCGTTTACTTAATAATGTCTAAAAAAGCGTAATTGCGTTAATCATATCCTTAAATACATTCTTTATTTTTGATGTAAAGAGATTATTAAATGAGCTTACTGGAAGATGAGAGTGGTAGGTTCCCGGTATCGACTCCTCCGATACCGACTATGGCCACCTCGGAGATGCTGGGACGCAACATTACCTCCCATCGGGAATATTCCACGATCATTTCAGGACCGCCACGGTCCCTGTTAGATATTGTTTCTCCCTCGAGAGCGTTCTTTTGAGTTCCATTTTGCAGTCTCGGTAGTAATGCTGTATGGACTTGACATCCCTGTTATGGACCCCCACTGCATTAACAGCATCCCTGATCTCCATCCATAGCTTCCTCTTCTCCTTAGGGGTGGCCTTCTGAGCCTGCAGCAACCTAGCCCTCTCCATATAAGCCTCTATGAGGGCCTCCTTCTCATCCATAGTATATCTCGCCTCCCTAGTCAGCTTGGCTTTCCCCTGTGATGTGAGCCTCTGTTTCCCGGACTGTGAAGCTCTACACTACCCGCCACTGGGCCCAGCCACTTCTTCATCTTGAACAAAGTGGCCGGGTCCACCCACCGCTTCCTCCCCCCTTCCTCTCCCCCTTCCTGTCCCCCTTCCTGTCCTGTTCCTTTTCCTCTCCCTCTCCCTCTCTCTCTCCCCCTCTCCTGCCTAACCTCCTCTACAATCTCTTCTCTGACCTCCTGCCTAATCAGCTCTAATAGCTGTGGGCTAATCTGCCCCCTATCCCCCCTCCCGACATACTCAAACAAAAAGTGAATGTGCCCAAATGAAAGGGGGTCAAAATAAATAACAACATTTAAAAAAAAAAAAGTGCTCAAAGTGTGAAAGGGATATAAATAAAAGAGGGTAAGGAGTAATAAACAGACAAAATGTAGAAAAAGACTAAAATGAGGATCTGTAAACAAAATATAACTATGGGATGGGTATGGGCTTACAGGGAATGGGGTATGGGCTTAAAGGGAATGGGGTATGGACTTAAAGGGAATGGGGTTTGGGCTTACAGGGAATGGGGTATGGGATGAAAGGGAATGGGGTATGGAGTGTAGTATGAGAGGGGATGGGGTATGGAGTATATGTAGTGTTATTGATAAATGTATGTATGTATTGAATGTGTTTGTGTGTAAATGTGTTAAGTATTCAGAAAAACCACTCGCACACTCACCCAAACAAACTCTCGCTCACTACCGCTCTCTCACTATCTCACACTACCACTAACTCACTATCTCACACTACCACTAACTCACTATTTCACACTACCACTAACTCACTATTTCACACTACCACTAACTCACTATCTCACACTACCACTAACTCACTATCTCACACTACCACTAACTCACTATCTCACACTACCACTAACTAAGTCACTATCTCACACTACCACTAACTAACTCACTATCTCACACTACCACTAACTAACTCACTCACTAACACTAAATCTCACAATACCAGTAACTCGCTAAATCTCTCTAATCTCAGAAAATCCTCCAGCAACACAGTCAAAGAAGCCATGCTTGTAGCGTGCTTATATACCCTATGTAAATGTTTAATGATGTACCGGTTTGCAAAGTAAAGTATGTTCAGGTGTGCTTTGTTAGTAATTAGTATGTGTGCAATGTGTATTAGTTGTGTGAATTTGCGCATGCTCATATTGAGTTAGTATTTGTGTAATGTGTATAATGTGATGATGTCATAGTGATAGTTTTGCATAACATTGTTCAAAAGTATTCTCTGTAAATGTAAATACATATTTGTGATGGTGTTGTATTTGTGAAGTGGTGTAAATGTTTCTTTGTACTAATCTTGAATGCGAATGTTTTGTTTGTGTATGAGTGTGCAATTCTTTTTTCGTGTTGTTTTGTTCCATGTTGCAAGATCGAAAGGTATTTATGTATTCCTCGTTTAGTGTAAATGTTGTGCATTCTTTTTCTTTTCTGATTGTGAATGTGTCATGAGTATGTGCTATGTTGCGTGATTGTTGTTTGTACATTTGATGTGTGTTTTTGTTGTGCATTATTCCGTATACGTAATATGACAGAGCAGTGCATATTTCTCGCGAGATCGAGTGTTAGCTTAAAAATCCCTGCTTCTTTCATTTATCATTGATCTCTATGGGAGAATGTTTAACGCTGCCGAGATTACGTGTAGAAAATAAACGCGGTAGTCGTGTTACCGCGATGCTTTACGAGGTTGTTTGGAGAGTCTTAATACCAATGTTATGAAATGTGCACAATGGAAATAAAGTACACGTAACTAACGCACCCCTCCTGACGCACAACTCGTAATCTAGCCGATATATTGTATGTCAAAAACCTTGAAAGTGCAATATCATTTTTAAACAATTTTAATATGGTTTTATGTTTTTTAGTAGAAATACTTATAATTCCTATGTTCTTCACTTAGAAGAAAATGCTCTTTTTCTTTTTAAATATATATTTCTATATGTATCTGTATATACTATCTGTCTATTTATATATATAGGTATAGATATATATATATTTTAAAATATACATATATACAGTATGTATTTAAAACTATATATTTAAAAATATAAAGAACATTTTCTTCTAAGTGAAGAACATAGGAATTTGAAGTACAGGAATCCCCCCCTCTAATACAGCAGGATAGGGGCCGGAGTGCTGCTGTGAAGGGAAAATTGCCTTAAAGCTTTAATTTCACTTGCCAGTGTTTTTAAAAACTTGAAAACATTTGAACTAAAATATATTAGGTGTGCAATAGCGCTAAGTTTAGTTTAACGCTAGTACAGTATGGTATTCATTTAGTATACAATAAAAACTGTACAGTACCTGTAAAACAGTGACAATTACTTTAGTAACATTTGCCAAACTATGACACTGAGCCACAGAGTGAACTGCAATACTGTAAACAGACCAAACTGTGCATAACAAAATGGCGCCATTTGCCTTTCTCGTAATCTTGCAATGAGTACAGTACTGTTTCAAAATCCTTAGAGGTTGGACTTCAGCTTTCTTAATCACAAAATATTTTTTTTTGAGTTTCATATCCCTTTAAGTAATCTTCATTATCACACCACAAATATGTTTAAAAAGTTTGTAATGGATTGGAAAGGCTTTGAGCTTCAGAACACTTGGATTGATATACAAGGCACAAAACATGACAAGATAACACCCTGTTAAAGAATTATCTATGCAAGGATAATGTGAACATCAATTTCCAAAATAACTCCTGTTATCCTGCTGCTCTAAAACTCCTTTTTTTACAACAGCACATTCCCAGTGTTAAATGTACCCTGAGAGAGAGAATTTCCAAACAATACTATCTTCCAACCAGGAGGTTTTATCACTGACTGCTGTGAGAACTGCATTTTAAAGATCATGAGTGTACTCTAGTAGGATTTGCCCAATCAAACCTATATCAAACATGCTACCTGCTTTAACCTGTTACTGTCATGATACCCAGATATATAACATGTCCCCTAGCGCTGCCAATTGCTTTTTTTCTGTTTACTTACAGCATCCATCTTGACCCTTAAAGGTACACAAAGGGGGAGATTTACCAAGCAGCCGATGCTGCTTGCTTGCCTGATATTTCCAGCTCGCCGGAAACATAAGTTAAGAAGCAGTGGTCATAAGACGGATGCTCCTTAACTCATCAGCCACCTCTTAGGTGGCGGACTGCAAACATCACGATCAGATACGAGCAGAATGATTGACACCCCCTACTAGCAGCCGAATGTGCAGGGGGGCGGCATTGCACAAGTACAAATGCTTGTGCAATGTTAAATGCTGACAGCGTATGCTGTCTGCATTTAGCAAAGTTGGGCGGATATAATGTGCTACAGTGTATCATGTCCGCCATTTGATAATTCGACCCCTATGTCTTTTTTTTTCTTAGTTGCATTTAAAATGTATTACTTTTCTTTCTCTTTTAATAAAAACAATGTTTAGTTACTAAGATTTTTTTCTTTTCTGCTTGTGAGGTGTGTCACTATAGGAGATCTGCTTATCAGCCAGTGAGCAATCAGTAAAGGTCCAGTTGCCCTTCCTGTTAACCTTAAAAAAAAAAATCCTAACAGCTTTAACTAAACTTTTTTTTTTCATATGGAAAAATATTTCTAACATGTTTAAATTTTGCTCAATAGGGCTACAAATTAAGCTATTAGCCAGGACTAAATGTTACTCACCACTTCTAATCCCACCCACACCACACCCCCTACTTCACCCCCTCTTTGCATATGTTTAGCTATTGTGAAACATCTTGTGATATTGTTTTTATTTTATACCATAACAAATGAAATAATTCAACATACAGAAATAAATTAACAAAAATAAGTTCATGGCAGTTAGAAAAATCCACTAGAGGTTCTGGGGAACACAACAGCGCTGACAGTCATGGAAGGTGATAGCAGACCTGGAGATTTTCTTTTAATAATTATCATCTCTCCTCAACTCCCACCTCTCTTCAGTCTCTCTTTTTACCCTCTCCCTTCTCTCTCAGGCCATGGGGCCTATTTATCATATGTCTGTTGGACCTGATCCGACACTGCGGATCAGATCCGACAGACATCGCTGAATGCGGAGAGCAATACGCTCTCCGTATTCAGCATTAAACCAGCAGCTCTTCTGAGCTGCTGGTTCAATGCTGCCCCCTTCAGACTCGCGGCCAATCAGCCGCCAGCAGGGGGGTGTCAATCAACCCGATCGTACTCGATTGGGTTGATTTTCAGAGATTCCTGTCCGCCTCATCAGAGCAGGCGGACAGGGTTATGGAGCAGCGGTCTTTAGGTCTAAGGTTTTTTTAGATTATTTAGTTTTTATTTGGGGGGTTTGGTTGTGTGGGTGGTGGGTTTTACTGTTGGGGGGTGTTTGTATCTTTTTTACAGGTAAAAGAGCTGATTTCTTTGGGGCAATGCCCTGCAAAAGGCCCTTTTAAGGGCCATTGGCAGTTTAGTGTAGGCTACAGGTTTTTTTATTTTGTTGGGGCTTTTTTATTTTGATAGGGCTATTAGATTAGGAGTAATTCGTTTTTATTTTTGATAATGTGGGTTTTTATTTTTTGTAATTTAGTGTTTATTTTTTTGTAAGTTAGAAAATCGTATTTTAATAATTTAATTTTTTTATTTATTGTAATGTTAGTTTTTAGTGTAGGGTAGCTTAGGTTTAATTTTACAGGTAACTTTGTATTTATTTTAACTCGGTAGCTAGTAAATAGTTAATAATTATTTACTAACTTGTCTACCTAGTTAAAATAAATACAAACTTTCCTGTGAAATAAAAATAAAACCAGACGGCTAGATTACGAGTTTTGCGTTATGTGTAAAAAAGGCTCATAACGCTGCTTTTTTACTACCGCTGCAGCTGCTATTACGAGTCTTGTAGGTACAACTGTCCTGCACACTTTTTTGGCCTTACCGCAAATCAACTTACGCAATTTGCGTAAAGTCTTTTTTCAATGGGACTTCCATAGCGCCGGTATTACAAGCTTTTTTTTTAGGCCAAAAAGTGAGTGGTACAGCCTATCCCGAAAGATTCGTAACACATTCTAAAGTCAGTAGTTATGAGTTTTATGCGATAGCTTTGTAGTGTAAAACTCATAACTAAAGTGCTAAAAAGTACACTAACACCCATAAACTACCTATTAACCCCTAAACCAAGGCCCTCCCGCATCCCAAACACTAAAATAAAATTATTAACCCCTAATCTGCCGCTCCCGAGATCACCGCCACTATAATAAACATATTAACCCCTAAACCGCCGCACTCTCGCATCGCAAACACTAGTTAAATATTATTAACCCCTAATCTGCTGTCCCTAACATCGCCCCCACCTACCTACATTTATTAACCCCTAATCTGCCGCCCCCAACGTCACCCCCACAATACTATATTTATTAACCCCTAAACCTAAGTCTTACCCTAACCCTTACACCCCCTAACTTAAATATAATTAAAATATTCTAGGTACAGTGTGTGCTAGGTACTGCGTGTGCTAGGTACTGTGTGTGCTAGGTACAATGTGTGCTGGGTACAGTGTGTGCTAGGTACTGGGTGTGCTGGGTATGGGGTGTGCTAGGTACTGGGTGTGCTAGGTACAGTGTGTGCTAGGTACTGTGTGTGCTAGGTACAATGTGTGCTGGGTACAGTATGTGCTGGGTACAGTGTGTGCTAGGTACAGTGTGTGCTAGGTACAATGTGTGCTGGGTACAATGTGTGCTGGGTACTGGGTGTGCTGGGTACAGTGTGTGCTAGGTACAGTGTGTGCTGGGTACAATGTGTGCTAGGTACAGTGTGTGCTAGGTGCAATGTGTGCTGGGTACAGTGTGTGCTAGGTACATTGTGTGCTAGGTACAGTGTGTGCTAGGTACAGTGTGTGCTAGGTACAATGTGTGCTGGGTACAATGTGTGCTGGGTACAATGTGTGCTGGGTACAGTGTGTGCTAGGTACAGTGTGTGCTAGGTACAATGTGTGCTGGGTACAATGTGTGCTGGGTACAGTGTGTGCTGGGTACAATGTGTGCTGGGTACAGTGTGTGCTGGGTACAGTGTGTGCTGGGTACAGTGTGTGCTAGGTACAATGTGTGCTGGGTACAGTGTGTGCTAGGTACAGGGTGTGCTAGGTACGGGGTGTGCTAGGTATGGGGTGTGCTGGGTACAGTGTGTGCTGGGTACAGTGTGTGCTAGGTACAGTGTGTGCTAGGTACAGTGTGTGCTGGGTACAGTGTGTGCTGGGTACAGTTTATGCTAGGTACTGGGTGTGCTAGGTACAGGGTGTGCTAGGTACGGGGTGTGCTAGGTACGGGGTGTGCTGGGTACAGTGTGTGCTGGGTACAGTGTGTGCTGGGTACAGTGTGTGCTAGGTACAATGTGTGCTGGGTACAGTGTGTGCTGGGTACAATGTGTGCTGGGTACAGTGTGTGCTAGGTACAGTGTGTGCTGGGTACAATGTGTGCTGGGTACGGGTGTGCTAGGTACAGTGTGTGCTAGGTACAGTGTGTGCTAGGTACTGGGTGTGCTGGGTACAGTGTGTGCTGGGTACAGTGTGTGCTAGGTACTGGTTGTGCTAAGTATGGCGTGTGCTGGGTGCGGCGTGTGCTAGGTACGGCGTGTGGCAGGTACGGCATGTGCTGGGGACGGCGTATGGCAGGTACGGCGTGTGGCAGGTACTGTGTGTGCTAGGTCCTGTGTGTACTAGGTATTATGCGTGTTAGGTACTATATATGCTAGGAACTGGGTAGGCTAGGTGCTGTGTGTGCTAGGCGCTGTGTGGGCTAGGAGCTATATGTGCTAAATACTATATATGCTAGGTACCGCGTGTGGCAGGTACTATATATGCTAGATTTTGTGTGTGCTGGGTAGTATGTGTGCGACAGGTATTGTGTGTGCGACAGATACTGTGTGTGCGACAGGTACTGTGTGTGCGACAGGCACTGTGTGCGACAGGTACTGTATGTGCAACAAGTACTGCGTGTGCTAGGTATTATCTGCGTGAGCTGGGTATTGCGTGTTCTAGGTAATATTATCCTAGGTACAGTGATTGTTAGATGCGGTGTGCGCCAAGTACAGTGTGTGCTAGATACGGCCTTTAGATCTTAGTGTCTTCCCAATCTATGTTATCTCCTCTTTCATGCTGCTACGTTTTGGGACTGAACAAAAAGGTTTTGCTCTAATAGCCTCTAGTTATTTACCTCACATGTCCCTTCCATCTGCTTATGGAGTATTAAAATTTAATTTACATACACTAGCTCCGCCCCCCCCCACATTCCGAGCCCACATCAGGGTTCAATTTAGGTGAACTATTTTCACCCCACACTCCCTCATCTTACCCATTCCTCCCTTTTGATCCCCTTCCCTAAAAATATTACATTTTATCAATGTCTTGACACTAACCTTAACCGGACCTGCGGACCTGAATAAAAATATTAAGTAAAAAAAAATATATATTTATAATTAAAATAAATATAAATAAAACCTACTATTAATAACTAAATAATTCCTATTTAAAACTAAATACTTACCTATAAAATAAACCCTAAGCTAGCTACAATATAACTAATAGTTACATTGTAGCTAGTTTAGGGTTTATTTTTATTTTACAGGCAAGTTTGTATTTATTTTAACTAGGTAGAATAGTTACTAAATAGTTATTAACTATTTAATAACTACCTAGCTAAAATAAATACAAATTTACCTGTAAAATAAAACCTAACCTGGGGGACACCCGGGCGGCGGCCATCTTACAGGTCGCACTGAGCTTCAGCTCCTCAAGCTTCTTTCACTGGAACTGGATTTAACATTACATTTTTAGCAACACCTTGCTTAAAACAGTGGAGGGGCTGGTCTGAAGAAGTCCGAATTCAGGATATAGGGTTTTTGAATAGTGACTAGGCTCTACAGCCCTCAGTACCGGACTTTACACTTTGAGGCCTTACCCTACCACAGAAGCCTCAGCCTGTCCCCACACCTAGCTGTGCCCTGAGTGCGCAGTATAAATCCTATAAAACAACATAAGAACTTCATCTATCAGATATAACATCTATGTCTATCTTACACCTTACTGGTACGACGAGATAAAGGAGAGAAGTAAAGCATTTCCTTGCTGCATACGCACCTACCAACAAAATTAAAAATGGTGCCCTACGACGCTATGATACTTGAGGCTGTGACCAGCCTGTTAGCCGAACAACACGAACAGATATTACAGACCTGGTCTGCCAGAATAGATAGCTTGCGAGCGCTGGCAAAGCGCTGTGGACACCGACTCATTACTTCAAGAGATCCCCCAGGGAAACCTAACAAGGATGTCAGTACCCTAGTGCACCTCCCTAACTCAGCTGAATCCTTGCCACAGATTCGGGACCCAGATGGGACAGCGCAGAACGGCTACCTGAATATATTGGAGAGTAACGTCTTAGATGTGGCTGATATGGGGGTTTCTCTACCAAGATCGCGAACATCCACAATGGACTTCCAGGTGAGGGGGCCGAATGCGGGGAGACCCGCGAGCGATGACAACATGGAGCCGCATGAGATTGCCTTCAGCACTAAGGTAGTTTCCGCACTCTCAATGGGGGAGACAAGCGGGGGGTGGTTCCGGTGTTCTCGCTAGACACGCTGTCAAAGAATGCCTCCCTGGGACCCTTACCGTCATTCGCTTCTGCAGGCCACACTTACCGCATTCAGAGATACACAAAGAGCGGTGTAACTCCTGTGCATGAACTCTGCAACGCTGTTGGGCAGGAGCATGGGCAGCTCGATCCCCCTCTATTTGGATTGTGGCTTTCGACCTCAGACCCCATCCGTGGGAACTCTTTTCAAAAATCCGGCATTGGTTGAGAATGCCCCGGGACATGGACAGACTTACAGGCCCTACCAGGTCTATGTGATGCAACTGTGCAACCTAACAAGTCTCATAATCCTTGCATTTCCTGAACGGTATGGCCTGGGCAAGACATTCTTATCCCCATACCTGAGACAAATATTTGTACTACATAGTATATATGTTTAACGGTTCTAGGGGCTATTTTAAGTAAGGTATAGCTTAGATACATAATGGAAAACAAAAAATGAAGTATGTTGTTTCGATCCAAAAATTCCTCCCTTCAGAGTAGCTGACCTGTTATCGCCTGACTCAACGTTAAAGCCCAGATGTGCCCTTATATGTTATCGTTGGGGTGTAATGATTACTTACCAAACTAGTTGTATTAATGGCCTATACTTCCTCGCTGTTATATATAGTGGGACCTGAAATTATCTGATTATAAGGTATTTGCAGAAAGCTCTCTCCTCTCGCTATTATAGAAGTGCAACTCACAAACTTTATTATAACTGACGTGGTTATTAGGTGATTTTATGTTTAACTACCTGTTCTTGTTTATCAATCCTACAATAAGTATGTTATTTCATAAGCCAGTTGTTTTATTGGGGGTCCAAAAGTGGCCCAACTTGGTACTATATTCCTCCCCTTCAATAACTCCCTTTATTGATTCCAATTTTTATGCAGGGGGTCCAAAAGAGGCCTCTATTTTTCACTGAGGGAGAAAAATTATATCTATCTTGTTTAACATAGCTTAAGGGGACAATCTTTAACTAAAACCTGAGGTTAATCCCTATTTGTTTCACTGGGCAATCAACTGTATGTTTATCGCAACGCTCATTATGTGTTTTGTATTGTGATTCTCCTATGCTTCTGTAACGGAGATGCTAATTGCCTGTATTCTCTTTTGTTATAACCTCAATAAAAATTATATTAAAAAAAAAAAAAAAAAAACCTAACCTGTCTTACACTAACACCTAACCTTACACTACAATTAAATAAATTACCTAAATTAAATGCAATTAACTAAATTAAATACACTTACCTAAATTACAAAAAACAAACAAACACTAAATTACACAAAAGAAAACTAATTACAAGATATTTAAACTAATTACACCTAATCTAATAGCCCTATCAAAATTGAGCTTGCATTCTATTGGCTGTTCCAATTAGCCAATCGAATGCGAGCTCAATCCTATTGGTTGATAGGATCAGCCAATAGGATTGAAGATCAATCCTATTGGCTGATTGCATCAGCCAATAGGATTTTTTCAACCTTAATTCCGATTGGCTGATAGAATTCTATCAGCCAATCGGAATCTAAGGGACGCCATCTTGGATGAAATCACTTAAAGGAACCTTCATTCGTCGGGTAGTCGTTGGCAGAAGAGGATGCTCTGCGCCGGATGTCTTGAAGATGGAGCCGCTCCGCGACGGATGAATGAAGATAGAAGATGCCGTCTGGATGAGGACTTCTGCCCGTCTGGAGGACCACTTCTGCCGGCTTGGATGAAGACTTCTCCCGGCTTCGTTGAGGACTTCTTGCTGCTTCGCTGAGGACTTCTCCCAGCTTCGTTGAGGATGGATGTCGGCTCTTCAAAACTGTAAATGGATCTTCAGAGGTTAGTGATAGTTTTTTTTAAGGGTTTATTGGGTGGGTTTTATTTTTAGGTTAGGGCTTTGTGCTGCAATAGAGCTAAATGCCCTTTTAAGGGCAATGCCCATCCAAATGCCCTTTTCAGGGCAATGGGGAGCTTAGGTGTTTTTAGTTAGGGTTTTATTTGGGGGTTGGTTGTATGGGTGGTGACTTTTACTGTTGGGGGGGTGTTTGTATTTTTTTTTTACAGGTAAAAGAGCTGATTTCTTTGGGGCAATACCCCGCAAAAGGCCCTTTTAAGGGTTATTGGTAGTTTAGTTTAGACTAGGGTTTTTTTTTATTTGGGGGGGGGCTTTTTTATTTTGATAGGGCTATTAGATTAGGTGTAATTAGTTTTTTTTGTAATTTAGGTATTTGTATTTAATTTAGTTAATTGTATTTAATTTAGGTAATTTATTTAATTGTAGCGTAGTGTTAGGTGTTAGTGTAACTTAGGTTAGGTTTTATTTTACAGGTAAATTTGTATTTATTTTAGCTAGGTAGTTATTAAATAGTTAATAACTATTTAGTAACTATTCTACCTAGTAAAAATAAATACAAACTTGCCTGTAAAATAAAAATAAACCCTAAGCTAGATACAATGTAACTATTAGTTATATTGTAGCTAGTTTAGGGTTTATTTTACAGGTAAGTATTTAGTTTTAAATAGTAATTATTTAGTTATTAATAGTAGGTTTTATTTAGATTTATTTTGATTATATTTGAGTTAGGGGGTGTTAAGGTTAGACTTAGGTTTAGGGGTTAATAAATATAGTATAGTGGCGGCGACGTTGGGGCGGCAGATTAGGGGTTAATAAATTAAGGTAGGTGGCGGCGATGTTAGGGACAGCAGATTAGGGGTTAATAATATTTAACTAGTATTTGAGATGCGGGAGTGCGGCGGTTTAGGGGTTAATATGTTTATTATAGTGTTGGCGATGTCCGGAGCGGAAGATTAAGGGTTAATAACATTATGTAGGTGTCGGCAATTAGGGATTAATAAGTGTAAGATTAGGGGTGTTTAGACTTGGGGTTCATGTTAGGGTGCTAGGTGTAAACATAAATTTTGTTTCCCCATAGGAATCAATGGGGCTGCGTTACTGAGCTTTACGCTGCTTTATTGTAGGTGTTAGACTTTTTTTCAGCACGTACAACCAGCTCACCGCTGACTTAAGCAGCGCTGGTATTGGAGTGCGGTATGTAGCACAAGTTTGCTCTACGCTCAATTCTTGTCATTTAACGCCGGGTTTATAAAAACCTGTAATACTAGCGCTGTAGGTAAGTGACCAGTGACAATAACGTGCAAGTTAGCACCGCACCCCTCTTACCGCAAAACTCATAATCTGGCTGTAACATAGCTACAATATAACTATTAGTTATATTGTAGCTAGCTTATTTATTTTTTTTACAGGTAAGTATTATTTAGATTTATTTATTTTATTTTTTATTTTTAATAATAATTTTTATTGAGGTTATGGAAAAATACAACATGTGTGAAATGCCATAAAATATTAATATCAAAATACATGACGACCAGAAACATTTGAATAAAGAAAAAAAAAAAGAAAAAATACATTAAATCCGTGTGGCTTATCATCTGAAACCTCTATTTTATATTATTTTCTGAAATGAGTTCTTCTATGAAAACAACGGGCTACTTTTGAACCCAACGGAGCTGATGGATACTGAGAGAGGAAATTGGCGTTGAGAGTGGTCACTTTTGGATCTAGGGGTCGATCCGATAAAAATCGTCGCCCGCAAAAGCTGTCGACGCCAATATTTGCGCGGGTTTGGTATCCTATATACGGCGTAACCTAGAAGTTACGCGCGTATATTTCTGACGTCGCCCGTAGTTTTTTGGGCCATAGGCAGGTATACCAAACCCGCGCAGTTTGGTATCCAATATACAGCGTAAGGACTTACGTGGCGAAAATGGAGAAATCTTACTCCATTTTCACCTCGCCACAAAAAGCAGCCGTAAGAAGCCTTACGCTGAGTATTGGAGCCCCGTAACTCCCTAAACTGGCTGCTAAATAAACCTAACACCTAACGCATGCGCAATGTCTATCTACCTGTCAACCACGATCTGCTAAATAAAACCTAACACCTAACGCATGCGCAATGTCTATCTAACTGTCAACCGCGATCTGCTAAATAAAACCTAACACCTAACGCATGCACAATGTCTATCTACCTGTCAACCGCGATCCCCCGCCTCAATCCCTACTAAAGTATTTAACCCCTAAACCGCCGCCATCTACATAAACTAACCCCCTACTGTGAGCCCCTAAAACCGCCACCATCTAACTGATCTATCCCCTACTGTGAGCCCCTAAAACCGCCACCATCTAACTGATCTATCCCCTAATCTGACCCCTTACACCGCCGCCAGCTATATTAATATTATTAACCCCTAATCTAATATCCATAAAGTAATAAACTCTATTACCAGCCCTTAAAAGGGCCTTTTGCGGGGCTTTGCCCCAAAGTTAACAGCTCTTTTGCCCTATAACCTGCCCTCCCTACATCGCCGCACCTATATTAATGGTATTAACCCCTAATATAAGCCCCTTACACCGCCGCCATCTATATTAAAATTATTAACCCCTAATTTAATCTACCTACCCCGCCGCCAGCTATATTATCTATATTAACCCTAAGTATATTATAGTTAATATAGTTATTACATTATATATATTAACTATATTAACCCTAATTATATTATATTATAGTATTTATATTAACTATATTAACTCTATCTAACCCTAACACCCCTAACTAAATTCTTATTAAATAAATCTAATTTATGTTATAAACTAAAATATTCCTATTTAAATCTAAATACTTACCTATAAAATAAACCCTAAGATAGCTACAATATAATTAATAATTACATTGTAGCTATGCTAGGGTTTATATTTATTTTACAGGTAAATTGTTAATTATTTTAACTAGGTATAATAGCTATTAAATAGTTATTACCTATTTAATAGCTACCTAGTTAAAATAATTACCCAATTACCTGTAAAATAAATCCTAACCTAAGTTACAAATACACCTACACTATCAATAAATTAACACTACCCCCCTGAAGATCTCCCTACCTTGTATTCACCCCGCCGGGCAGAACTCTTCATCCGATCCGGGCGATGTCCAATCAAGCGGCAAAGAAGAATTCTTCATCCCGGTGATGTCTTTCTCCAAGCGGCAGCAAAGTCTTCTTCCATCGGGCAGCATCTTCCATTAAGCGGCATCTTCAATCTTCATTCTTCGCTCCTCCAACGCAGAGCATCCATCCCGGCCGACGACTGAACGACGAATGAGGTACCTTTAAATGACGTCATCCAAGATGGCATCCGTCGAATTCTGATTGGCTGATAGGATTCTATCAGCCAATCGGAATTAAGGTAGAAAAATCTGATTGGCTGATTGAATCAGCCAATCAGATTCAAGTTCAATCCGATTGGCTGAACCAATCAATTTAGGGTTAATATAGCTGGCGGCGGTGTAGGGGGATTATATTAGGGGTTAATACATTTATTATAGGTGGCCGCAGTGTAGGGGGATGTAGATTGTAGGCAAAAGAGCAGTTTACTTTGTGACAAAGCCCCGCCAAAAGCCCTTTTAAGGGCTGGCAAAAGAGCTGAATTCTTTGGGGCATGCCCCGCCAAAAGCCCTTTTAAGGGCTGGCAAAAGAGCTGAATTCTTTGGGGCATGCCCCGCAAAAAGCCCTTTTAAGGGCTGGCAAAAGAGCTGTTACTTTGGGGCAATGCCACGCAAAAAGCCCTTTTCAGGGCTATTTGTAGGGTTAGACTTAGGTTTAGTGGTAGGGATAGTTTAGTATTTTAGGGGTTAAATAATTTAATATAGATGGCGGCGGGGTAGGGGGATTAGATTAGGGGTTAATAATTTTAAAATAGATAGCGGCGGGGTAGGGGCTCACTTTAGGGGGTAGGTAAGGTAGATGGCGGCGGTGTTAGGGGCTCACTTTAGGGGGTTATAGATTTAATATAGCTGGCGGTGGTTTAGGGGTTAATAACTTTATTAGGTAGCGGCGGGCTCCGGGAGCGGCGGTTTAGGGGTTAATACATATTTTATTGTTAGGATAGTGAGGGGGGATAGCGGATAGAGGGTTAGACGTGTCGGGCTATGTTAGGGAGGCGTGTTAGACTTGTCGGGCTATGTTAGGGAGGCGTGTTAGACAGTGCGGGTGATTTAGACTTTAGTCAGGTTTTGTAGGCGCCGGCAGTTTCTAACGTGCCGCAAGTCACTGGCGACACCAGAAATTTGTACTTGCGCAGATTTCTGGACATCGCTGGTTTATCCGACTTACGGCACGTTAGCATCTGACGTCGCCGTATATGGGATAGCTCGAGTTGCGAGCTGAAACTGCGGGTGACGCGGGTTCCCTCGCTTGCGCCGCAAACTACGATCTATATCGGATCGCGCCCCTAGTGTTTAAGGGAGCAAGATGGGGAAAAACAGCAGGTCAGAGCTGCTTTAAAGAGATGAAGAAGGGAGAGAGAGAAAGAGATGAGAAGAGAAGGGAGTGAAGGGAGTGGGTGAGGGGCGGAGTTGTCTAAATAAATTCCAAATCAACAATGTGAATGGGGCAACTAGAGGACTTACTATCAAGTCAGAGATATGGGCTCTACAAGTGGGGCAGTACCTGTGGGTAGTTTAGGCTAGGAGTGGAAAAGTCTCATTAAGGACATAACTTCTAGCATATTTCGGTTGAGACAGGTAAACAACTCATTTAACACTAAACCTTAAGCAAAGGAAACTTACATAGTTATACTATAATAAGCACTAGGTCCTGATTGTCAGGGAATATACATTAGGAAAACTGAAGGTATTATATGATGTGCATACAGGCCCATGTGTGGCGGCTTATGGTTTCACTGCTTAATATACTCACTGCTGCACTCAGGTAGTGACAGTCCAAAAAAATATTTAGATGTGCCACGATAGCAAATAACAATAGGCTTATGTGAGGTATTACAAATAAGACATAATAACATTAGATAAGTCTGTGAACTCACACATCCTCTAAAGAGCTATCTAAAGTATAAGAGAGCATCATTAGCACAGTTGTGAACTTAATAATTAAGGAAATAGGTATAGGCCCCACTGAAAGAGGAAGCATTCTGTTTATAGGTGAATTAAACCTCATTGATATGACAAATTGGTTAGAAATAGAAATGAAGGACAAGGGAGGTTAATAAGCACGTAATAGACATTGGAGCTCCATAAAAACAAACCTTATGTAAGACCAACTTAATATCTAAGTAATTATGGGGTGTGAGACTCGTCTTCATAGCCTCAATATAACCCCAGACTCTGCAGCAGAGGAGGTGGTCACATAGAATTCTAAGGGTCAGAAAGGGCTCAGAGGCTAAACGGTTACTGAAAAATCAAAGGACTATTACTTAAACTGTACTAGGAATAACTAATGTCAGTGAAGAGCGTAACTTACACTAAATTAAACAAATATACAGTATAACAGACCACTAACAAACATAGTAAAACATACACCATTATCAAACATAAGCGTTCTCATTAAGGTGCCTGTGTCTTTAGATCCTGCATGATTAGTCCAGACTACCATAGCTAAATCTGAGCGCTGGGAGTTTCTGTAGTGGAAGGAAAGTACAATCACCCAACACCTATTTTTGTAGTGGTCATAGGGATATCTCTTGTCACCTGTGCTTGTGGATGAACGTTAAGTAGGAGGCTCGGGAGACAGCGTAGCTGGATCAACACTAAGCAGTTCTCATATGGGAACAGGGTAAGTATAATGGAGTCTGCAGGGAGTAAGGCTGAGGGCCTGCAAAGCACTGAGCTGGACTCCGCAGCGACGCTCCATCTTCTGTCTCGACCGTCCCGGCATCTGAGTAGGAGGTAAAGAGCATATGTATTGTAGCTGGGGGTATATTTGCTACGGCGTTCAGCTCAGGTGTGAACTGAATCTGATGGCTCCCAATGATCGGCCGTAGCACTGGAGGGCTAGATGAGAGTTTCAGCGAGGTCAACAAAAAGCTGCTATCAGCACTATCCTCTGATTTGCAACTTGTGCTCATCCTCTCTCGGTCCTGCAAGATAGGGCTAATCAGTTTATCTTTGGTAGTTAGTTCTTCTATTATGCTCACTTGTGGCCTGTCTCTTTCTAATGTGTCACGCAGTCTGGAAGAGGCTTGTGTCATCAGATATTCTGTGTCCTCTGTGGCTGCAGCGCTCCGCTTATCGGAGAGGATTGCCGCAAGAGAGTCAAACTGTCTCTCCATCTTGTCAGTCAATAGTCGTAGCAAATCTACTGCTGTGGCAGCCATCATGCGGTGTCACTGGGCACCCTGGGTGTGTTCCTCCTCTGTAAAACTCGGGCGCTCAACCGTACAGCCAGTATGTGTCTCACGGGATACCAAAGGATCGGGTAGTAGGTAGAGAAAGTTTATTGCTGCATTCAGCTACGATCCGTTCTCTTACGGTACTGAGCACCATGCGGCCCGCAAGATGGCTGCCTCTTAGCTGGGTTGTCTGTGGGTTATGGGCGATAGAGGAAAGCTCCGTGTATGGACGTTTAGATCCCCTCTTCACCACCGGATCTTGTAGTACTGGGCTCCCAAGCATTAATGAGAAGTTTTAGGGATTCTCGGGCAACTTTGAGCGGTCAAGTTAACAATTAAAGATAATATGTGAGCAGAGCTCTTTCAAAGTGCGACTGCTCAGTTGCCTAGCTGGCTCCGCCCCCCCATTTAGATTTATTTTAATTATATTTGTTAGGGGGTGTAAGGGTTAGGGTTACATTAAGGTTAAGGTTAGATTTAGGCTTAGGGTTATGTTAGGGTTAGGTTTAGGGGTTAATAACTTTAGTATAGTGGCAACGACATTGGGGCGGCAGGTTAGGGGTTAATAACTGTAAGGTAGGTGGCGACGATGTTAGGGGTAGCAGGTTAGGGGTTAATATCTGTATGTAGGTGATGGCAATATCTGGGGCAGCAGATTAGGGGTTAATAACTGTATGTAGGTGGCGGCAATATCGGGGGTGGCAGATTAGTGGTTAATAAACATTGTGACGTGTTTAGCAATTTACACATTTTAGTTTAAACCCCCCCCCCAAAAAAAAACAACCTTTGCAGATGCAGTAAAGAGCTCTGCTGAGGAAATATTTCCTTGTTCAAGTGTCTGTATCTATATGTGTCTTGACTACACTCAACAGCTATCACCAGAAGTGAAAAACCTTTGGTATACGTGTCCAAGGTGGCATTTATAGTAAATTTGTTGGTACTCTGCCTCTGGGCTACCACCAGAGCGCCTAGTTTCCGTTGTGCATTGGGTATATTTTTGTATATGAAATAACTATTTCTGCTAACTGAAAACACAACCCAACAAAGGGCTAGATTACGAGTGGGGCACTAATGGTAACACGTGAGCAAAAGGGGGTTCATCACGAGTTTACGTGCATTGGGCATAAACAGTTTACTTTCAACGAGCACTATCCAATGCGCGGAAATAGCTTACTTCTAGCGGAGATAACACTCAAGCGGGAGAGTTAAATACTGCTCCACTTGTAATCTAGCCCACAGTGTGTGAATCTTGTAGAGAGAGAGAAAGTACCTCATTATGTTATCTAATTATTTCAATGAAGTCCTCCTTATCTTCGTTTTTACTGTTTACTCAAAGGCCAGTTCTGAGGCCCCGATATTTAAAACATCACCAGACAATATATTCCAAAAAAGTGGGCTGAACCTTGCTGTGTTGATGGGTGGCAATGTGTCTCCCATAGGATATAATGGGGAACGCAATTTCAGTAAAAGTCTGCCGACATCGCCACTGAGCTGCGATGTAGGATGCAAGGGGGGGGGGTGCTAATGAAAAGACTAGGTTGAGAAGAATGTGTAGCTGCTTTTTCTTTCCTAAGTTATGGAGAGTACACAACATCATCAATTGCTAGTGGGAATATCACTCCTGGCCAGCAGGAGGAGGCAAAGAGCACCACAGCAAAGCTTTAAGTATCACTCCCCTACCCATAATCCCCAGCTATTCTCTTTGCTTCTGTCAATGGAGGAGGTGAAGTTTTGGTGTCTGAAGAAAATTTGATTTCCTTTTGCTACAAGCAAGATTTTGGGTATAGTTGTAGTCCACATCAATCTCTGCAGTAGAGTAGCGGTGGCTTTAAAGCAGTTAGAAAGTTGTCAGGTAGTCCTTGCTTGGTTTTCTAACATATGTGCTGCCCCTGGTATAGAAAGCCAGAGTAGGTTTACTCTGTTCTTTCTTTTTCTACAGTTCTTTGTAAGGAGTATGTGTCCTTTCACAGCTTGTGAGCTGTCGGACAGCTAGATTGCAGGTAAGTGCTTTTTTGTCTTCAAGTTATGGAGACTGGCACTTTAAGGGATTTTTCTGTAGCTTTTATTGGGAGAAAATAAATACTTAGTAGGATTTTTGTATGGCAGAGTGCAGGTACATTTAGTGTATGTGAGTGAGACTATGGGGTATGTCATGAGATGCAGGACACATGCAGGACACAGCAAAGATGGTACAACTCTATTTTATTGTAGAGCATGGAAATATAAATCTGGTAGCATTGATCTGACTTAGTAACTGCGACACAGACAAATGGACCTAAGCCCCGCCCCCAATCCGGTGACGTCACTTCCCACTCTCATCACATCTTCCCCCTTTTCAAAGGACAAAGCATGCGCATTTTTTTTTTCATTTGAATATAACAAATAACAAGGTGTACAACAACAGTTTTGTATAGTATATAACAAATAACAAGTTACAGAAAATATAAACAACATGAATTACATCCTGACTTGAACATCGGGGTAGACTACCCTAGTTCACAGTGACCATGGGATTATTCTGCCCATACTTCCGGTCACTGTTCTAAGTAAAGTTAATCCCGATATCGGGCCGGAAGTTTCACCACTCTACCGCTTGATGTAACTCTATGTGGTATGTTAGAAATTACCATTCAAATAACAAAGTATTTGTAAAATTAATGTATAGATTAGCCCTAAAGTTAGAGCTTGTTGCTCTTTTTTGATCTAATCAGAATAACAGTGTCTATGCAACCTGATTAGACAATGTGAGTCATTTGATATATGATGAATATAACTATTAACTACTATCTGTAGTATTAATAGCAAAAATAGAAAAAATGGCAGTTTTGCTTGAGATAAATAATTATTGCAGAACCTGAGTAATCGTAGAAATACTGACAAGGTGCTAACCAGTTATCATAAGAGATGATATGGAAGATAATGATCTCCCTTTACTTCACGCATTCACACACATCCTGAAATATATACAAGTTCAGACACGCTGCAGACACACTATGGCCTAGATTTGGAGTTTGGCGGTAGATGGGCTGTTAACGCTCCGCAGGCTTTTTTCTGGCCGCACCATCAAAAAAATGCTGCGTTAGGCTCCAAAAAAGGAGCGTAGAGCATTTTTACCGCAAATGCAACTCTCGATACCAGAGTTGCTTACGGACGCGGCCAGCCTCAAAAACGTGCTCGTGCACGATTCTCCCATAGGAAACAATGGGGCTGTTTGAGCTGAAAAAAAACCTAACACCTGCAAAAAAGCAGCGTTCAGCTCCTAACGCAGCCCCATTGTTTCCTACGGGGAAACACTTCCTACGTCTGCACCTAACACACTAACATGTACCCCGAGTCTAAACACCCCTAACCTTACACTTATTAACCCCTAATCTGCCGTCCCCGCTATCGCTGACCCCTGCATTATATTATTAACCCCTAATCTTCCGCTCCGTAAACCGCCGCTACCTACGTTATCCCTATGTACCCCTAATCTGCTGCCCTAACATCACCGACCCCTATATTATATTTATTAACCCCTAACCTGCCCCCCACAACGTCGCCGCCAGCTACCTACAATAATTAACCCCTAATCTTCCGACCGCAAAGCGCCGCCACCTACGTTATCCTTATGTACCCCTAATCTGCTGCCCCTAACACCGCCGACCCCTATATTATATTTATTAACCCCTAACCTGCCCCCCACAACGTCGCCGACACCTGCCTACACTTATTAACCCCTAATCTGCCGAGCGGACCTGAGCGCTACTATAATAAAGTTATTAACCCCTAATCCGCCTCACTAACCCTATCATAAATAGTATTAACCCCTAATCTGCCCTCCCTAACATCGCCAACACCTAACTTCAATTATTAACCCCTAATCTGACGACCGGAGCTCACCGCTATTCTAATAAATGTATTAACCCCTAAAGCTAAGTCTAACCCTAACACTAACACCCCCCTAAATTAAATATAATTTTAATCTAACGAAATTAATTAACTCTTATTAAATAAATTATTCCTATTTAAAGCTAAATACTTACCTGTAAAAAAAAATCCTAATATAACTACAATATAAATTATAATTACATTGTAGCTATTTTAGGATTAATATTTATTTTACAGGCAACTTGGTAATTATTTTAACCAGGTACAATAGCTATTAAATAGTTAAGAACTATTTAATAGTTACCTAGTTAAAATAATAACAAAATTACCTGTAAAATAAATCCTAACCTAAGTTATAATTAAACCTAACACTACCCTATCAATAAATTAATTAAATAAAATACCTACAATTACCTACAATAAAACCTAACACTACACTATCAATAAATAAATTAAATACAATTCCTACAAATAACTACAATTACATAAACTAACTAAAGTACAAAAAATAAAAAAGAACTAAGTTACAAAAAATAAAAAAATATTTACAAACATAAGAAAAATATTACAACAATTTTAAACTAATTACACCTACTCTAAGCCCCCTAATAAAATAACAAAGACCCCCAAAATAAAAAAATGCCCTACCCTATTCTAAATTAATACATTTAAAAGCTCTTTTACCTTACCAGCCCTGAACAGGGCCCTTTGCGGGGCATGCCCCAAGAAAATCAGCTCTTTTGCCTGTAAAAAAAAACATACAATACCCCCCCCAACATTACAACCCACCACCCACATACCCCTAATCTAACCCAAACCCCCCTTAAATAAACCTAACACTAAGCCCCTGAAGATCTTCCTACCTTGTCTTCACCATACCAGGTTCACCGATCGGTCCAGAAGAGCTCCTCCGATGTCCTGATCCAAGCCCAAGCGGGGGGCTGAAGAGGTCCATGATCCAGCTGAAGTCTTCATCCAAGCGGGGCAGAAGAGTTCTTCCATCCGATTGAAGTCTTCATCCAATCATCTGATCGGAACAGCCAATAGAATGCGAGCTCAATCTGATTGGCTGATTGGATCAGCCAATCGGATTGAACTTGATTCTGATTGGCTGATTCCATCAGCCAATCAGAATATTCCTACCTTAATTCCGATTGGCTGATAGAATCCTATCAGCCAATCGGAATTCGAGGGACGCCATCTTGGATGACGTCCCTTAAAGGAACCGTCATTCGTCGGGAGACAACGGAAGAAGAGGATGGATCCGCGTCGGCTGCTTCAAGATGGACCCGCTCCGCACCGGATGGAAGAAGATCGAAGATGCCGCTTGGAGAAGATGTTTGCCGGTCCGGATGTCCTCTTCTTGCCGGATAGGAGGAAGACTTTGGAGCCTCTTCTGGACCTCTTCAGCACCGGATGCCAGGACGGATCGGTGATACCTGGATGGTGAAGACAAGGTAGGAAGATCTTCATGGGCTTAGTGTTAGGTTTATTTAAGGGGGATTTGGGTTAGATTAGGGGTATGTGGGTGGTGGGTTGTAATGTTGGGGGGGGGGGTATTGTATTATTTTTTTCTACAGGCAAAAGAGCTGATTTTCTTGGGGCATGCCCCGCAAAGGGCCCTGTTCAGGGCTGGTAAGGTAAAAGAGCTTTTAACTTTTTAATTTAGAATAGGGTAGGGCATTTTTTTTATTTTGGGGGTCTTTGTTATTTTATTATGGGGCTTAGAGTAGGTGTAATTAGTTTAAAATTGTTGTAATATTTTTCTTATGTTTGTAAATATTTTTTTATTTTTTGTAACTTAGTTCTTTTTTATTTTTTGTACTTTAGCTAGTTTATTTAATTGTATTTATTTGTAGCAATTGTATTTAATTTATTTATTGATAGTGTAGTGTTAGGTTAATTGTAGGTAATTGTAGGTAGTTTATTTAATTAATTTATTGATAGGGTAGTGTTAAGGTTTAATTATAACTTAGGTTAGGATTTATTTTACAGGTAATTTTGTTATTATTTTAACTAGGTAACTATTAAATAGTTCTTAACTATTTAATAGCTATTGTACCTGGTTAAAATAATTACAAAGTTGCCTGTAAAATAAATATAAATCCTAAAATAGCTATAATATAATTATAATTTATATTGTAGCTATATTAGGATTTATTTTACAGGTAAGTATTTAGATTTAAATAGGAATAATTTATTTAATAAGAGTTAATTAATTTCGTTAGATTTAAATTATATTTAAGTTAGGGGGGTGTTAGTGTTAGGGTTAGACTTAGCTTTAGGGGTTAATCCATTTATTATAGTAGCAATGAGCTCCGGTCGTCAGATTAGGGGTTAATAATTGAAGTTAGGTGTCGGCGATGTTAGGGAGGGCAGATTAGGGGTTAATACTATTTATGATAGGGTTAGTGAGGCGGATTAGGGGTTAATTACTTTATTATAGTAGCGCTCAGGTCCGCTTGGCAGATTAGGGGTTAGTAAGTGTAGGCAGGTGTCGGCGACGTTGAGGGGGGCAGATTAGGGGTTAATAAATATAATATAGGGGTCGGCGGTGTTAGGGGCAGCAGATTAGGGTACATAAGGATAACGTAGGTGGCGGCGCTTTGCGGTCAGCAGATTAGGGGTTAATTATTGTAAGTAGCTGGCGGCGACGTTGTGGGGGGCAGGTTAGGGGTTAATAAATGTAATACAGGGGTCGGTGGTGTTAGGGGCAGCAGATTAGGGGTATATAAGTATAACGTAGGTGGCGGTCGGCAGATTAGGGGTTAAAACATTTTAATCGAGTGGCGGCGATGTGGGGGGACCTCGGTTTAGGGGTACATAGGTAGTTTATGGGTGTTAGTGTACTTTAGGGTACAGTAGTTAAGAGCTTTATGAACCGGCGTTAGCCCAGAAAGCTCTTAACTCCTGCTATTTTCCGGCGGCTGGAGTTTTGTCGTTAGAGCTCTAACGCTCACTTCAGAAACGACTCTAAATACCAGCGTTAGAAAGATCCCATTGAAAAGATAGGATACGCAATTGACGTAAGGGGATCTGCGGTATGGAAAAGTCGCGGCTGAAAAGTGAGCGTTAGACCCTTTAATCACTGACTCCAAATACCGGCGGTAGCCTAAAACCAGCGTTAGGAGCCTCTAACGCTGGTTTTCACGGCTACCGCCGAACTCTAAATCTAGGCCTTTGTTTGTTTGTAACAACATCGGCAATTGGAAGAATGACACAAATAATGACTGTTGGAGGAAAACAAGGTAAGTATAAAGCTTAAGGGCTTCGGTTTTTGTGAAGTACGTTACCCCCTTGTAAACATGAGAGTGGATCCGTTACGGCACTGAGAGTTCCGTGTCTGAGTGTGAATGCGGCTTATTTCCGGGTAGCAGTGGGAAAGTAGATCCGGCCGTTCTAGGATCCAGACTTGTGAAACAGGACAAGTTTTGAAGATAGCAACAAAGTAGCAGCAATAGCTAAAGTGACTATTGATAATGAGACTTGCTCTATATTCAGCAGTTTAAGTGACCTGAAAGTAGAAATGCTACATCAAAGTAGTTAAGGCTTCAATATTCAGGCAGTGAATGGATGGTAATGGTAGTCCTTAAATAGGGAGGAACCAGATAGGAGGGGTTAAGCTTAAAGGTATACCAAATCTCCCCCCCCCCCTCAAGGAAGCACCCCAGGGGATTCCAAGCTAGGTTTATCAGGGTAGCGGTGATGAAAATTCCCCAGAAGACGAGGAGTGCAAAGATCCGAATAGGGCTGCCAAGAGTTATCCTCCGAACCATATCCTTTCCACTTCACAAGGTATTCCAACCTCCGTCTACGGATCCTGGAATCAAGCACAGCTTCGACTTCATATTCCTCGCGATCATCAATGAGGATCGGAGGGGGCCTCGGTTGGGAAAGGGACTGAGGTGAGGGAAGATAGGTTTCAATAAGGAGACATGGAAAGAGGGGTGAATTTTGAAATCCTGAGGGAGATCCAGTCTCACTGCATTGAGGTTAATCACTTTAGTCACCTTAAAGGGGCCTAAGTATTGATTCAATAGCTTTTTGCTAGGAACAGATAACTTTAGATTTTTAGTCGAGAGTAGAAGTAGGTCACCAATCTGGTATAGAGGACTGGCTGTATGATGAGTGTCAAACAACCGTTTCTGATTTTCTTTAGCATCGGAGAGATGCTTTTTCAAGACGTCCAGTCTATCTTGTAAAGTATTTGCAAAATCCAAGGCAGAGGGTGAATTAACCTGTTGAGAGGATAAGGAGACAGTGGTAAGATGAAATCCATATGTAGCAAAGAATGGGGATAATTTAGTTGAGGATGATGTGGTATTGTTATAACAGAACTCTGCCATGGGAAGATAAGACAACCAATCATCTTGGAGATGAGTTATGAAGCAACAAAGGTATTGCTCAAGAGTCTGGTTAAGTCTCTCAGTTAGACCATTTGTCTGGGGGTGAAATGCAGTCGAATATCTTGAATCAATCTTGATCAACTTACATAGAGATTTCCAAAAATTAGAGGTAAACTGAGTACCACGATCAGTTATAATAACATTAGGGAGTCCGTGTAAGCGAACTATGTTATCTAAGAAAACCTGTGCAGTAGTTAAAGCTATTGGCAGACCCTTTAATGGAATATAATGAGCTAGTCGTGTTAGATGGTCTATTACTACTAATATAGTGTTGAAATGATGAGATTCGGGTAGGTCGACTATAAAGTCCATTGATATGGTACTCCAAGGTTTGTCAGGAATAGGCAGAGGAGATAAAAGACCCAATGGTCTTTTGTGCACCAACTTATTTCTAGCACATGTATCACATTGTTTTACATAATCTGTTATGAAAGTATCCATAAGAGGCCACCAATAAGTTCTTCTAGTTAGGTCAATAGTTTTTAAAATACCTGGATGACCTGCTAGGGTCCCATCATGGGTCTGTTTAAGAATGGATGATCTGATTTGCTGGGGTATATATAGTTTAGTTTTATGATAATAAAGGCCAGTATTAGGATCTTTCTGACAGTCTATCCCATGAGGTGGTTCTTGATTTAATTTTTTCAATACCTCTTCTTCTAAAGGTGTGAGTACACCTATGATCTTTTCTTTTGGAATAATTTGGGTGGTATTATCTTGAGTGTTTTGATCATGTAGTCTTGAGAGAGCATCGGCCTTTGTATTCAAGGTTCCAGGTCTGTAGGTTAAGAGGAAATTAAAAAGATCGAAAAATATAGACCAACGTGCCTGTCTTGCTGTTAAAGTTTTACTTGTTTTTAAATATTCAAGATTTTTATGATCTGTATAGATCATAAAGGGCAATTTGGAACCTTCTAATAAATGTCTCCAATGGTCTAGAGCACATTTCATAGCTAGGAGTTCTTTATCTCCTATGCTATAGTTTTTTTCAGCGCTAGTTAGCATTCTTGAGAAAAAAGCAATAGGATGGATCTCTGTTTTGTTCTAATTTTGTTGTGATAATACGGCACCAATACCTGTATCAGATGCATCTACTTCAAGGATAAATTCTAGATCAAAATCCGGCATAGCTAATATAGGAGCGGTCGTGAAATACTCTTTTAATTTGTTAAAAGCGATAGTTGCAGATTCGGTCCACTTGAATCTTTGTTTTTCACTGGTCAATGCTGTTAAAGGTTTTACGATAGAAGAGAAATTTTTAATAAATTTTCTATAGAAGTTCGCAAAACCAATGAACCGTTGCACTGTTTTTGTTGAAGTTGGAATAGGCCAATTTAGAATTGCTGAAACCTTCTCTGGATTCATCTGTATCTTGTTTGGACTGATAATATAACCCAAAAATCTTATTTGTTTAACATGAAAGGAACATTTTTCCAATTTGGCATATAGTTTGTGTTCTTTTAAACGAGTTAATACCCAGCGTACATGTTTTTCATGTTCCTGTGGTGTTTTAGAATAGATTAGGATATCATCTAAATAAATTGTAACACAAACGTCAATAAGGTCACGGAATATTTCATTTATGAAAAATTTAAAAGTAGCTGGGGCATTACTCAGACCGAAAGGCATTACGTTATATTGGAAAAGGTCATATCTGGTTCGGAATGCCGTTTTCCATTCGTGGCCTTCCTTGATTCTTATCAGATTATAAGCTCCCTTTAAGTCCAATTTGGTGTAAATGGTTGCACCATTTAGACGTTCCAGTAGTTCAGGGATTAAAGGTAAGGGGTACCTATTTTTCACTGTGATGTTATTTAAAGCCCTATAATCAATTATAGGTCTTATGGTACCGTCCTTATTTCTGACTAGAAACATTCCTGCAGCTGCAGGGGATGTGGAATGAGAGATAAATCCCTTACGTAAGTTTTCATCTAAATAGTTTCGAATATATTTAAGTTCCTCTTGAGAGAGAGGATAGATCTTACCATGTGGGATTTTGGAGCCAGGTATTATATCTATAGGGCAGTCAAATTCCCTATGGGGTGGAAGGTTTTCTGCCTCTTTTAAATTGAATACCTCTGCCAAATCCTGGTAACACAAGGGTAGACCTGTATCAATTAAAGCTATGGTGTGATGTGGGTAACAGGTATTTGAACAAAAGATAGAATATAAAGTTAACTCATTTTTTACCCAATTAATGGTTGGGTTGTGTTTCTTCAACCAGGGGTACCCTAAAATGAGTGTGTGCTGATGTATTGATATTAAATCAAAAGATAAATACTCGGTGTGTCCATGAGATGTTGTTATAAGTAGGGGAACAGTATGATGTGTAATCGGCCCTTGTTGTATGAATGAACCATCTATTAATTTAATGGACACAGGGTTTTGTTTGCATATAATTGGTATTTTATTTTTATTTACATAGGAGGAATCAATATAATTTCCGGAAGCGCCCGAATCAATTAATGCCTTGGTTTGGGTGTTTTTCTGGTCCCACTGTAAAAAAATGGACAAAGTCATGTGTGTATCGTTTTCAATGCTGTAAATAAAGTCATTTGTTATTGCCTTACCATTCTTTTGTTTCTTCAACAAAGGACAAGTTGATACTGCATGTTCCTTTTGGGCACAGTATAAGCAGAGATTTTCCAACCTTCTTCTAGTTTTTTCCTCTGGTGTCAGAAGTCCTCTAAGAACGCCAATCTCCATTGGAGTAGAACTCCCATGTGCTCTATCTTGACTTGTTGTGACTTGGTAAGGTTTCCTGGATGGGTTGTCATAAGAAGCCCTTTCTGCCCTTCTTTCTCTGAGTCGTCTATCCAACGAAGTGCTGAGCTTAATGAGACCCTCAAGGGTATCTGGGATCTCTAGACGTGAGAGTTCATTCTTGAGTGATTCAGACAAACCAAGGCGGAATTGATTTTTTAAACTGATTTCATTCCACTGTGAGTCCTCAGCCCACATCTGAAATTCAGTGGTATAATCTTCAACATTCCTTTTGCCTTGTTTTAGGGACCTCTACCTTGTTTCAGCATTTATTTGTGTATTTGAGTCTTGGTAGAGACTATTCATCGCAGAAAAAAAATCATGTAATGAATCTAAGATAGGGTTATTATTTTCAAAAAACCTGTTGGCCCAGGCTCTTGGTTCACCCTGTAGAAAAGAGATTGTAGTACATACTTTAATCCGCTCAGTATGATAGGTTCTGGGTCTAAGTGAAAACAACAAGTTACAAGCATTCTTAAATTCCCTGAACTCAGAACGTTTCCCTGAGAAGGGTTGTGGATAATTGATATGAGGTTCAGGTGGATCATGGGGTTTTTGTGAGACATAGTCTTTTACTATTGTTTTAAGGGCTGCATTTTCAGTTTGTACTTCAGTCAGTCCCCTTGCAAGGTAATCAAGTTTAAGATAAACATTGTTAAACTCTTTTTTTATTTCATTAGGATCAATGATGCTTAGGAGAATGAATCCTTAATATTTGTGTTTGGTTAGGCCTGAATATTATGTGGTATGTTAGAAATTACCATTCAAATAACAAAGTATTTGTAAAATTAATGTAAAGATTAGCCCTAAAGTTAGAGCTTGTTGCTCTTTTTTGATCTAATCAGAATAACAATGTCTATGCAACCTGATTAGACAATGTGAGTCATTTGATATATGATGAATATTACTATTAACTACTATCTGTAGTATTAATAGCAAAAATAGAAAAAATGGCAGTTTTGCTTGAGATAAATAATTATTGCAGAACCTGAGTAATCGTAGAAATACTGACAAGGTGCTAACCAGTTATCATAAGAGATGATATGGAAGATAATGATCTCCCTTTACTTCACGCATTCACACACATCCTAAAATATATACAAGTTCAGACACGCTGCAGACACACTATGTTTGTTTGTAACAAAATCGGCAATTGGAAGAATGACGGAAGTATAAAGCATAAGGGCTTCGGTTTTTGTGAAGTACGTTACCCCCTTGTAAACATGAGAGTGGATCCGTTACGGCACTGAGAGTTCCGTGTCTGAGGGCTGGCAGCGTGTGTGAATGCGGCTTACTTCCGGGTAGCGGTTGGAAAGTAGATCCGGCCGTTCTAGGATCCAGACTTGTGAAACAGGACAAGGTTTGAAGATAGCAACAAAGTAGCAGCAATAGCTAAAGTGACTATTGATAATGAGACTTGCTCTATATTCAGCAGTTTAAGTGACCTGAAAGTAGAAATGCTACATCAAAGTAGTTAAGGCTTCAATATTCAGGCAGTGAATGGATGGTAATGGTAGTCCTTAAATAGGGAGGAACCAGATAGGAGGGGTTAAGCTTAAAGGTATACCACACTCTACATGAACTGTCCTCAGCCATTCCGTTGGCCTGCGGGTAATGTGGACTTGACGTGGAATGTACAAAATCATATTCTCTGCTGAAAGAACTGAACTCTGTGGAAGCGAACTGCATTCCGTTATCACTCACCAGCTCCATTGGTATGCCCCACCGGCGAACAAGCTATTGAGACGAGTGATAACGGCTTGACTTGTAATTTCATTCAAAGGTGCAATTTCCAAATACCTGTAATAGTAGTCGATCACGACTAAGAACTTTTTTCTGTGCAGTTTGCACAAATCAGCAGCTATTTTCTGTCACGGGCCTGCAGGCAGCGGAGTAGAAATCAAGGGCTCCCTTCTCTGAGTAGGCCGGCGTTCCCGGCAAAAGGCACATTTAGACACATGGCTTGCAATGTCGGAACTGATCCCAGGCCACCATACTGCCATAGCTGCCCTTTCTCTGCACTTTGTAATGCCTAAGTGGCCATCATGAATCCTGTTTAACATCTCCTGCCTCATGCTGACAGGAATAACAATGTGGTCTTGGAACAGCACCAACCCATCTAGCTCCGTGAGCTGCAACCTCTCTGACTGGTAAGAAGTTAAAGACATCCAGGCTGCCTGACTCTCGGGCCAACCTTCTTTTATGTATTTTATAACTTCTTGAAGGTCTGTATCTAAATATGTCTCTTTCTTTATCTGTTCTAGCTTCCCTGAAGAGATGGACCTGGAGGCCAGAACTGAATCTACATACACTTTCACATCCGATTCCGTTGAAGACTCTTCAGCAGCAGCCAGCGGGAACCTGGACAGTGTATCCGCCACAACCAGTTGTTTCCCCGGCACATGCACTGCCTGAACGTTGAACCTGAGCAGCCTCATTAGAAGTCTCTGGCATCTTAGGGGTGTTTTGTCAATATCATAGGAGTTGATTAGAGGGACTAGTGGTTTATGGTAAGTCTCCAGACTAAATTTCTCTAAACCCACTAGGTAACGCTGAAAGCGCTCACAAGCCCAAACTGCCACCAGGCACTCTTTCTCAATTTGACTCAGCAGCCGTCAGTGTACAGAACAGTAGGCGATGGGCTGTAGTTTGTTTTCATTCAACTGCAGGAGGGCGGCCCCTAACCCATAGCTGCTCGAATCAGCACTAACCACAGTCTTTTTGGAAGGGTCATAGAACCCCAACACTGGGGAAGACCCCAGCAGGGACTTGACCTGCATAAAAGATTCTTCCTGTGAAGGTCCCCAGATCCAGGCAACATCTTTCTTTAGCAACTCTGTGATAGGGTGTAGTATAGTGGATAAATCTGGGAGGAACCTGCCCACATAATTTACAAGGCCCAATATTTGTCTCAGCTCATGTACATCAGAAGGATTTTTCATCTGTTCAATAGCACAAATTTTATCGGGGTCTGGCTTGATGTCGTCCCCATTGATGATATGCCCAAAGTAACATAACTCAGCTTTCCTAAAATGGCATTTCTCTTTGTTTAACTTCAGCCCGGACTCTCTAATAGTCTGTAGCACGCAGCTCAGTCGCTGATCATGTTCTTCCAATGTAGACCCATACACCAAGATGTCGTCCATGACAACTGCCGTGCCCACGTGGTCTCTTAGGAGAGAACTCATTTCCCTTTGAAAGATTTCAGGAGCAGAGGATATCCCAAATGGGAGTCTGCAGAAGCAAAACCGACCTACCGGTGTGATGAAGGTAGTCAGTTTGCGGCACTTTGGATCTAGAGGTATCTGCCAGAAGCCGCTAGAAGCATCGAATGTAGAGAAGAACTTCGCCCCAGCCAATTTCGGAGCTATGTCTTCAAGTGTTGGCAGCACATATCTCTCTCTCATCACCCCCTCATTCAGCCTTTTCAAGTCTACGCAGATGCGTACTTTCCCGTTTTTCTTTGCAACAGGCACCATGGGGGCACACCAGTCAGTTGCTTCAACAACCTCTTCAATAACCCCCATGCTTTTCATACGCAGAAGCTCCTTCTCCACTTGAGGCATGAGCGGGAACGGAATTCTACGGGGAGTGGTAATTCTGTATGGGACTGCGTCACCTTTAAGTGATATGCGGACTGGGTTGCAATTCAGTAGGCCCAATTCCCCAAACATATCTTCTGAGATTTAATTCAATCTGTCTACTAGGCCCAAACCACAGGCTGCTTTTCTGCTCAATAAATTGTTAACACACTGACCTCTAATCACATGCACCCACATGGTGAATTTCCTTTGCTTGTACTCGCAGCTGGCAAGAAATTTTCCCGCACAATCAATGCGGCCACCAGGACCATGAACTTTTGTTGTAACTTTTGCCAGCTGGGGCTGTCGAGGCAGTTTTATGAATGCTGCAAGGGACATTACAGTGATGTCTGCTCCTGTGTCAATCTTAACGGCAACTCTGGCTCCCATTACAGTGAGAGTAACCCTCCAATCATCTTCTGAACCTGGCCGTTCAACAACAGACGCTACAAAGGACACTTCTTGACCCTCCTGGTCGCTATCCACCTGCATCTCTTTAATATATTCAGTCTTACACACCACTTAAAAATGGCCCATCCTGTTACATTTTCTACATCTTTTGTCTTTAGCAGGGCATATGACACTCTGATCATCGTCACGGTTGCACGTGTGCATCGGGCATGCTGCGCCCATCTACTTCTAGGCCTATCTGTTGTTTTAGGTCTACCGCTCACACTGTGCCTTTCACTAGCAGCTCTCCTGAACTGCTGCACTTCATCCACAATACTCTCAGACCTCAGATTAGCACTTTGCTTTTTCACCAGTTCACTTTGGCGGGCCATCCTCATAGTCCCATCTAATGTTAAATCAGACTCTAACTGTAGCTTCAGTGAGACTTCAGCATCTTCAATTCCTATAAATATTCTGTCTCTGATTTGCTCCTCTTTAGCAACACCAAACTCACAGAATTCCTCTAGTTCATATAGGCTGCGCACAAATGACTCCACAGATTCTCCCACACTCTGAGCACGTTTGTGAAAACAAGCCCTCTCATGAATCACATTTCTTTTGGGCACATAGTGGGCACTAGAGTTTATTCATAACTATTTCAAAGTCAAATTCTTTCCCTTTCTTGGAAAGTAAAAGCATTGAACACTGGCTCCACATCTTTCCCCATAGAGTATAAAAAAGAATTAACTTGTACTTCACCACTCTCCTTGTCCAGCTTGGAAGCAATCTTGAAGCGCTGAAACCTCTGGAAATATACATCTGGTAGCACTGATCTCACTAAGTAACTGTGACACAGACAAACGGACTAAGCCCCGCCCCCAATCTGGTGATGTCACTTCCCACTCTCATCACAGGGTAGATTTATCATAGTGCGAGCGGACATGATACGATGTAGCGTATCATGTCCGCTGTACATCGATAAATCCAGACAGCATATGCTGCCGGCATTTATCATTGCACCAGCAGTTCTGGTGAACTGCTGGTGCAATGCCGTCCACTGCAGATTCACAGGGGGTGTCAATCAACCCGATCGTATTCGATCGGGTTGATTTCTGCCCGTGGCCTCAGAGCAGGTGGACAAGTTATGGAGCAGCGGAAACAGGGGCATCAAGCGCCATACGGCTAATCCTTCTTAAGGTCATGAAGGAGTTAACCTTTTTAAGATTGGCTTTGTTACGGTTACCCTTAGTCTCGCTGAGAGATGGACCGCTTAGTAGCCTGGATCCCTATTGCTAAAGAGGGGAGAAGCTGCTTTCCATAGTATTCTATATGAGTCTCGCAAATATAGAATAATCTCCCTTAGCTGCAGTACCGCTAGGATACCCTTCTACCCACAAAAACGAGTCAACACTGCGATTGAGGGTCAAACAAGAACTCAGGACTGGGATGCCCAGCCTGCTTTTTATTAAGGTTACATGCACACAGGGCACTCCCAGGGGGAGAGGGGGGGAAGCACAAAATCCCCCATCACACATTTAGATAGAGAGCACTGTCCTTTGACAGGCCACAATAGGATTACAGTACTTAAGATAACAAGTTTACAAGTTCATCTTATCAATTAGCAGTCTGGCTCCAGAGGTGATTAGACAATAGTTTCTAAAAGCTGAAAAAAAAGAGTTAACTCTTTATGAAATGATACTTGTTACGGTTTTCTTGGAGCCCTTCTTAGGCGCTGGCTTGCTGGTTCAGGCATTGCTGCTGGGAAATAAGCTCTTCACAACAAAATAACTAATGCTTCTGTAACAGTGCTCCCTTTCTGTGGAACACTCTGGCAGACACGGTCTGACCCCTTTTCGGGGCAGACTAAGGCTGTCCAGACCGCTGATTATGCGGGGCTGAGGTCGGTTTGTCTGGACAACCCGTCGGCGTTGCCATTCTGTTTCCCAGGTCTGTAAGTAATGGTGAAATTGAAGGGTTGCAACGATAAGCTCCAACGTAATAGCCTGCCGTTATCTCCAGAGACCCGGTTCAGCCACACCAACGGGTTATGGTCGGTGACCAGAGTGAACTCCTGACCATATAAATAGGGAGTCAATTTCTTTAATGCCCACACCAAAGCCAAACACTCCTTTTCGACCGCTGCATAGCTGACTTCGCGGGGCAGGAGCTTCCGGCTGATGTAGGCAACTGGATGCTCCCCTCCATCTTCGCCTACTTGGCTGAGGACGGCTCCCAGCCCGAACATGGAAGCATCTGTATGGACGATAAAACGTTTGTTAAGGGCTGGGGCCGCCAAGACAGGAGCGTTAATTAGAGCATTTTTGAGAGCCTGGAAAGCCGTTTCACAGTGGGGAGACCACAGGACCTGTCGAGGTAAGTTCTTCTTGGTCAAGTCAGTCAGGGGTTTGGCAAGTGTGCTGTAGTCTGGTACGAACCGTCTATAGTACCCTGCCGTGCCCAGGAAGGCTAGGACCTGAGTCTTAGTGATGGGGGTGGGCCAATTGGCGACAGCTTCTATTTTGGCCGGCTCTGGTCGCTGCTTTCCACACCCCACCCGGTGACCCAGGTACTGTACCTCGGCCATCCCAAAGTGGCATTTTTCTGGCTTCAGAGTCAGGCCAGCAGCCCGGATCTGATCCAGAACCATTCCCACATGAGCTAAGTGGTCCTCCCAGGACTCACTGTGGATCGCTATGTCGTCCAGGTAGGCGCAAGCAAAACTCTGGAAGCCATCCAGGAGCCTATCCACCAAGCGCTGGAATGTAGCTGGGGCATTCTTCATCCCAAACGGCATTACCCTAAACTGATATAAGCCGAATGGGGTGACGAATGCCGACTTGGGGATAGCCTCCGGGGCCAGGGGAATCTGCCAGTAACCTTTGCAGAGGTCAATAGTGGTCAGGTAATTTCCCCTGGCTATACGATCGAGTAGCTCGTCTACCCTGGGCATAGGGTAAGCGTCTGTCACGGTATTTTCATTGAGCCTCCGATAGTCTACGCAGAACCGGGTGGTCCCATCTTTCTTGGGCACCAAGACAACTGGGGAGGCCCAGGGACTATCGGAGGGCTCAATTACCCTGAGCTGGAGCATCTCATCGATCTCCTTCTTCATTCCTGTCCTAACTGCTTCGGGGATTCGGTACGGAGCCTGGCGCAAGGGAGCTTGTCCCGGAGTATCTACCTGGTGGGTGGTTAAAGTAGTGTACCCTGGCTTCGGGGAGAAGGTGAGGTGTTTAGACTGGAGGAGTTGGTTGAGCTGCTCCCTTTCAGTGGGGCTAAGTCGGTCCCCTATCTGAACCTGCGCCACTATACCTGTGGGGAGGCTCTTTTCTAATAGGTCTGGAATGGGTAAACTGTCGGGGTCTTCCTGAGGGGAACAACATACGGCCGTCACGTTCTCTGGCCGCTCAAAATATTCCTTGAGCATGTTTACATGGAATGTCTTTCTAAGATTGTTGTCGTGGCAGCTAGCTATCACATAAGTGGTGTCTCCCCTTTTCTCTACGATCTGGTAGGGACCCTGCCAGGACGCCTGCAATTTGTCTGTCTTCACCGGCTTAAGTACTAACACCTTTTGTCCTATGGTGAAGATTCTCTTTCGGGCCCCCCGATCGTACCATACTTTCTGTCTTCTCTGGGCCAACTGGAGATTAGCCCGCACGGATTTGGCTAATTGCTCCATTCGGTCCCTGAGTTCCAGCACGTATGGCACAATGGGGACACCGTCAGCCTCCATCTCTCCCTCCCAGTGCTCCCGGATCAGGTTTAGGGGTCCCCGTACCTTTCTTCCGTAGAGCAACTCGAAGGGAGAGAACCCTGTCGTTTCCTGGGGCACCTCCCGATAAGCAAATAGGAGGTGCGGCAGGAAGCGTTCCCAGTCTCGGTATTCCTGAGTGAACGTCTTGAGCATTTGCTTGAGGGTCCCATTGAACCTCTCACACAGCCCGTTCGTCTGGGGGTGGTATGGGGAGCTCAGGAGGGACTTAATTTTGCAAACCTGCCAGAGTTGTTGGGTCAATTCAGCCGTAAATTGGGTGCCTCGGTCGGATAGGATTTCTTTTGGAAATCCTACCCGGGAGAACACCTGTACTAGTGCATTCGCTACCGTATCCGCTTGTATGTTGGATAGGGCGACAGCCTCTGGGTACCTGGTAGCGTAGTCCACTACGGTAAGAATGTATCGCTTACCGGAGGGACTAGGGGTAGCCAGTGGTCCCACTAGGTCAATAGCAACCCGGCTGAAGGGTTCCTCTACAATGGGCATATTTACTAGCTGGGCTTTAGGGTGATCGCCTCGCCTTCCTACTCGTTGACACACATCGCAGGTGTTACAGTAAGTTCTAACGTCAGCGTGCACCCCTGGCCAAAAGAACGTGTGAGTAATGCGGTGTAGGGTACGGGTAACGGCTAGGTGGCCTGCTAAGGGGATGTCGTGGCCTATTTTGAGGATTTCTTGACGGTATTTGTGGGGCACTACCAGCTGTCGCCTACGCTGTCCCCTTTTCTCTGTCCAGCGGTATAGTTTCCCTTTTTCCCATAAGAATGTTTCGTTATCTGCCCCGCCCCCTCCGGTCTCTGCTCGTTCCCGGTACTTTTGTAAGGTCGGGTCAGTCTTAGACTCTGCCTCGAAAGCATCTGGGGTGTCCCAGGGTATGGGGCCTAACCTGTCAGGCAAGGTCGGGGTAGGTCTTACCTGTGTCTCCCGCACTGGTGAGAGCTCTCGCTCCGTCCGGGCTTGGGCCCGTGTAGTCACTGGGTCCGCCTCGTTGTTGCATACTGGAGCATAGGCAGAAGTCATGGGGCCCAAATCGTTGCCCAGTAGTACTTCGGCAGGTAAATTATCCATTAGGCCCACGTTCACAGCCCCCTTTCCCGCTCCCCAATCAAGATGCACTTTAGCTGTTGGAATTTTGTACACATCCCCCCCCGCCACTCTAACGGCCACAGTCTGTCCGGATCGCTTGTGCTCTGGCACCAAATGACTCTGTACCAGCGTGATAGTAGCCCCTGTGTCTCGCAATCCCTCGGTAGATCGCCCCTCGAGCCATACCCTCTGCCGATGGTGCTGGCGGTTATCTGAGGCAGCATATACAGGGTCTGCCTCGTGAAGCGGCCCCACATATCCCTCCATAGGGGCCTCTTGGTTAACACAGAGGGCCCGGGCCGGACGATAGGACCCAGAGGGGTAATTGTAATTCCTGGGTGTCTGGTGCGTATTAAGGGGGCAGCTAGCCATGAAATGCCCTGGTTGCTTGCATCGGTGGCAAGTCGGTCTGGGACGCTCAGAGCTGTTATTGGGTGGTCCTGAGTGTCGGACGGGCCTTGTGGGCACCGGGGCTCGGAATTCAGTACGAGGGGGTGCATGGTAAACCTCTCTGGGTTCGACCCGTGCTGGAGCTCGGTAGTTCATGGGTTCGTGAAGACGGGAGTCATAATGTTCATCGGCCAATTTGGCTGCTTCTTCTAAGGTAGAAGGCCGCCTGTCTCGCAGCCATTCCTTCCCTTGCTGTTCCATGCCATTATAAAAATGTTCTAAGAGAAACAATTGTAAAATTTCCTCCCCAGTCACCGCTTTACTTCCGCTCAGCCAGTGATTTGCCGCTCTCCGCATTCGGTGCGCCCATTCCATATGGGTATCGTTAGGCTTCTTTTCCGTGCCCCGAAACTGTCGGCGATACGTGTCCGGAGTTACAGCGTACCGTCGCAACAGTGTCTCCTTAACTAGCTCATACTGTGTCACTTCCTCAGCACCCAGAGTACGAAAGGCTTCCAGGGCTCGCCCGGATAGTTTCCCAGACAATATCGTGGGCCACTCTCTGTTGGGAATCTGGTGCAGGGCACATTGCCTTTCGAAGTCCGCCAAATATTCATCAATCCCTGTCTCGCTCTCTAGGAAGGGTCGAAATGCCGCATAGGGTATCTTGGGCCTCCCAGCATTTTCGACAGGGATGATTACCTGCGGGGCTTCAGCATTGCAGTGTGCATTCGCTAGGTTGAGTTCGTGGGCTCGAGTCTCTCGTATATCCTCGTCCGCCTCTGCCATCAACTGCTGTACCAATTCCATGGAGGGGTTCGGCCCGTATAATGAGAGCCTTTCCCGAACAATCCTGGTTTTTTCGTCACTAATCGTGGTCGGTGTTTCCGCCATTGTGAAGCTCTGATCCAGTTCGGTCAATTCTGCGATCAGCTCTCTCCTCGGCCGGTTGCTGGCGTACCCCCCTCTGCTTTCAAGTAAATCCTTTTGGGTTGTACGCTTCAATTTTTCGTAAGCGCTCTCCATCCGTTCTGTACCTCTCCTAGGAAATCCAGGAAAATCCCGCCGCTGCCGCCAAATGTTACGGTTACCCTTAGTCTCGCTGAGAGATGGACCGCTTAGTAGCCTGGATCCCTATTGCTAAAGAGGGGAGAAGCTGCTTTCCATAGTATTCTATATGAGTCTCGCAAATATAGAATAATCTCCCTTAGCTGCAGTACCGCTAGGATACCCTTCTACCCACAAAAACGAGTCAACGCTGCGATTGAGGGTCAAACAAGAACTCAGGACTGGGATGCCCAGCCTGCTTTTTATTAAGGTTACATGCACACAGGGCACTCCCAGGGGGAGAGGGGGGGAAGCACAAAATCCCCCATCACACATTTAGATAGAGAGCACTGTCCTTTGACAGGCCACAATAGGATTACAGTACTTAAGATAACAAGTTTACAAGTTCATCTTATCAATTAGCAGTCTGGCTCCAGAGGTGATTAGACAATAGTTTCTAAAAGCTGAAAAAAAAGAGTTAACTCTTTATGAAATGATACTTGTTACGGTTTTCTTGGAGCCCTTCTTAGGCGCTGGCTTGCTGGTTCAGGCATTGCTGCTGGGAAATAAGCTCTTCACAACAAAATAACTAATGCTTCTGTAACAGGCTTATTATTTTATTTTAGGCAAATCAATCCCCTAATATTATTTATTATTGTTTGGGCTGTGTATTATTTGGCGCTGTTGTGTGGAAACGATGTGGGAAACAAGTGATTTACTAGCTTGTCAGCTAGTCTCCTCAGAATCGGAGCAGTGTTGTTTCCGGAGGGTAGACTTAGGCTGAGCGTGTCAGTTGTTTCTCACACACTTTCCTTGTTGCACAGCTTGTATTTTTCTCCCGGTCACCTGACCTCCTTAATTTCCGCTCCTCTTGGAGCAGTGTCGGCTGTGACTCTGAATCCAGCGAGTCTCGATATTCTGTACAGATTGTTAATCCGGAAGGGGCAGGTAGGCCCCTCAGTTCAGCTGAGGTGTAGAGGTTAACATTGTGGGGGTAGTTTGAGCGCAATATAAATGCTCTTCATAACTGAGGGAAAATGTTACTTTTTCAAATAAACATTTTCTTTTTGTTTCTAAATTATTTTTGGGGATAACATGGAGATGGATCAAGCCTCCCTTCCTTGTGACAAATGTTTTCTATGCTTAGAGGCTCCAATTGTTTTACCTATGCAATGTTGTGCTTCTATTTTAGCTAGGACTATAGAGTGTAAAAATAAAATTTTGCCCACTGAGCCTAATGTCTCTCAGGATGATACTATTCAGGCAATGCCTCAGCCTTCTCCTCAAACATCCTAAGCCTTTATGGAATCACATACGGTGCCCTGCAGTTCCTCTTAACCTCCAGGAGGAGTTTATTTGCCTGCAGAAATTGCTGCTCAGGTATCTTCGGCGGTATCTGCTTTTCCCATGCTAAAGGGAAAACACAAGAGGAAAATTAGAGATTCAGATAGTAAGGTTTCTGTTCCTTCTTCTGCTACACAGGTGACTCTCCCTCATAAGTCTGATGAGAAAGATACATCGGTAGCCTCTGAGGGTGAGAACTCAGATTCGGACAGTATAATTAATTTATCTGATACTGAAGAAGTAAACTTCAGGTTTAAGCTTGAACACCTTTGTGTACTGTTAAAGGAGGTATTCGCTACTTTAGATGACTCCGATACTCCTGTCGCTGTCAACCCTAAGAATTCTAGTAAACTTAATAAATACTATGATGTTCCCTCCTCTGTGGAGGAGCTTCCTGTTCCAGACCTTGTGACAGAGATTATTTCACAGGAATGGGAGAAGCCAGGGATACCTTTCTCCCCGTCTCCCGTCTTTAAAAAGATGTTTCCTGTTGCTGACTCGATTAAAGATTCATGGTGCACGGTACCTAAAGTAGAAGGGGCCATTTCTACTCTGGCTTAGAGAACTATGATCCCTATAGAGGATAGCTGCTATTTTAAGGATCCCATGGACAAAAAGCCGGAGGCTTATTTGAAGAAGATGTATGTTCATCAAGGTCTGTGGCATCTTATTGGTGTAATGACTTGTCTGGATCAATTTTAGTAGAGACTCATGTGGAGGAGATCCAAAACAGGATTAAGGCTCTCTAACTAGCCAATTCCTATATTTATGATGCTACCATGCAAGTTATTAGACTGGGAGCCAAGATATCTGGCTTCACTGTCCTAGCCCGCAGGGCGTTGTGGCTAAAGTCTTGATCAGCTGATGTTACCTCTAAATTCAAGCTTCTGGTACTTCCTTACAAGGATAAGACCTTGTATGGACCTGGCCTGGCAGAAATAATTTCTTATATTATGGGTGGAAAGGGTCTTTTCTACCACAACACAAGAAGAACAGATCTAAAGGTCATCAAAGTAATTTTTGTTCCTTTCGTAACTTCAAAGGAAAGTCTTCCTCTTCCAAGCAGGAGCAGTCCAAGTCTTCTTGAAAACCCAATAAGTCTTGGAACAAGTGGAAGCAATCAAAGAAACTGCTGAGTCTACGTCAGCATGATGGGTTTCCCGGTCCAGGATCGGATCAAGTGGGGGGCAGACTTTCTCTGTTCTATCATGCTTGGATACGAGGTGTCCCAGATCCTTGGACTGTGGACATAGTATCCCAGGGTTACAAGATAGAATTCAAAATGTTCCCTCCCAGGGGCAGAGTCCACCTCTCAAGGTTATCTGCAGACCAGATAAAAAGAGAGGCATTCTTGAACTGTGTTCGGGACCTTTCCTCCCTGGGAGTGGTATTTCCAGTTCCAGTAAAGGAACAGGGCCTAGGGTTCTATTCAAATCTGTTTGTGGTTCCCAAAATAGAGGGAACTTTTCAAGCCATTCTAGACCTAAAGTGTCTCAACAAGTTTCTCAGAGTATTGTCCTTCAAAATGGAAACTATTCATTCCATTCTTCCTCTGGTCCACAAGAGTCAGTTCATGATGACCATAGACCTAAAGGATGCGTATCTTCATGTTCCCATCCACAGTGATCATCACAAGTTCCTGAGATTTGCCTTTCTAGACAAACACTTTCAGTTTGTGGCTCTTCCGTTTGGCCTTGCCACAGCTCCCAGAATTTTCTCTAAGGTTCTGGGGGCTCTCTTGGCAGTGATCAGGTCTCGGGGAATTGCATTGGTGCCCTACCTGGATGACATATTGGTTCAAGTGCCATCTTTTCAACAAGCAAACTCTCATACAGAGATCTTGTTGTCTTTTCTATTTCCCCATGAATCTGGAAAAGAGTTCCCTTGTTCCAGCTACATGTATAGTTTTCTTAGGAACCATAATAGATTCCCTATCTATGAAAAAAATTCTGACGGAGGTCAGAAAATCCAAAATTCTCTTCTCTTGCCTCTCTTTACAGTCATCAGTAGCTCAATGTATGGAGGTAATTGGTCTGATGGTCGCTTCCATGGACATCATTCCCTTTGCTTGATTCCATATGAGAGCTCTGCAATTATGCATGCTCTGACAATGGAACGGAGACTATTCAGATCTGACTCAGAGGATAGATCTAGACCAGTCGACAAGAGACTCTCTCCCATGGTGGTTTTCTCAGGAGCATTTGTTTCAGGGCACATGCTTCCGGAGACCTTTCTGGGTGATTGTGTTCCCGGATGCTAGCCTGCTAGGCTGGGGAGCAGTCTGGGACTCGTTGAAGGCACAGGGACTATAGACTCAGGAGGAGTCTGCTCTCCCCATAAACATCTTGGAGCTGAGAGTGATTTACAATGCACTGTTGGCTTGGCCTCAGTTGCCCTTAGCCCGGTTTATTAGGTTTCAGTTGGACAATATCACCTCAGTGGCTTACATCAACCATTAGGGAGGAACTCAGAGTTCCTTAGCCATGAAGGAGGTGGCACTGATTATTCAGTGGGTGGAAGCTCACAATTGTTGTCTGTCTTCCATCCACATTCCAGGAGTGGACAACTGGGAAGCAGATTTCCTGAGCAGACAGAAATTCCATCCCAGGGAGTGGACTCTCCATCCGGAGGTGTTCTCCAGGATAACCCTCAAATGGGGTTCCCAGAGTTGGGTCTGATGGCATCTCGGCAGAAAGCCAAACTTCCAAGATACGGTTTAAGAGATCCTCAGGCTGCTCTGATAGATGCTCTGGTGGTTCCTTTGGATTTCGGTCTATCATACCTGTTTCCTCAGTTTCCGGTTTCCGCTCCTTCCACAAGTCATTGCTCGTATCAAACAGGAGAGAACATCGGTAATTCTAATTGCTCCTGCATGGCCTCGCAGGATCTTGTATGCAGATCTAGTGAAGATGTCCTCTCTGCCACCTTGGAGGTTACCTCTGAGGAAGTACCTTCTAACTCTGGGTCAACTCCTCCATCCAAATCTCGTTTCTCTGAAACTGACTGCTTGGAGATTGAACACTTAGTTCTGTCTAAGCATGGTTTTTCTGAGTCAGTCATTGAGACCATGATCCAGGCTCACAAGCCTGTTACTCAAAAGATTTACCATAAGGTATGGCGTAAATACCTTTATTGGTGTGAATCAAAGGGCTACTTTTGGAGTAGGGTCAGGATTCCTAGAATTTTGTCTTTTCTCGAGGAAGGTCTGGAGATAGGATTGTCGGTCAGTTCTCTAAAGGTCAGATTTCTGCATTATCTATTTTGTTGCACAAGCGTCTGGTGGATGTGCCAGATGTTCAATATTTTTGTCAGGCCCTGGTTAGAATCAGGCCTGTGTTTCAACCTGTTGCTCCACCTTGGAGCCTTAACCTTGTTTTTCAAGCTTTGCAGCAGGCTCCGTTTGAGCCAATGCATTCCATAGATATTAAGGTGTTATCTTGGAAGGTTTTCTTTCTTGTTGCTATCTCTTCTGCTCGAAGAGTCTTAAAGCTATCAGCTTTGCAGTGTGATTTGCCCTACCTTATCTTTCATGCGGATAAGGCGGTCCTGTGTACTAAGTTGGGATTTCTCCCTAAAGTGGTTTCAGATAGAAATATTAATCAGGAAATTGTTGTTCCTTCTTTCTGTCCCAATCCTTCTTCTTATAAAGAACTTCTGTTTCACTACTTGGATGTTTTGTGTGCTCTAAAATTCTACATACAGGCGACTAAGGATTTTTACCAGTCTTCTGCCCTGTTTGTTTGTTTCTCAAGGAAGCGTAAGGGTCAGACAGCTACTGCTACTTCTCTTTCACTCTGGTTGAGAAGTATTATTCGTTTTGCTTATGAGACTGCTGGTCAACAGCCTCCTGAGAGAATTACAGCTCATTCCACTAGGACTGTCTCCTTTTCTGGGGCTTTCAAAAATGAAGATTCTGAGGAACAGATTTGCAAGGCTGCAACTTGGTCCTCTCTGCACACTTTTTCCAAATATTCCAAATTTTTACTTTTGTCTCGGCTGAGGCTTCTTTTGGGAGAAATGTTCTTTAATCGGTGGTGCCTTTTGTTTAGGTCTGCCTGTCTTGTTCTTCCTCCCTAGTCATCTGTGTCCTCTAGCTTGGGTGTTGGTTCCCACTAATAATTGATGATGTTGTGGACTCTCCATATCTTAGGAAAGAAAACAAAATGCATGCTTACCTGATAAATTTCTTTTTTTCTGGAATGGAGAGTCTATGACCCCACCCTTAGTTTAAGACAGTTATTTTTGACTAAACCTCAGGCATCTCTACACCTTTGTGTTATTCCTTTTTCCATTTCCCTTCGAATGACTGGGGATTATGGGTAGGGGAGTGACACTTAACAGCTTTGCTGTGGAGCTCTTTGCCTCCTCCTGCTGGCCAGGAGTGATATTCCCACTAGTAATTGATGACGTTGTGGACTCTCCATATCCGGAAAGAAAGAAATGTATCAGGTAAGCATAAATTTAGTTTTTTCTTTTGTACTGAGTGTGCCTGATTAATTATTTTATTATTATACTTTATTTATGAAGCACCAACATATTCCACAGTGCTGTCCATGGGTTAAAACAGCTTTTGAGTCCTTTGAGACGGAAATGAACCAGCGACCTAAGGATTACTGCTTTAGCACTACAGTCCTCTGTTCTACCAGCTGAGCTATCAAAGGATTCATTATACAAATGTATTGTACTTTTTGTCACATGTACATTGAATACATTTAAGTGGGTACTTATTGGAACATAATGGATAGTATGGAGGGTATATATTAATACCTGATGCTCACAGAATTTAGCCCTGACGAAGTGCTGAGTTAACGGCACAGAACATGTAGGCTCTTTGCTATATGGGCCTGTTTGGTAAAACTGCCTGCAATTTCCCCTTTTTTTGCTTTGACCTGGAATGATTAAAAAAAAATAAAGTGAGAATTTGAACTGCTTTTAAAACATTTATAAATATTTTTCAGTACTTAATTCCTGATATAAACAATGATATAAAGCAAATCTTTTAATGTCTCTTTAAAACATTTTTGGTACATATACTGTATTAATATGGCACTTGTTTATTGTTTTTTTTATAGATCAGTACACATATATTTTGTGACATATTTAATTTGCATGCAAAAATTACAGGATTGCTTCAGTATGAGCAAGAATTGAATAATCATAGCAAACCAAAATGTGTTTGTATTTAGTTAAAGGAACGTTAACCAAATGCTGAATGAAGTGATGCAACATATCTGTAAAAAACTGAGTAGAAAATATCATATGAACATCTCTATGTAAAAAAGTTAAATATTTTACCTCAAAAATTTCACAGTAACCACATCCCATTGTTTAAACATCCAATCCTGTTACTAGTCTCAGGAATTACTAGTGAGCGTGCATGTAAAACACAAGCAGCTAATCGACATCTGAGCTCAAACTTTGCTTTACTGTGATCTCATGGGTATTTGCCATAAACTTACAAGATTACACCATGGTCTTGAGAGATTTCATAATAAACGTGTTTAAACAAAAAAGGAAAAGAGAATAACCGTGGCTTCACAAGCCAGAGGAAAAATATAAATTTGCTAACATTGCAATGTTTCATTTTTCATTTTTTAGTCAACTTTTTACACATATTTTACATTTCTTGTGATTTAGTGTTTGGTTATCATGTCCCAAATTTAATCTAATTATGTTGTGAAACATCCAGTCTCCCTATCAGTCTCTTCATCTTTTCTCTTTTTCTCAATAATCAATATTTGAAGAAAATTAAAACTTACTCAATAAACTGATAAAATACATAAAGAAGTCTAAAATAATATACTATAGCAAAAAAAAAAAAATGTTTTGGCATAAATGTATTTACAGTCTTATGAGAGATGTTACAAGTTTGGGGTTCAAAGATTTTTTTCCTAACCTATTTCCATTATCTGATACAATTAATAATTTTGTAAATATTCCATACTTAACACTTATACTTTATTGAGGAATATAAAAGTAGTAATGCTTTTTGGAGAACTAATTCAAAGCAAACTATATCTAAAACTCATAAATGTCTTGTGATCCGATTCCCACCACATCAAAGACTCTTCATCTGCGACCCTTATTAGTTCATCTATTCTTTTCCTTTCTTTCTTTCATTTCATTCTCTTTTTCTCTCCCATCTGCAAGGCTTTATACTCTAGAGCCAGTCTTATAGTATTCCCCCCATGTTGTTCCTCCTTTCTTATTATTAGGTGGCCAAGCAACGTAGTTGCTGGACAACCTATTGCTATTGTCAGGATTATTATTATTATTATTATTAGGTGGCAAAGCAACGTAGGTGCTGGACAACCTATTGTTATTGTCAGGATTATTATTATTAGGTGGCCAAGCAATTTGTGCAATTTGAAAGCCATACATTGCATAGCTTGGCCGCCATATTGTTTTGTATGCTCTGTATTTAAAAAACTACAAAAATCTTCTCCGGAACCGCTCATGGGACAGACTTGAAAATTTGTTTATAGAGTTATCTTATGACTAACATTTCGATTTGTTCAAGAGAAGTTGATAGGTCATGTGGTTTGGCAGCCACTTTGAATTGTTAAAAAAATGCTTAAAGGGACAGTCAAGTAAAAAAAAACCTTTCATGATTTAAATAGGGCATGTAATTTTAAATAACTTTCCAATTTACTTTTATTGCCAATTTTGCTTTGTTCTCTTGGTATTCTTAGTTGAAAGCTAAATCTAGGAGGTTCATATGCTATTTTCTTAGACCTTGAAGGCCGCCTCTAATCTGAAAGCATTTTGACACTTTTTCACCACTAGAGGGCGTTAGTGCATGTGTTTCATATAGATAACATTGAGCTCAGGCACGTGAAGCTCATAGGAGCAAGCACTAATTGGCTAAAAATGCAAGTCTGTCAAAAGAACTGAAATAAGGGGGCAGTTTGCAGAGACATAGATACAAGGTAATCACAGAGGTAAAAAGTATATTATTATAACTGTGTTGGTTTTGCAACATTGGAGAATGGGTAGTAAAGGGATTATCTACCTTTTTAAACAACAAAAAATCTGGTGTTTACTGTCCCTTTAACTATATTTTTTAATTAATAATAAAACAAAAACTGCTTTACAAAAATGCTTTAATTTTGCATGTTTATTGACATCTATTGTGAGAACTATTGTGCATAATATGGAGGCTGTATATCATATGATCTGGCAGCCATTTTGTTTTACACGAAAATTTTGCAAATCTATTTTCTCTGTAACTGCTTATGTTAGAACTGTGAAACTTGAGTCACAGTTGTTCATGTTGAAGGAATTGGTCACAAGCTGTGGTATCTATATTGGATTACGCGAAAATTTTTAAAAAATTTGTTTTCTTTGCAACCGCTTATGTTGAAGCTGTGAAATTTGTTGTATAACCATATATTGTAACTTAGAGTTACATCTGTTCATGTTGAAAGTATTTGTCATATGGTGTGGCAGCCATCTTAAAAAACGCAAAAATTTCAAAAATGTGGGGGTTTTTTTGCAACCACTTATGTTAAAGCTGTGAAATTTTCTGTATAACCATATATTGTGGCCTAGAGTTACATCTGTTTGTGTTGAAAGTATTAGTCATATGGTGTGGCAGCCATTTTGAATAATGCAAATTTTTTGAAAAATGTGTTTTGTTTCAGCTGCTTATATTGGAAATGTAAAAACTTGCTTTATAGCTTTATATTGTGACTTAGCTGCTTGTATGCCATTGCAAAGGCAATGTGCTTGGTCCCCTTTATTGCTGCTTGCAGCTATATATTTTAATATTGTTAGTAGGCTTGTGCACCAACAATCTAGTACCTTGATTCATTCTATCAATGCTGTTCTATCGCCCTATTTACATTATGCTTTACTCTAAGGCACGCACTGTCAATCAGTATCTAACATCAACAGGAGATACTGGATAAAAATATAATTACAGATAATGGTCTGCCAACATCAGTGTTGTTTAATGTTAATGAGCCCCACTCTCTGTAATGAGCATAACGACCCTCCTTTGATATGCAGTTAAATTTGTTAGACTGTTCAATTTCTACTGAATGTACCCAACCTATTATATATTGACATCATATTCTGTATGTGTATTGAACCCAATGGGTTGACTTTGTGCAATCTTTGTTCATAATAAAAATTACGTTAAAAAATTTTTTTTTGCCATGTAGTCTAAAATATTTTCTATTTAGAAGCACCATTTCAGTGTTAACATGTATTCTGTCATGCTGATGAAATGATTTAAAAAGAAGACGCATGTAGTGCAGGGTCATTTTAGGATCAGAAAAATGTAAAATACATCATTGTGAATTTGAGTATGAACGTCAAGAGCTGAGGGAATTTAATTAGACAGTAAACAAGCCAGAAGAGAGGTACAAGAGCTTACAGTTTAATCATTTTTGCAGTAATTTAACATGAAACCTTAATATATAAACTGTATTTTCTTAAAAGTTGGACTAGATCCCATGGAAACTGATTGATATCAGAAGAACCCCAACATAGCATCAGCCCTAATGCTGTCCTAAATCACTTATGTGGGAATCAGGAGTTAATAGAGACAGTGGCTGGCTCAGCAGTGTATAGGGTTAATAGTGGTGGGACAGGGTCCAGATAATTGCTGCTAAGAGTCAGAACAGTTGTGGCTAGGGATAACTGGTTTGGGGCAGGGGCAGAAGAAAATATGGTTAATTATGGTGGGAGAGATCATGGCTCATTTTTATTGCTCTGGGTTCAGGTTAAAGTTAGTGATAATGGACCACACAACAAGTCCAGTTGAGCGTTATAATAACTTAGGCCATAAGGTTCTTTGAACCCAGTCATGGGGGCCAGCATTAGGGAGCTGTTATTCATTAACCTCCTTTTGAGTTCTGTGACTAAATATAATGATGTAAGTGTAATCTGGTTGCTAAGATAGAACAGCATGTTGTAAGATGAAAAAAATCTATTGCAGATATTTGTGTTGTATGATGTATTTGCTAAAGCTTTCTTGCTAGATATATGAATGATTCTACTTGTTATATATCTGCTTGACAAATTTTGTGTTGCCAAGTACTTAGTACTCATTGTATTATATTATAAAATAGAGGTGTCCAACATATATAAGTATATAAATATATACAGAGAGAAGTGCATTTACAAGAACGAACAACTGGCTCAATACCATTGTTAGCCTGTTCTATGACGATTTACCACCTGGGTGCAGCTTTTTAGCCGATTAATGCTTTTCACAGAGTAGAAATTTCCTGTAGTATATCAGTCTGATCCTGCCTATTATGGTCAGTCGAAATACCAGGCAATTCATCTCTGAACAAGGAACACAGCAACCCCAGACGATCGTTTTGGCCTTCATTGGGCCTCATCAGTGAGGTGTAGCCATATTCCTCTAAGCACACTGAGCAAGGAGTCCACGTCTGGTTGCCCCTTTAGTCCACGTCTGGTTGCCCCTTTTTCCCATAGGGAGACTAAATACATACAGAGAGAAGTGCACTCACAGGAACGAACAACTGGCTCAATACCATTGTTAGCCTGTTCTATGGCGATTCACCACCTGGGTGCAACTTTTTAGCCTAGTGATGCTTTTCACAGAGTAGAACTTTCCTGTAGTATATCAGTCTGATCCCGCCTATTATGGTCAGTCCAGCACTGAAATGCAAGGCAATTCCTCTCTGAACAAGTAATACAGCAACCCCAGATGATCGTTTCAGCCTTCATTGGGCCTCGTCAGTGAGGTGTAGCCATATTCCTCTAAGCACACTGAGTAAGGAGTCCACATTTGGTTGCCCCTTTTTTCCCCATAGGGAGACTAAATACATACAGAGAGAAGTGCACTCACAGGAACGAACAACTGGCTCAATACCATTGTTAGCCTGTTCTATGGCGATTTACCACCTGGGTTTATATATATGTGTTTTCTTCCTCTCTTGAATGTCAATAACCACTTTTCTGAAAAACTCATGCACTGCCTGAACAGTATGTCAACCCCTATTACTGAAGGTCCTCTTCTTCCACTCTACTCTCCATTCCCCGTTACAAAAAAGAAACTGGTTGGTCGGCGTTTTCATTCAGAGCTCCCCAACTGTGGAATAACCTTCTGAAAAGCACCACATCCTCCGGGAACCTGAGATCCTTGAAAAGAAATGTCTCTCTATCTTTACAAACACACAGGAATCATGTAAAGACTTTAAATAATCAAAAGACCTACCATGTGTCTGTATATTATAACTATTTGTACAATATGTAATGCAATGCTGATATCCCAGGACTTGAAAATGAGAGAAAATTAAATTTATTTTTTCCTTGCAAAGCTTTTTAGAAATAAATATAAATAAATAAACTGGCTCATAATATTGGCCTTCAATTTATCAGGAACTGCCTGGGAAGATGGAGACAAGGGGAGAAATGTGTGAGGCCTACATGCCAAAAGGGCACATGGGACAGGCAATATGTCCATGCATGCTGTGTCATCCATGACAAGGGTCAGTGTGGCCCCTACTGACCCCAGTAACATCTGCCCAGCAGGGAGAATTCTTCATTCCTCAGTGTGCTTACTCATTGTGACCCAGAAAAATATGAATTGGATGCATTCTTAGAGGCACAAATGACCCTATTTTCAGCTATCATCAACATGCATGATTCAATCTTTAGTTTGCAAGTATTTTGGCATGACAGACAAATACTTAAATATGATGTCATGCAATAACATGGTACATAGTAACAGCTTGGTACTAGTTCTGTTAAAAATATCTGTTAATTTGACAGAAACATTCTATAATTTGATGATTAGAGTACCACATTAAAAATACAACAATCAATCTTTGTGGTCCCCTGGAGTGTAAGTTAGACAACTCATGAAGTACCCCTGAATTTCACATTTTGTCATGAGTACAGTATATTTAATTTTTCTGTTTACCCAGCAACTGAATTGGTTTCTCATGGCCTCTGCATTATTGTTGGTATCAATCCAAGGTGAAACTAAAATAACTCTATTAGCCTAGCCGCTGGAATTGTTACAAGTTACAAAATGTAATTTAAAACTCACCTTTCCTAAGGGTATTCAGAACATCCCTTTTCTGTCAAAGCAGTAACTCAATTAAACCCTCAATGAGAAAACAGCTGCATTTTAGGAAACAGCCAAAGCCTGGGAACATTTTCACCAGGGTACACGATACAAGCTGCTATTGCACAAACTGGATTAAATTGATACTAGGAATTATTTTGCAATGTACATCTGTTCATGACTTCCCTAAGATAGCTAGTTATGGTGCCTGTACATTCAATACGGCAGATGCAGAATTCCCACAGTAGCATGTTTAAATCTTTCAAGAAAGTCATTTTTTTTAAATTCCTGAGGGTAGATCACCATTATGTTTGGGTTTTTTAAACCAAAGTACAGGAAGTTGTTATGAATCCTTTGATTTCAAGTAAAAGTCTTTAGAGAACAAGTTCAGAAAGTTTCTGTAAATTAAAATATATTTATTTTTTATTGTTGTTTTAGGACCAGAATTGTTATTTAGACATTAGTTTATGACATATGTATTTCTTTTTTTATTTTAGTATTTTATCCTCCATCCATGGTAAAAACATTTTTTTTTGTTTGCTAATTTGTTTTTATTGAGGAATTGTACACTGCAGATTATTTTTTTTTACAATAGTATACATTTCACATAAGTACAGATATAGAATAGAAAAATGTTTGTACATCTTCGCTGATTATCCTCATTTTAGTCCCTATTACTAAAATTGTAGATCACTTTTGGATCTTTATAACTACTATATAGAAAATATGTTTGTTTGTTTTTTTGAAGAGATAAATGCCTATGCCAAGCCAACTGATAACATTCAATAAAAGGTATAAACTCTATTATTTAACAGTGTTTAGAGAATTTAAATATCTTATAGAGTGATAAGAAGATTAATGTGAGGAAGATTCCAAATCTAGTAATCTTAAGCAACTGTTCTTAATCTGTATTAACCTAGCTTTATGATCCGAAAGAGGATTATGTGTATGGTTGTAGTTTCTGCCATTTTCTCTCTTTAGCACTTAAAATAAACACTGTGGTATATAGTATATATCTTCTTGTTTATGTCTCTCCTGCGGCCTCGGCCGCTGGTAGCAAAGGGAGGAGCTAATGTGATGTTGGGCTAACAAACAGGAGTGATGGTGATTGAGCCCCAAGATGCATTAGTGTTATATTAAGTGTCAACCGGAGGCCCCCCACTAACCCCCAGAAAACATTCACAAATATATAAAATGGCATCTTGGCAATAGCAGTGCCCAAATAATGAGCACCAGTGGAAATGTGGCAGAACAAAATCATGTGCACCATACAATATGACTGTAAATGTTAGTGGTATTTAGTGGTGCAGCAGATTGCTAGGATTGAAGTATAACTTTGAACACAGAAAACACATTCTAACTAACCTACTAAGTTGTACACGCTGAGCTATTACAGAACAAAATTAAGTGCAGACTGATAACTCACAAATACTGCTAGCTTTTCTACATCACAGGATATCAAGGCGTTATAATGTAGATGTTTTTTTTTTTACTCCATGAGATGATCACTGGAGGCTCCCCACTAACCCCCAGAAAACACCTCTGAATATATAAAATGGCATCTTGGCAATAACAGAAAGAATCCAAGGGGCCGATTTATCACGGCACGAATGGGGCCGTATACCCCTGTTTCCATGGGAGCCTTCAGGCTCGCTGGAAACAGGTGTTAAGAAGCAGCGGTCTTAAGACTGCTGCTCCTTAACTCGTCCGACTCCTCTGAGGCTGCGGACATCAATCCGTCCGATCTCATACAATCGGGTTGATTGACACCCCCTGCTGGCAGCTGATTGGCTGCGAATCTGCAGGGGGCGGCATTGCACAAGCAGTTCACCAGAACTGCTTGTGCAATGTTAAATGTCGGCATTCAGCGATGCAGGGCGGACATGATTCGCTATAGCAAATCATGATGGCCCGGGGTATGATAAATCTACCCCCAAGTGTAAAAAACAATTGAATTACAAGTACTAGAAACAAGTCTGGAATTATTTCAGCACCAGTTGATTTATGCTTTTATTTGCTTTATAGTTTTATTATTTGTTTGTTGTTGTGATGAGCACAAATAAAAAAACATTCAAATGCAAAGCAGCTTTAACATAACCCTTTTTAACTATGCCACAAATGATATTTTTCATGCTTACATATTGTTCTTTCATATACATGGGGAAAGTTCTTAAAAAGATATTAAGCAGCACTCCTTTGTTAAATAAAAGTAAATATAAAAAGAAAAAGATTATGTAAAAAACTGCAAATGATGTACTTTTTTTTAGCCCTGCCCCCAGGGTTTTAAGAGCAGAGGATTTTCAAAACCTAAGTTTTTATTCTGTCAGTTCTGTTCATGAGTAAATCTGAATCATTGTCATTTAGTCTCTTCACTAGACTAGATGTTTTATGACATCAGGCTAAGATAACACATCCTGTAAAAACCATCTCCTTCTTGTAGGGCTGTGATATGAAGCACAAGTGTAATGTTAAAAAATAAATAAAACGTAAAATCCATTTAAATAGATGAATAATACATATTGCAATGATCACATTTAAGTATAAGCAACTGCTTAGTGCTTTTTTATTACAACAATGAAACAGACTGTTTAACATCCCTTTAAATCTAATGTCATTTTAAACTTATGAATGTCCCCTGAGGGGTTCAACTTTCAGCTTTCTTGAATACTAAAAGAAGAAATATTCTGCTGTTTGAATGCATGAGAGGATGCATAGGATGGAACAGTTTTTCCTGGGAGGGCATAGACATAGAAGTTTAGATGATGCTGGAGACAGGATACAACCCAAGAGCAAGGTCTCTGTATGATAAGGCATACTCAAGGTCAGGAATACAGGCAAGGGTCAAAGCCAGATGTCAAGCAAGTGTGACTATCTATGGAACTCTCATGTGAAAGAATATGTGATGCTCAAGTTTATGCTGGTGCTGTGTGGCCAATATCGGTTTAAAGAATGGGTGTAATTTTTTGCAAGCATGCAGAGTTTAGCATAACAATACAAGAGAATAGTCTTGGAGTTGCCAGCAGAAGAAACACCCTGAACCCTATGCAGGTAGCCATAAACTCATCACTGGAAAGCAGGAAGGGACATCTGTCATGACTTAAGAACCTGATATTGCTTAGACTAGGCCCACAGATCATCCAGGCTTCACCAGCTCAGGATACAACTTTAGAAACGTTGGGAGGGATGACACATCAGTTGGTTATTGGTCAAGGTAGTTTACATTTTCAATGCTGTAAGAAATCAGTAAGCTTTTAAAAACACTAACTTGATAAACCTAGTTCTGTAATCTCTGAGTTCTAGGTTTGTTATGATGAGCAGCACATTCTCTAAAGCCAGTAATTCTCCTTTTAAGTCTTGAGTAATATATTTTCTAAAGAGGAGAATCTAATGATAAAGTAAACCAGACCATAATGATATTTTAAAGAGAATTTTATACTTAAAAGAGAATTATAATGAAAAAAAATCCCTAGGGGATTAAAGGGACATGAAACCCAAAATTTTTCTTTCATGATTTAGAAAGAGCATGCAATTTTAAACAACTTTCTAATTTACTTCTATTATCTAACTTGCTTCGTTCTCTTGATATACTTTGCTGAAAAGCATATCTAGATAGGCTCAGTAGCTGCTGATTGGTTGCTGCACATAGATGCCTCATGTGATTGGCTCACCCATGTGCATTGCAATTTCTTCAACAAAGGATATATATAGAAAGAAGAAAATTATATAATAGAAGTTAATTGGAATGTTGTTTATAATTGTACTCTCTACTTCAATCATAAAAGAAAATTTTGGGGTTTAGTGTCCCTTTAAAGGGACATTAAACACTAAATACATGCTAGATAGAATGATGCATTCAAAAAAAAGATTAGTCCATGACTAACATGTAGATGTATTTTAAAAGTTTCATTAGTTGTTTAAAAAGTGACAAAATAAGTGTAAAGTTTTAGTGTCTATAAAACACTGGGAGCTGCCATGTTGTAACTTGTGTTACCTTCTCTGCTGTGGCCAATTAGGGACCGTTATAAATAGGTCACTAGAGTGTGCAGCCAATGGTTGTGCTGGATTTAACAGTGTTCTGCACTTCCATTTCTAACAGGAACTGAAAAGCTCACAATTTCAGAATGGAATTACAGGCAAAGAGGACAAAATAAATAATGAAAGTATATTGCAGAGTTGTTTTATTATATACAATTTATCATTTTATATTACCATCTCAAAGTGTTTAATGTCCCTTTAAGGATCAAGAAGTTCCCATCTTTTGGTATAAATATGGAAGATAATATTGCACCCCATAGAAAGTATTAGAAACCGTTAAGTGCTGTTTTACATCAGGTTTCCAAATAAAGTGCAAACCATTTGTAATATTTGCAAATACATTAAAATAAATTGTTACACTCCTATATACACTATCTAATACAAATATTCAAATAAATATTAAAAAATAACAAGTTATAAGGTATATGGTATATGACAAGGTATTTGTATTGGACGGACTATAATAAATATATACATATATATACATGTCTAAATAATGTTTATGTATGTGCATATATATATGTATATATGTGTATACATGTGTATTTATGTTTATATGTGTATATATACATTAAAGGCACGTTTTTTGCAAAAGACCAGCGAGTGCAAGCCATCGTTTATTGTTATTTGTTTTTTGTTTGCACCCTGGCAAGTTGGTTTGAAGTGAGAGTGCTCTCCATTTGATAAAGTATATATATATATATATATATATATATATATATATATATATAGGATACATAAGGAAAAACGAGGACCCAGGAACTTGATGCCAAGTGACTTTATTTGATACACAAGGTGAGTAGCACTAACACAGGTGTGCAAGGGGTGCTAGATCTGACGCGTTTCGCGCATGCTCACATGCGCTTCATCAGAGATATATATATATATATATATATATATATTTTTTTTTTTTTATTATATATTATATATAAAAACTATGTGACATGGATGGTGGAACTCAGAATTAGGCTTTGGTGAAAAACACCTAGTGTAAGTGTGCAAGCAGTCACAAAATAATATGAATATACACCATACAAAGAGAGGGCTAATGAATGTTTTTTGACAAAAGCCAAAGTGTTACACAGGCTGCACCAATAACAACAAAAATTTGTTTACACATTGCTGAAACTCAGTGAAATTCCCTTTTACAGAGTGAATACTATGTAGCTGATACACTATCGAAGGATGCACTTTTAAATGAGACATGGAGACATGATGCCTAAACAAACTTCTGTTATAATATATGCTATGCATAAACAATCATGTCAAGAACATTTGAGATTACATGTAGGTAAACAGTCAATGGGGCCCATTTATCAAGCTTTGAACGGAGCTTGTGGGCCCGTGTTTCTGACGAGTCTTCAGACTCACCAGAAACACCAATTATGAAGCAGCGGTCTAAAGACCGCTGCTCCATAACCCTGTCCGCCTGCTCTGATGAGTAGGACAGGAATCGCCGGAAATGAACCCAATCGAGTACAATCGGGTTGATTGACACCTCCCTGCTGGCGGCCAATTGGCCGCGAGTCAGCAGGGGGTGGCGTTGCACCAGCAGCTCTTGTATTGCTCTCCGCATTTAGCGAGGTCTTGTGGACGCAAGACTTTTAATAAATAGGCCCCAATGTGTTATACGTAAAGGGGCCCCAAAGACGGCCCATTAAGGGGAGGGGCGAAACGCATCATTCCCGCAATCAAAACTCACCTGTGAGCTGACCTGTCGGATACATTTTTTTTTTGTTTTTGGTGCAGCCTGTGTCACACTTTGGCTTTTGTCATATTTCATTAGCCCTCTCTTTATACGGTGCATATTCATATATATATATACAATATATATATATATATATATATATATATATATATATATGTATATATATATATATGTATGTATACACATATATTCACGGATCAACACATATATACACATGCATACATATGTACATATATAGTTTAGAGCCCTTTTCAGTCAAATATATAAACACATGAAAAAAAATTTTTATTCCATTTTAATCTTTAATAATGTGTTTTACTGTGTATATACTGTAAATATTTTTCATTCCAATTATCTTCACATAGGGGGAAATGTTCCATGTAATTTTTAAATATATACCCCCATATATCTGTATATATTTATACCGATATAGATATAGATATATATTTTACAAAAAAATAATCATATATATAGAAATATATATTTAAAAATAAATAGAAAATTTTCCTCTATGTGAAGAACATTGGAATGTAAAATATTCATAACTACCTTTGGGTTAGCGATGTAAGTTAAACATGGTGTTGGGTTAGCACGCAATCGATAAGTGTTTTTTTCATTTGCATTTTCTATTGAATTCCATGGGGAGAAGAATTTAGCACGTTCATTATATCTGAAGTCCTTAAGTTAGCACGCCTCAGCTTTTGCTCGCATGATGCAAACATTTTTCTTTCAACTTTTAATACGAGCGGTAAGCCACACGCATTAAGTTTTCTTCTGGCGGTGTTTGCTTGTGAGCAAAACACTAAATATGGCCTAGTTCAAGAAGACAACAACAACTCACACTACAAAAATATTTATATGAAAATAGAACTACTAGTCTTTAACACAACATATAAGGCCAGATTACGAGTGGAGCGCAAACGTTTGCCCACAAGTGATATCAGATTTTTGCAATCGTTTGCTCGCAGGATCAATTGTGCTAGTATTAAAAGTTTAAAGTTATCACAATCCCTTGAGTGCAATTCAAGTTAACTAGAACAAACAGATAGTTCAGAAACGTCTGGCCCCAAAAATGCACTTATTAGCACATATCGTTCCCTAATTTATCATGAAAATCAGGGTGTGGAGTCAAATTTGAAGAAAATATAACCTTTATTAATATATTTATTAAAATTGGTTTAACTTGTTAAAAACACAAAACAGCTTCTATAGTTATATATAAGATATGATACTAATATAGTCACTGTCTGAGTCTATGTCAGCATCATATCTGTAGCTATTACTATAGACAACGTTTTATATTTTTCACAAGGTTAACCAATTTTAATGAATACTGTATTAATAAAGGTTATATTTTACTCAAGTTTTACTCCACACCCTGATTTTCATGATACATTAGGGAACAAGATGTGCTAATAAGTGCATTCTTTGGGACAGACTTTTCTGACCTATCTGTTTGTTCTAATTGAATGAATCAATGCACAAGCACTCTAGCCTTTCCATATAAATTAAATAAGATGTATACCTACACCCAATAATCTTTAATATAGGGCATTCCCACTGAAATTTGTGTAGTGCTATTATTTGCTTTCCTTTTCTCTCTATTGAGCAATTCAGGTTAACGATCGTTGGGTTAGCGCATCCTCAGAGCTCTGTTTAACTGTTTCGCAAAACAAAAAGATCACAAAACTCATTAAAAATACATTACAAAGTACAGTTACACTCATAATAACACCATCTAATAAATATTATTAAAAAAAATTGCGCAAAAAAGTTATAAGGGCTCAAAGATATGAGGTCTCAATTATTAGAACAAAAAAAGGGCAGGCAAAGGGTTTTAACATAGAGACACATACATATACATGTCTAAAGATGAATATGTATGTATATATAAATGTCTATATATGTATTTATATGTGTATTTATGTATTTACAGGCATATGAACATATAAACACATAAATACATATATTAAAGAAAGAGCAATTAATAATGGTAAAGAGGCGCTCTGCTATAATAAGTCTTTCTGATGTACGAATTATAAAAATCCTTCTCAAAGCAAGACAGTTCTTAAATAATAGCTGTATTCAGTTGTTTTTTATTTCTTTTGTGGATAAATTCTTAATACTATAAATAAAACAACAATTGGATGCTCCTACTCGTGACCAGTATGCAAAAAATTATTAAACATACAACTGTGATTGTGGATGTATAGCAGTCACATCTCATATATCACTCAATTTTTGCTTCTCTAAATTATATATATATAAAAGTGCAATACATTTATAATATACAGAATACAAAAATACCAAAATATAGGTATTGCTCATATAGAAAAGTCACTTATCATATAAAAGCAATGCTTGTCCCCGGCACGATGGTGAAGTCCCACAATGTAAATAGGGAAGGATGGTTGTGTCCCACAATTCTGATAGGGAACGGATTCGTGGCCTGCTGCTTCTTCAAGAAATTAGTTGGTGTAAAGTTCTACAATATCAAGAGAAAACAAAAGTAGGCGCCACAATAGTGCAGAATCAGTGATGTCAATAAAGCCCACACTCCAATGTATTGTACTTACAAGATGTAAGGCACTTGATAAGTGCTACAAATGCCTTCTGAGCTCTTATAGTTGCCCAGCAAACTATTCCTCGTACTCTCCAGACTCCTCCGTGTTATGTACACAGCTTGCACTGTATCAGACTGGTTAGATATCACAGGTCGGTCTCGAGCAGGGAATAAAACTGTTCAATTCAACAGTATACAACTGTGACAGTCACAAATATATGATATGCTTCAGTTAGATGTGACTATAATGATATAATAAAATATAAAAATCAGTGGAAAGTCTAATGTGAATAAAAGACTTTATTTAAAAACAATAAAACACGTTTCACGGTCTACAACAACCGTTTCATCAGGTGTATTTAAAATTACCACGGATTCAAATACACTTCTGGGTGTCCTAGAAGTTACACTGCACCTGAGCGAAGATTTACCATATTCATCCTATCAATCCTAATTTGTTCGGAGCGGACCAATCGGTCTCAAGTACTTTACTCACACCTCCATTTTACGGATACATAGTGTGACTTGCATCTGTAAGCTACAAAGTGTATTACATATAATAATTTCAAATCTGCTAGTTGCGAGTGTATGGTAAAAATAGATGTCACATAATGCATGGCTTACCAACTTACAATCAACATTGTCTATCGAAATCTTCGCAAATGCGCAGTGCATAACCCCTTACAATCTATAATGATTTTTTCCTTAATCTATATATAAAATCTATATATAGTTCAAAAAGACCATATCTAGGTAAGTACTCCTATATTCCTTACCGATTGGTTACTAGAAAGTTTTCCATCTCAAATCATAGAGAATATGCCAATTGGTTCGGATTATATTAGTCCTAGTGGTCATTGTCAAAATACAATTATTGAAGTTTGGGAGCGCTAAAAAAGCTTTAAAGACAATATGGAGATTTAAAATTAGCACAATATTTATTGCTGGTGGACAATCTAAAAACATATATAAATCAAAAAATCATAAAAAATCTCCATATTGTCTTTAAAGCTTTTTTAGCGCTCCCAAACTTCAATAATTGACTTTTGTTTGGTTTATACTAAAAATTGGTAATCATAGGGAAGATTACCTGTGAGGGAGCTTAAGGATAATAACTTGGCGCTTATCTTAAATTAACCCACGCAACTTATCTATTCTTCCCTAGCTCATTTTTTATGAGCTTAAGTAATAGCAGCCTAGTAATGGAGAAAGATATATTTACCTGGAGAGAAGAGATTCTAAAAGAAATTATGGAAAATGAATTAAATATAATTGAGGTAGAACCTATAGACATAAACACAAAGATGGCTAAATTAGAGAAAAACATGACTAGTGAACTAAAACAAAAAATAGAATTACACTTCTTAAATTAATATATAGCAAACAAATGGGCCCCTAGAGGCCTTAGAGTTAAGAAAAAATGCACATTTGATTTAAAAAAAGAATTCCAGATGGAATGGGATACAGCTTTAAATGAAACTACACAAACCCTATTAGACATTCTAAAAAGGTCTAGAGAAGAATCACTGAAACAACTAAGTGAGAATATTACCTCAATTAAAAATGAACTAGAGGAAGTGAAGGAAAACAGTGAGTTTAAATTTAGACAGAAAGAAATAATCTCCAATCTAAATAAACTGAATAAAGATCTATTAGAGAGAGAAATGGAGAAAATACAAAAGGGATGAAGAAGATTATCAAGAACTGACAGATGAGATGGAAACAGAATTAGAAGAAATAACAGCAGAACAAAACACTGATATAGATTCACAACACACCACTTCTATCCCTAATAAACAACAAATACATGTAAAACAAAAACAAAATTATTATGAAGATAGAGGTAACTATAATCATAGTAATCACAGATTTGAAAATAGGCTAAATGAAAGACAGGGTAGATACACAGAATGGAGAACCAATTATAATAATTGGAACTATTACCAACCAAGAGAGTACAGAAACCACTACAATTACGATAGAAGATACAATACACACTTTAAAAATCACAATCACTATGAAGATAAACATAGACCTAATGAAAGAGAAACATATAGAAGAGAATACACAGAAAAAGGTGAAAGACACTACAACCACTATAAAAACGACTATAACAGCCCCCAAAGGCAAGATAGTTATCACTATAGAGAACACTCACAAAAAGATAATCACAATGGAAATTTTAGAAATAGAAATTCTGAAAAAACACCAAAAGAAAATATAAATCACAATTGGAAAATAAAAACAAATAATAAATTTGAAAAATTAAGCACAGTTCCAAATTCCCCAAAAAATGAGGAACATTTTTTAGAATTAGATCCAACAAGACCAGAAACAACACAAAACAAGTTAGCACTAAAAGCACCACCACTAAGAAAAAGAAGCAGAGAGGAACAAGAGGAGGAAGAACAGTTAAAAAATGTCAAAAAAAACAAAATAAAATCACCATCAGGTATCTTCAATCTAAGTAGTAAAGTATTAACTAAAGAAGAAGAAAAAGTATTAGAACTAGGTCTAAGTTTTGCCCCGACAACAAAAATGAATAAATTCAATACACATATTCATATAAGTCAATTTGTGCGAAAATTAACTTTGAAAAGATTCTTTGCAAAAAATCCAATAGAGAGACAAATAACATCTCATGGTATAACAAGAAATGTCATTTCAACTACTCCAGAGATTCAACACACAGACCTAAAATTAAAATCTAAATTTTATCCAAGTGCTGAGAAAGGTAGAAACCTCGAACTATTTGAAAAATTAGTGCAAAAAGATATTGCAAGTGTAAAAGACAATAAATTTAGAAATAGAAATCTATCTAAAAAAGAAAATGAAATAATTAAAAATTTACAAAGCAATAAAGAACTGACAATCAAAGGAGCGGACAAGGGAGGAGGCATAGTCCTCCTAGATACAAAAAGTTATATTAACGAAGCCAATAGACTTCTAGGAGATACAGAAACATATAGAGAAATAAAATTAGATCCAACCAAAAATTTTCTATCAAAGTTAACAAACATACTAAAAGAGGCCTCAACTGAAGGCATAATCCATAAAAAAGAGTTTGATTTCCTCTGTCCTAAATACCCTAAAATACCGATATTCTATTACTTACCAAAATTACATAAAAATCCCATCAATCCACCCGGTAGACCCATAATATCGGGAATAGGTTCACTAACTGCAAATTTATCAAAATATATTGACAGTTTTTTGCAAAAATACGTAAAAACACTACCTTCATACCTCAAAGATACAACCGATATATTACAAAATTTAAATAAATTAAAATGGGAAGATAATTATATCATCAGTACATGTGATGTATCATCGTTATACACAAGTATCAAACATCAATTGGGCATTAAAGCGGCAGAAATGTATATGACGAGAGATGATACACTCAATCAAAAACAAAAAGACTTTATAATTCTAGGTATTAATTATATCTTAAATCAAAATTACTTTTCCTTCAATGGAAAATTCTATCTCCAGACAAGAGGTACTGCTATGGGCACGAGATTTGCGCCGAGCTATGCAAATCTCTTCTTAGGCAAATGGGAAGAAGAGTTCATATCCAAGCATGAGCTCGGCGCAAATCTCGTGCTCTATAAAAGATATATCGATGACATCATCCTTATATGGAAGGGGACATCTAAAGAATTGGAAAAATTCATAGCAGACATGAACCAAAATGACATAGGAATTCAATTTACATATCATATCAGTAAAGAAAAAATCACATTCCTTGATCTGGATATAGAAATTGTAGAAAAAGAAATAATAACTAAGACACACTTCAAAAAAGTAGATGCCAACAATCTAATACATTTTAATAGCTGCCATTTAAATAAATGGAAGGAGAATATTCCTAAAGGCCAATGCCTCAGGATTAAACAAAATTGTACAAGAACCTCCGACTATTTAGAACAAATAGAAATATTAGAGAAAAAATTCCATGATAGAGGGTATGACCCTAATATAATAAAGAAAGCTAAGGAACAAGTAGATCAAAAAGAAAGGAAAAATCTACTTACTTATAAAAATAAAGATTCAAATCCAAAAAATTATAGAGAAGAGAAAGAAGATAAAATTAATGTTGCATTAATCACAGACTATAACAGTGACCATCATATTTTGCAAAGAATTGTCAAAAAACACTGGCATCTGGTCCAAACAGATCCTCTGATAGGAGAAAAAATGAAAGATAATCCAACAATCATATACAGGAAAGCCAAAAATTTTAAACAGATACTCGCCCCTAGCGAATTTAAACAGATACAAAAAACACACATGACACAAAAAGATCTAACTGGAAACAAATTAGAAGGTTTTTTCCCTGTTTTGGGTGTAGATCCTGCAAGTTTAGCAGTAAATGTAAGAAAGTTATATCCAACACTAACGGATTAATACATCACATAAAAGAAACAATAAGATGTCAGGACAAAGGGGTCATCTACATTATACAGTGCACTTGCCAGTTACAGTACATAGGAGAAACTACAAGGACCCTACGAGAACGAATACGAGAACATCTGTCCTGTATAGCTAAGGGAAATCTAGAAACTCATCTATACACTCATTTCAGAGAAATACATAAGAATAACTTAAAAGACTTTAAATTCTGGGGTATAAAGAAATTGAAACAAGAGTGGAGAGGGGGAAACTTTGAAGAAAAACTATTAAGAAAAGAGGCAGAATTAATTTACAACATGCAGACTTTATATCCATCAGGACTAAATTCTGAACTGGACCTTTCCCCATTTCTTACCTCATAATGATGAAAACAAATAGAACTAGTAAGATTCAATATTTCAACAAGACCATAAAAACCATCTAAAAAACATGGGAATTAAATTACTCTTTATAAAAAACTTGATTTATTACCTATCTTACTATCTCAAATTCTATAATGAAATCGTTAGTTTCTAAATAATAAAAAATTCAGAAATAAGTCACTAAAAATTATTTATAATTTAACAACACTATACCAAATATATAAGGACAAATCTAGTAAAAGAACTATGTAAAGAATAAAAGCTAGAATTATATAAAATAATGAAAACTATATATACAACACACTAATTAATACGATGACAAAAAATTGATGGCTATACATTCTAACAAAAGAATGGGAAAAATATATCATAAAAATGTGATAATTATATGAAATAACAAACATCCATTTTGAAATAATCTGCGTTTAGGCTTGGATATATAGAAAATCCATTAGAAATTGATAAACAATATATTAATATATTATATAAGTCGACTAGAAACATTGATGTATATAATAGAAGATTTTAATAATCCACCTTATAAATCGAATAAAATAACAAAAAAATTTATATACCATCTGAAAAAGATAGATACAAATGAAAAATCCACCTTATAAATTGAACAAATGTATCTATACTATTTACAAAGATAGATACAATTCGATAGTCCACCTTAAATCCTCAGTAAAAGCCATTTAAACAGATCACCAATAGAAAAAGGAAGAAACATCAACCAATCAGAAAGAGAAGAGGGCTCTTTAAAAACACCGGGCTTCAGAACACAAACCATCCGTCTTGATAAAGCCAACCGGCGAAACGCGTAGACGCAACCATTACAGCTCACATATACCCTGCAGGATCTCAATCACAATTTGAGTACAGGGGAAGAAGAAAAGAAACAAACGGCCGTTTGTACACTAAGTATCGGAGGAACCGCCAAACACGCCGGAGCGTGTAGCGGAAGTATTCACCTGACTCGAAAGCCTGCTGCCAAATACTGACAGCCAGAGATATTTTGAACAGAAGGTGCTGAACCATCAGAGCCACACAGACTGAAATAGGCTCCGAGGAACCAAGCTTACAGGCTAGTCTTGTATCGTACAAGATTGGAGAGAGAAAAGGCATAAACATCTTCCTGGTAAGATAAACAAACAAACCGCCAGACACAGCAGGTGTCAGAAGACCCGGTAAGCTCATTAGAAACACTTGTTACAAATTGCATAAAAAAGACTGAAGTGTTACAAGGTTACCCCTCTAAGAAATAGCGGAAATTTATTGGACTACAAATATATTTTTATACTGGAAAAAGACTTTTAAACATCAAAGCAATTTTTATGAACATTTTATTTCTGACAATTAGTCAAGAAAATATCTTTTTAAAGACACTACATTTTCAGATGCAAATATAAGGTGGATTAAGGTGGTTACATAGCCATTGTTTAACTAGAGTGTTGCAATAATCTAGACGTAAAGGTTAAGATACAGAGAAACCCAAAAATATAAAGTTTAAAAGGGAGACGTCCCATACTTTAATATATTAGCACTACTTCATCCTACCCTAGACTGATTATACTGTTTATATTATTGTTTTTTATGATTTTTTGATTTATATATGTTTTTAGATTGTCCACCAGCAATAAATATTGTGCTAATTTTAAATCTCCATATTGTCTTTAAAGCTTTTTTAGCGCTCCCAAACTTCAATAATTGACTTTTGTTTGGTTTATACTAAAAATTGGTAATCATAGGGAAGATTACCTGTGAGGGAGCTTAAGGATAATAACTTGGCGCTTATCTTAAATTAACCCACGCGTCATTGTCAAAATAGCCTTGCGATGCGGTCCTGTAACACCCCATATCTCCTATATTGCACAACAATATACCGCGTTCTAGAACATATACATAAAAATATGCATTAAACATATGTGTAAGGGTCCTAAATAATAAGATACCAAGGAATGTGGTAATTCCCCTAAAAACATAAATATATATACTCGATCAATATGGAAATAGTATTTATCACTATCTATATATATCACAATCCCAAAGTATTATTGAAAATATCTATAATGAGGATGTCTATAAATAGTGATACAGTCAAATAGTTAGATACTAACTGATAATAATGAACATGCCGGGGTATTTCATGTGTGCAATACATACTATGGGATCCAGCTATTGATTCTAGTATAGTAAAGTGGTACCATAATACCCATTACCAATATTAAATACTTAACAGATCAATCAGTACTCCTCTATTAAATACAAATGACCTCCAAATAAAGGAACATAACAGGGCTATAAATAGTGCCGTAGATGATAAATAGATATGACATAATCTAGTCTGTCTCTGAGGGTGAAATATATATATATATATCACCCATCAAGGAATACTGAATACTGAATACATATAACAACCAACTATGGAAAATGCTATAGATGACACATGGTTATAGCATGTATTTAATCAGTCACTAATAATCAAATACAAAAATCACCCATCCAAAGAAGCATGACAATGCTATAGATAGTACTGTGGAAGAATCATAGATGTAATATGTATCTAAATAATCACTAACAGTAGACAGCTACCATATCTATCACTAATGGTTAAAGGCTGCCATATCAATATTTTCATTTAACCCATACAGGTTCAATGTTTTCATTCTCCATATCCAGTATGTTTCTCTTTGTCAGAGATAAAGAAATCTATTCCTACCCCATTTTAAGTTGACTTGTTCTAATGGATAAATTATGAAAATATTTGTTTCTCCCATATGGCACTTGTTCCTATGTCTAGGTGTTCTCTTGAAATTCTTAATACTGTATGTTGAGGTAAAAAAATTCCTGCTTACCAAATCAGACCTCAATCATATGAGGTAAGATGTCTGCTTTGCGTATGTAAAGATGATTTCGTCTTTTGTCCCCAGAGTGGTGTCCTTAGAAATTCTTAGTCCACTTCTTGTTCCTTTAGTTATAAGGAGCCTTTATATTCAATGGCAACCCTGGACTCTCTGATGTTCTTTCATGTGATGGTGAGGATCTTTATCCTCTCAGCTATATAAAGAGCGATTGGCAAGGGTTCCTTTAAACCACCTCCAGATCCTCGTACTCAGGCACTGCAGGAAACCTCATTGTTCCCGGACTCCTCCTCCTCCCCCGCGGCATCGGTTTTTATGAATGGTAATATTTCCCACCGTTCCTGCCGGCTCAGCGGCTTGGCTGTCCCCAGTCGACTGGCAATGGCTACCTTGTTATCCCCCCCTCCGTTATCGGCGAAGCAGGAGGCACCGTGCTACCTGGTATAACCAGACAGGGAGTGGCATCCATGTGTGCAAACCAGATCACCAATTATCACTCCAAATCAGGAAAAATGAAACTCAAAAAATAACGCCCAAATAATGTCCAAAGCAGCAGCAGTACCAAGAGGGATTTTTTTTTGGACGTTATTTTTTGTTTAATTTTTCCTGATTTGGAAGGATAATTGGTGATCTGGTTTGCACACGCGGATGCCACTCCCTGTCTGGTTATACCAGGTAGCACGGTGCCTCCTCCGTCGCCGGTAACAGAGGGGGGGGGGGATAACAACGTAGTCATTGCCAGTCGACTGGGGACAGCCAAGCCACTGAGCCGGCAGCAACAGAGGGAAATATTACCATTCATAAAAACCGACGCCGCGGGGGAGGAGGAGTCCTCCGGGAACAATGAGGTTTCCTGCAGTGCCTGAGTACGAGGATCTGGAGGTGGTTTAAAGGAACCCTTGCCAATCGCTCTTCATATACATGAGAGGATAAAAATTCTCACCATCACATGAAAGAACATCAGAGAATCCAGGGTTGCCATTAAATATAAAGGCTCCTTATAACTAAAGGAACAAGAAGTGGACTAAGAATTTCTAAGGACACCACTCTGGGGACAAAAGACAAAATCATCTTTACATACGCAGAGCAGACATCTTACCTCATATAATTGAGGTCTGATTTGGTAAGCAGGATTTTATTACCTCAACATACAGTATGAAGACGTTATCAACAAAAGAAATCAATAAGAACTGCATACAGCTATTATTTAACCCCTTAACGACCGAGGACGTGCAGGGTACGTCCTCAGAAAAAAGGCAGTTAACGCCTGAGGACGTACCCTGCACGTCCTCGGTGTGGAAAGCAGCTGGAAGCGATCCTGCTCGCTTCCAGCTACTTTCCGGTTATTGCAGTGATGCCTCGATATGGAGGCATCCTGCAATAACCTTTTACGGCCATCCGATGCAGAGAGAGCCACTCTGTGGCCCTCTCTGCACCGGACATCGATGGCCAGTATCGTTGGTGGGTGGGAGCCGGTGTGGGAGGTGGGTGGCGGCCATCGATGGCCCTGGTCATGTGGAGGGGGGCGGGATTGTGGGCGGGTAAGTCCGGGGGCGCGCACGGACGCGCGCACGTGCACAAGGGGGCGGGGGCGGGCGCGTGCACGGGGAGGGAGCGGGTGGGAACCGCTACACTACGGAAAAAATGTGTCCCAAAACAAAATAAAAGTGGGACATTTAATGCTTAAAAAAAAACCCTTAGGTGTGATTTAGGTGGTGGGGGTTGGTCCGTGGGGGGGGATTGAGCTACACTGCAGAAAAAAAATAAAAAAATAAATAAAAAATACACATTTGATTGTTCAAACTGGGTACTGGCAGACAGCTGCCAGTATCCAATATGGCCCCCAATAAGGCTGAGAGGGAGGCTTAGAGAGCTGTTTTGGGGGGGATCAGGGAGGTTGGGGGTTAAGGGGGGATCCTAAACACAGCATATGTAAATATGCTTTTTTTTTTTTCTTAAAAAAACTTTTATTTTAGTACTGGCAGACTTTCTGCCAGTACTTAAGATGGCGGGGACAATTGTGGGGTGGGGGAGAGAAGGGAGCTGTTTGGGAGGGATCAGGGGGTGGGATGTGTCAGGTGGGAGGCTGATCTCTACACTAAAGCTAAAATTAACCCTGCAAGCTCCCTACAAACTACCTAATTAACCCCTTCACTGCTAGCCATAATACACGTGTGATGCGCAGCAGCATTTAGCGACTTTCTAATGACCAAAAAGCAACACCAAAGTCATATATGTCTGCTATTTCTGAACAAAGGGCATCCCAGAGAAGCATTTACAACCATTTGTGCCATAATTGCACAAGCTGTTTGTAAATAATTTCAGTGAGAAACCTAAAATTTTGAAAAAATTAACGTTTTTTTTTACTTTGATCGCATTTGGCGGTGAAATGGTGGCATGAAATATACCAAAATGGGCCTAGATCAATACTTGGGGTTGTCTACTACACTACACTAAAGCTAAAATTAACCCTAGAAGCTCCCTACATGCTCCCTAATTAACCCCTTCAATGCTGGGCATAATACACGTATTGTGCGCAGTGGCATTTAGCAGCCTTCTAATTACCAAAAAGCAAAGCCAAAGCCATATATGTCTGCTATTTCTGAACAAAGGGTATCCCAGAGAAGCATTTACAACCATTTATGCTATAATTGCATAAGTTGTTTGTAAATAATTTCAGTGAGAAACCTAAAGTTTGTGAAAAAATTTGTGAAAAAGTGAACAATTTTTTTTATTTGATCGCATTTGGCGGTGAAATAGTGGCATGAAATATACCAAAATGGGCCTAGATCAATACTTTGGTATGTCTTTGAAAAAAAAATATATACATGTCAATGGATATTCAGGGATTCCTGAAAGATATTAATGTCCCAATGTAACTAGAGCTAATTTTGAAAAAAAGTGGTTTGGAAATAGCAAAGTGCTACTTGTATTTATGGCCCTATAACTTGCAAAAAAAGCAAAGAAGATGTAAACATTGGGTATTTCTAAACTCAGGACAAAATTTAGAAACTATTTAGCATGGGTGTTTTTTGGTGGTTGTAGATGTGTAACAGATTTTGGGGGTCAAAGTTAGAAAAAGTGTGTTTTTTTCCATTTTTTCTTCATATTTTATAATGTTTTTTATAGTAAATTATAAGATATGATGAAAATAATGGTATCTTTTGAAAGTCCATTTAATGGCGAGAAAAACGGTATATAATATGTGTGGGTACAGTAAATGAGTAAGAGGAAAATTACAGCTAAACACAAACACTGCAAAAATGTAAAAATAGCCTTGGTCCCAAACGGACAGAAAATGGAAAAGTGCTGCGGTCATTAAGGGGTTAAGAACTATCTTGCTTTAAGAAGGATTTTTATAATTTGTACATCAGAAAGACTGATTATAGCAGAGCGCCTCTTTACCATTATTGATGGCTCTTTCTTTAATGTCTCTAACAGTGACAGGGGTACACTGTGTCAATACTAAGGCAGCACCCTATTTATATTTGGTGGGTCAAAATTTGCAGATTTAATGAAAAATAGTTCTGATGATCCTCCTGAAATCATCCTTGATAGGGCCCACAGATCACTCCGCCCTAAGCCCCCTGAAGGTTCGCCCCCCCGAGATGTAATTGTACATTTCCAGAACTTCCAGCATAGGGAGCTTATCTACAGCCACTCCAGAAAACAACTGGCTTTCATGTTCCAAGGTCAGCGTATACAAGTATTTCAAGACCTCTCAGCTCGTACACTCCAAAAGAGAAAAGATTTTTCATGCTTGACCTCCCATCTACGCACCCTAAAAATTCCATATAGGTGGGGTTTCCCAACCTCGATCATTGCGGTCCAGAATGGAAGAAAATTTGAGTGTCTCTTTCCACCAGACGCTAAACAGTTCTGTCAACAGCTGGGATTACCTCCCCCAGATTTGGCTGATCCCTCCATTCAACCATCAGCACCAGCTAAACAAGAACCCCCCAAACCTCAGAGACGTCCTTGGCAGGACTCTACAATGAAGCAGAATAAAGACAACTTAACCCTGTCAATACAGCCGATGATCCACCTTGAGAAAGGACACGTAAATATATAATCTGATTGTTAATAACTTTACTCTATTAACTTGATATTCCTTTCTCCCAGGTTTTACAGAGACTTTGTCTAGAGACTTTTTGGACTATTTGTTCCAAGATTTGGCTGTTGTGAGAAATAACTGCTCTTATTATAGTTTTCTAGGTTGCTGAGACCCAGCTAGAACTGTTATGGTTACGGATCTGTTGAATGTTTTCTTATCTGTTTCACTTCACCTTTTGTGAAATGGCAAATTCTATAGCATGTCTTTTGTTATTTGTTATATGCTGATCATTGCAAAGTTACACCAGTTTATTTTGTGTATGTATGAAGTGTTTACTCCAAACAATCCCATTATCAAAACAAAGATAATACCTCCTCTTTTTCATGTGTCTATACATCATATACCCGTGGCGTATGCCCCCTAATGTGATAACTGAAGATACACCCTATAACTCTTTCAATGTGGCCCAGATATTCTCACGATCCCGTACGTGACTAATATACTGTATACCGTGACCTTCCTAACAACCCTCCCCCTTATATCATGCTTTCTAGTTAAGATCAAACCTGATGAAAAACAGGGCAGCACAACTCCATATTGTAGATATAGTTACATTTACCGGTACGAACCTATATGGACCTTTATTTAGACCCTACATAAGTCAGTCTGAGAAATGCTGTAATCATAATACTCTCACTGTCACTCAGCCAGCATTGACACACGTAATGCTTAATATAATAGTACATTTACCCCATAGTCATGTTGCCGTACCGTACTTCAAGGTCTCCAATTGCTCAAATGCCTGCCCGGGGAAAAAACAAAATTCAGATTCTGTGTCCTTATGTTATTGCATATTATCTTTGAATATCTGCTCTATAAATAAGTTGAACGAAGTTGCTTTATTCCATTTGTTGTATTTTAGCTATAAGACACTACTACCTCGGGTAGATGTCATAATTGGGATGTGGCCGTATTGTCAAAGGTTCACAAATATCATAGAACTGTTTAACCCTCTTGCTGTTCCAATCTCACTTCATGTAGATTCCATGTCCAACTGGCCTAACAGCCTCTTTTTTACTTTTGCCTGTGTTATACTTACACCAGAGCCTACACTTAAACTTTCTATACCAGATTAAACCAGATCTGGTCTACTCTTTAACCTTCTTTCCGAAATCTCAATCCTCCTATCTACACAACCCCTTCTCAACTTCCCCACACTTACTACTGGTTTTTCTTGTTGACATTCCATAATATATAGTACTAACAATGAAACCACAGAATTTTGATGGGTCATTCACTATTGCCACTCAAAATGTAAAAGGTTTCCTTTCGGCAGAAAAGAGGTCAATCGCCCTATATGACTTTCATAAAAAGAGTCTGGATATTGTGATGATCCAGGAAACTCACTTTAAAAAAACTCATGAACCAAAGTTCCCTACTAGATACTACAACCAATGTTACCTTAGCTCGGGCCCGACCAGACATAACGGTGTGTGCACCCTCTTTAAACGTAACGCCCCATTTGACTTACTGCAAAAATACTGCGACACTGAGGGTAGGATTTTGATCTTGGTGGGTCTTTACTACGGTAAACCCATCACTCTAGCAAATATTTATGCCCCAAATAAACCGACCCCTAGTTTCTTCCGCAAAGTCACTAACAAGCTCCTTGACATAGCCAAAGGCCCTATCCTTTTAGGAGGAGACTTTAATTTCCCATCGAATCCTTCCCTGGATACATCGACAGGCCGATCCTATCTGAGACTTTCTCAGATCAATAACAACAACACTCTACTACAATCACTTACATTATTTGACACATGGAGAATGGTGCATACAACTACCAAAGATTACACTTTCTTTTCCCACCCCCAACGCTCATACACACGCCTTGACTACATATTCTGTGATCAGGCCTTCCTTACAAATCTAATAGACTCCAAGATTTCACACACCTCCTGGTCCGACCATAGTCTAGTTAGATCTAGGTTTAGATGGACATCCAAACCCAATCACAGACTGAACTGGAGACTGAACGAATATATCCTCACAGATACCGATATCATTGACCAATTAATAAAACACATAGATGAATTCTTTGAGTTTATATTTCTTCTGACACTACCGCTGCCAATAATTGGGAATCCTATAAATGTTTTATTAGGGGGATCATTATACAGCTAACTGCAAAACTTAAAAAACAGAGATCTACCCAGTTTGACTCTCTAACCAACATTCTCCTAGCTAAAGAAAACTCTCATAAACAAGAACCTCAATCCTTGCAAAAACTAAATGAAGTTAAGGAAGCAAGAGACACTCTTAATAAATTTCTGATTGAAAACGCGCATATGCGTGCCATGACCTCTAAGGCGAAATTTTTTGCAGAGTCTAATAAAGCGGGGCGAATGCTGGCGAGATACCTAAAAAAACAGAGACTCAATTCATATATTCAATCCATCAAAAACTACTCAGGTACAATTAGCTCAAAAAATGAAGACATATCAGAAAGCTTTGTCTCATACTACACTTCCCTATATAATATTAAAAACAAAATAAACGAAATGGAGAGGAGAGATAAGATGAAGTCATTCCTTGACTCATTCCTTGACTCAATTGCTGTCCCCACGATCCAACAAGAGGACCTAGATATACTAGATGCACCCATCTCGTTACAGGAAGTAATACGCACAATCAAATCTCTCCCAGGTAGTAAATCCCCTGGTCCGGATGGCCTTTCGTCCAAATTTTATCAACTTTTAACTAGTAAAGTCAGCCCTCATTTACTCGAACTCTTTCAGTCTATAGACCAAGGTCTTTCTTTCACCCAGCCTCTATTAGAAGCCATGATTACGGTAATCCCTAAACCTGATAAACCTAAGAACAACGTAGGCAGTTATAGGCCAATCTCCTTAATAAACATTGACATCAAGATCTATGCTAAGATCCTAGCAAACCGCCTTAATCCTATCCTTCCGAAGGTCATCCATCCAGACCAGGTTGGATTCATCAGGGGCCGTGAGGCAAAAGATAATACCACCAGACTACTTCATGCTTTCTTTGCTTCTCACAACTCTAACAGCTCCCTTGTTCTCCTCTCCACGGACGCCGAGAAGGCCTTTGACACGGTCGACTGGCATTTTATGTGGTCGGCCCTGTCAAGGTTTGGTTTCCCAGACAAATTTATAGCTAGAGTGCAAGCACTATATAATAACCCCCGTGCTAGGATAAAAGTTAATGACACAATTTCCCAAACTTTCCCAATATCTAATGGCACCCGACAGGGGTGCCCATTATCTCCTCTGCTGTTTGCCATTACTGTGGAAATACTTGCAATTCAAATTAGAAACGACCCTAATATCACTGGCATCCAGTTTGGCAATATACGTCAGACCTGTCTTCTTTTTGCAGATGATATTATCTTTACATTACAGGCGCCTAAAACCTCTCTCCCTGCCCTCATACAAGTCTTGGAATTATATAAACAGTTCTCTAATTACTCTATAAACATGGAGAAATCAAGCATCATTCCCATTCACACAAATCCCACAGAAATAGACTTCCTCCATAACGACACCCCTTTTGCTGTCACAAGCTCTCTAAGATACTTGGGACTTACTATTCCTACTAACCCTCAGGATTTGTTCCACGAAAACTTTCTAAAGCTTCAAACTGTAGTTTTCCCATTACTAAATACGTGGCACAAACAGGGCCACCTATCCTGGACAGGCCGAATAAATGCCATAAAAATGATGATTATCCCTAAGTATCTATATTTATTTCAGGCTCTACCTATCTCAATACCAAGACAATTTTTATGCACCCAACAAAAAATGTTAGAATCTTTTATCTGGTCCTATAAAAAACCAAGAGTGCCTCGCCTAACGTTATACTTGAGAAAAGATGAAGGAGGTCTCAATATCCCAAATTTGTCATTATATTATAGGGCGGCACACCTCGCTCGAATATTGGCGTGGAATCATAATTCTTCATTTAAAATCTGGGTACAAATTGAGGCAGCCCTTCTCCAGGAAACCTCGATGCGAGACCTCTGTTGGCTTCCCAAACCCCATAGACCCCCATGATCAAACTTAACGAAAGTATTAACACTACTCTTGCTATTTGGGACTCCGTTATCCAGCATCCCAATACCCTTTCTACCCCGATCTCACCCATGACCCCAATATTAGGTAATACACTCTTTTTTCGACGACACCAATTTAAATTTGAGACTGAAACCATGAGCCACAAAAATCTGCCTATATTTCTACTTACAGACTCTTCTTTGGTTAAAGACAGAATCTCTTTAAGAGACTCCTTAGGCTCTCCATTTCACAGCTGGTTTTCTTATCTCCAAATCCGACAGGCTATCCTTGACTGTCCTCAAAGAAATGACTGCCTTCATACACTTAAACCTTTTGAAAAACTATGCCTTAATCTGGACATACATAAATTAAAATGACAAGACTATGAGTTAAAGGAACTGATTTTGAGAAAGGCCAAAGTCGAACACTCCTTTAAATACCAACAAAATGAAGTACAGATCTTTGCGGACCTTAGCCAGGCAACTATTAAAAAAAGAAAAGAAATAAGATTCCTTACAGTATGCCTGCAGGAGAAAGGAATAAGATACAAACGGGGATACCCATTTAGTCTGCTAATATCACACAATGGGACCACCTTAACATAGAAAAGAAAAGAAGATATCTTAGAGATACAAACAAAATTACAGATAAAACTGGACATCCCTCAGGAATTCCTTAATGAGATACAGGAAGAGGATGGGGAGCCTTACTTAAGAAAAGCTAAAGATCAAAGATATCAGTGGGAGGAAAGCAGAAGAAAGAAGAAAATCTGAAGTAGAAAAGAAGGAGTAAAGACTATTCCTTCCTCATTATTTGGGATTGGTTTTTCTTCTCTCCATTTCTTTTTTGATGGTAGGGAGAGGGGAGGAGAATGAAGGAAAAGAAGAAGGAAGAAGAAGAATAAAAGGGGGAATTTTGGGACTTTAAGGGGAAGTATATAAGAAACAGAAACAGGATGCTTGTTAGTAGCAAGGAAATTATAAAATAATATGGTTGGTTTATTAATTAATATAGTAGGCTTAGGAAGGGTGGTGAGATTTTTTTAAAAATTTTTTTTATCACAAGGCCAGGAAGGCCCCGAGGAGTGTTTAGAAGCCCACATATTTTTTTGTTTCTCACAAGGCTAGGAAGGCCCAGAGGAGTGTTTAGAAGGCCACAAAATATTTTTTTTTCAACAAAGGCCAGGAAGGCCCTAAGGAGTGTTCAGAAGGTCACTAATTTTCTTTTTTGTTTGGTCACCATGGGGTATTCACATTATATTTTGTATGTTCTACACAATTTCTTCCCGGCTTAGTACCGGGGGCTACTATGTTGTCACATTTGTCACATTTGGATGGTTCCATGGTTAGTAAAGATATATATCATTATATGCAATACCCCCTACTTAACTATAAGATCTATTTAGATAAAAGAGGTATATGGTATATGGTAACAAGAATGTATAGGTATACCCGTATATAGATCTAAAGGTATTTACACAGTTTTCAAGCTTTATATTGTATGTTATTAGGAGTCACACATCACCTTTTTTTCTTTTCTTTTTTTTGTCACCAGTGTATATCCACACTTTTACATGTGTATATTTAGTATAACTTTTCCCCGGCAGAGGATGTTTTTACTGTTAGTACAAATGTATATGGTTATGTATAATACCCCCTACTTAACTATAAGATTCATTTAGATGAAAGAGGTATATGGCAACAAGAATGTATATGTATACCCATATATAGCTTTAAAGGTATATTCTTAAATTTAATTTTTTTTTCCCTGCCACTAAGGTGTATCCACACTTTTACATGTGTATATTAAGTATAACTTTTCCCCGGCAGAGCACCGGGGTCTTTTAGGATGTCACATCTGTTGGATGTTTTTACTGTTAGTACAAAGGTATATGGTTACATATAATACCCCCTACTTAACTACAAGATTCATTTAGATGAAAGAGGTATATGGCAACAAGAATGTATATGTATACCCATATATAGTGTTTAAGGTATATTCTTCATTTTATTTATTTTTTGTCACTAAGGGGTATCCATATTTTACATGCTGCACACTTTAAATAATTTCTTCCCGGCTGAGCACCGGGCTATAGGTAAAACCCCCTATTTAACTACAAGATCCATTTAGATGAGAGAGGTATATGGTAACAAGAATGTATATGCATACTCATTTATATATTGGAAGGTATTTACACAGATATGTACGTTAATTGGAGTCACAGACCCCCCCTTTTTCTTTTCTTTTTCTCCCCGCTCACCCATCTCTCCGATACCTTATATACCTAGATGATAAACAAAAGAACATTGGGCTGACAAGGAGGTAATTCTACTTACCTAGCCTAGAGTGTATGGAAACACTTTTTTATGTTGCGTTATGTGTCATAGGTAAAAGATGTGTTAATTTCTGCCCTGGATATGGGATCAAAAGGTAAAAATATTAAGAACAGATGAGTATAATACAAATTATCTCTATAAATGCTAAAGGGCTTAATACCCCAGAGAAAAGAGCCATGGCCCTGAGAGAAATGGAGAGGTTGAAAGGAGATATAATTCTGGTCCAAGAGACACATTTTAAAAGGAATAATGAACCCAGATTCATTAATGACAAGTATACAACTTGTTTTATGGCTTCGGACAGAGTCAGGAGGAACGGGGTTTGCATTCTGCTTCACAAAAAAATAGCATTCCAGGCACAGGGGCAGGTGAAGGACAAAGAGGGGAGATATATTGGTATAAAGGGTACTACACAAGGTAGCCCCATCACAATCTTTAATATTTATGGGCCAAACATGAAACAAAATGTATTTTTTAAGAAACTAATTAACCCAATGGTATATTTTCAAGAAGGTATTCTCTTTTTAGGGGGAGACTTTAACATTACACTAAATCCAGTTATGGATAATGCTAAAAAAATATCCTGAAGAGAGGGATTACACTTTCCTTTCAAACCCACATCAATCATATTCCAGGTTAGACTATCTGTGTACCAAAAACAAAACGCCCAGATTCTCCCCATTACATGGTCGGACCATGCTCCCATAAAAATACAGGTAAAATGGGGAGAGAGAGATAGAGGTCAGACAAATTGGAGACTAGAAGATAGCTTATTGAATGATCAGATCCAAATTGATAAATTAGCCACATTATTGGATGAATTCTTTCTCTTTAATGATACAGGCGATGTCTCACCTGCTACCTTATGGGCTACACATAAATGTGTTTTAAGACGGGAACTAATAAAAATAAAGCACACCCAAAATAAAATAAAGGAGCAACTTCTGGAAAAAAACATCAAGAAAATTCAAGAATTGGAAGAGGCACATAAACAGGACCCAGAAAACAGAATAATATTAGATAACCTGGTTAATGAAAGAAAGAAAATTCAAGAGCACTGGTCTAAGATAAACAAAAAGAAGGCCTTATGGCTTAAAAGAAAATATTACACAGAAGGATATTAAAATGGCAGATTATTAGCAAGAGCTATAAAGAAAAAAGAACTGAATAACAATATATATCATCTAAAAGATGATAAGAAAAAATTGTGTAAAAATAATCAAGAAATTTTAAATCAGTTTAAAAATTATTATAAAAACCTGTATAATTTAAAAGTTAAATCCCTGGAAGACCCACTTAGAACAAGAGAAGACAAAATTAGATGAACCAATAGGTCTGCAGGAAATCCAATCAACTATAGAGAATCTACCATTGGGGAAATCACCAGGCCCAGATGGGTTCATAGCAAAATATTATAAAGTTTTTTCGGGTAAGATTGCCCCATATTTAATGTCTCTGTTTAGTAATATAGATAAAGGAGGTAAGTTCTCAAAGGAGATGCAAGAAGCAAGAATTATAGTATTACCGAAAGTAGGCAAAGATAGTGAAGAAGTCCAAAATTATAGACCCATTTCACTCCTAAATATAGATTTAAAAATTTATGCCAAGATTATTGCTAATAAGGTGGGGAAAATCTTGAGTAATATTATCCACCTAGACCAAGTGGGATTTGTGCAAAATAGGGAAGCTACAGATAATACGGTAGAAAATATTAACTTATTAGAATATGCCCAATTAGAATCTATCCCTTTCTCTCTTATTTCGGTAGACGTGAAGAAAGCCTTCGATCGGGTTAGCTGGATTTTTATGGAGAAAATATTGAAGAGCTATAATTTTGGACATAAATTGATAAAAAGAATAATGGCCCTATATACTTCTCCCTCAGCAAAAATAAAGATAAATGGTAGTACCTCCAGTGCATTTAATATATCAAATGGCACAAGACAAGGGTGTCCTCTTTTGCCGACATTATTTGTCTTATGTATAGAAATTCTGGCGATACATATTAGACAAAACAAAAAGATAAAGGTGATTAAGGTAGGTAGTAGCGAATATAAACTATCTCTGTTTGCAGATGATATCCTTCTGACCCTGTCTGAGCCATCCACTTCAATAGAAGAATTTCTGAGGGTTCTTAGAGTCTATGGCTCTTATTCTAATTTTATGGTAAATACAAATAAATCAGAGGCTCTAAATATAAACATGGATCCAAAAACATCAATTTATAGTTTAGCAAACTTGCCCTTCAAAGAAGTAGATGCCCTGAAGTATTTAGGGGTATACCTAGCAAGATCTAGCAAGGAAATGTTTCAACTAAATTATGGGAACTTTAAAAAAACAGTTACTAATGAACTATCATCGTGGTTTAAAAAGAAAATCTCATGGTTAAGAAGAATAAATGTGATCCAGATTAATATACTCCCTAGATATTTATATTTGTTGCAAACGCTTCCCATACTGTTATAAAACATGTTTGTAGAAGAGCTACAGAAGGGAATTAATAATTATATATGGGGCAAAATACATCCAAGGATTAATAAAGACACCATGCATAGAAAAAGGAATTTGGGGGTTCAAGCCTACCCAGTCTAATGAAATATAGACAAGCCACAATGATTCAAAGGATATTAGATTGGCACCTTAAAGAAGAGGCCAAAAGTTGGGTAGAAAGTAAAATGATACAAAACAAATTCATAGGGAATCAGTGTTGGATTAATAAAAAAGAGAGATCTCCAAAAATTCTCCATTTCAGTATACTAAATGAAACGTTTAAGACTTGGGACCACTTGCTGAAAAAGAATTCAAATTTAGCCATTATACCATCACCCTTGGTCTCATTAGTGGAAAATCCAAAATTCCTAAAAGGTCAATTTAAAGGAGATAAAACTAATAAGAAGTATAGAGCAATAGAAGTTATGGAAGGGGAAAAGTTCCCAAGAATTATTACAAACAAGAGAAATGATAGGATTAACAGAGTGGTTTACTTATACACAATTATATCATCATTTTATATATACAAATATAGAGAAAACAAAGATAAATAGGAGACTAACAACATTTGGGACCTTATGTATGTCCAAAATGAATGTTAAACATTCACTCTCTAAATCATATGTAATTCTACAAAATGAGGCAGAAAACCTCCCAAAATATACACAGAATTGGCAAGAGGAATTAGAGATAGGGATAGATATAAAAACCTTGCAGAATAGTTTCCAAAAGACAGCAAAATCATCAGTATCAGCAAGGGTAGTAGAACAAAATTTAAAAATTCTGACTAGGTGGTATCTTACCCCTACTAGAATACAGAAAATATACCCGATAGATGTTGGAGAGGGTGCAGTGAGAGAGGAAATCTCTCCCATATTTTATGGTTCTGCCCACTTATTAAGAAGTTTTAGTCTCAGGTCTTTAGTCTCAGTTGAGAAGAGCTCAAATCACCATAACCTAAATAATTTTCTAGTAGTGATACTTAATACTATAGATAATAAGATAGATAAACCAAAATCATATATTTATCAAATAATGTTTAATGGAGCAAAAAATATAATCTTAAAAAATGGAAAAAAAAACAGATATCACTACAAAGGAAGAGTGGATATATAAAGTAAATGAGTATATACTAAACGAAGAGTATTATTTCATAAAAAATGGTAATATAGATATATATATATCGAGGCAAAGGAATTATGGGAAAGTAGTATAAAATAGACTCATCTGATTTAAGAGGTATGTTTTTACCCTACCTGGAAACCAGGGGAAGGTAATACACCAATCTATATACATAAAAAGTGCAAAAAGCAGTTACAGATTTACCTACGGAATATGTGTAAATCTATGTTGTATAATGTCTAGTTATGAATGTAAACATGGAAGATGTTTTGTGTATTGTCTTACATATGTGTTTTTCTTATTGTCTTTGTATATGTGTAATAAACAAAAAGAACAAAACCCATCCAAGAACACCTTGAGCAAAATGCTTAAAGGGACATAATACTCATATGCTAAATCACTTGAAACTGATGCAGTATAACTGTAAAAAGCTGACAGGAAAATATCACCTGAGCATCTCTATGTAAAAAAGGAAGATATTTCACCTCACAATCTCCTCAGCTCAGCAGAGTAAGTTCTGTGTAAAATGTTATACTCAGCTGCTGCTCATCTGCAGGTAAAAAACAATAAAAATTAAGAAATGAACAGCAGCCAATCAGCGACAGCAGTGCTGAGGTCATGAACTCTGTTACTGTGAGCTCATGAGATTTCACTTAACTCTCATGAAATTTCACTTAACTCTCATGAGATTTCATAGCAAACTTCCTTTAAACTGAATAGGGAAATAATATGAGAGTGCACGAAGCTCACTCCCTTAGCTGTCCCGGGACAGACATACTGATTTGTTGGTTAGAAGTCCTTTACAATGGGATGTGGCTACTGAGGAACTTTTGAGGTAAAATATCTTTCTTTTTACATAGAGATGTTCAGGTGATATTTTCTAGTCAGCTTTTTTCAGCTATGCTGCATCACTTTCAAGTGTTTAAACATTTGGGTATTATGGCCCTTTAAGTAATAATTGTTAAAATATATTTTTTAGTATTTCTAATAGATCATGTGGAAAAAAACCAGGAGTGGGTCAGATACAACTCCTGAATAAGAAGAAAGCTTACTGGATTTTTACGTTCGGTGTTAAGAAACCCTGTGATATAAATTTCAAATGAGATGTCAGACTATATGTTGGTCATTGGGATAATATATATCTAAATAATGTTGTTACATAGAAGTAAAAATGGCTATTTACAGAACCAAAGAAAGACTGTAATATATATCAAGTATTTTTCAGTTTAAATACTTAAATCGATATTAGCACTCCACTTTGTATTACCAGCGCACGATAGTGCGCTTCCATAGGCTCCTATGGAAACCTCACACAGCAAAGGAGGTATGTAGCGCAGCATTTTTTAATATATATGCAGGGGTCAAGTTGAGCGGGAATGCATGGGAATGGAGTTCCTGCACTATTTTTGCAGGAGGAACTAAGTTCCCTTTGGACAGAGAACAGAAACACTTCAGTAAACACTGCGGCTGCAGGTGGGAGGAGCTGGAGCACAGTCTGGTTAGAGGGATAGTAAGATCCTCTAGTAATGGGCAGTAACATTTCCTACAGTACACTAAATGCAAGCCTGTCAGCGGTCCTGCTGTGTGATCACCCCACACTGTGTAGAACGCATGGTGCTTACATTTCTATGTGGCTTACTCTGGGGTTATTTAGCTCCCATCAGCAGAAATAGGACTATTGCACCTTAAGTGGGTGAGACTCTGTGACAGAGGACGATTCTAAGGCCCAAAGGCTTCATTGGATTTAATTTCTTTTATTAACCAAAGTGTATATATTATATACATATAAATACAGTGTGTGTGTGTGTGGGTGTATATAAAACAATATTAATTGTGAGAGGGGGTGGAAGTCTTGGTGAGTTCCCACACTTTTTCTTGTAGGACTTGACCTCTGTATATATGTATATGAATATATACATATATATTTATGTGTTAATATGTGTATATACATACAGCCTAACATGGGCAGTGGCCATGTTAGGCTGCATTATCAGTAGCTGCTCAAACATCGTGGATAATCTGCCATCTATCTCAAACTGACTCTACATCAGACTCTGCAGATAATACTAACGCACAGCTAAAATCTTGTTCTGCCAGATGATATCGAAATTATTTTATATTTTTGATATGTAACTGGGTCTAGACTATTGGACATCCGGTTGCGGCTTATCACAAGTTCATCAGCTTTACCGGCAAGCCGGATACAGTGGCCTCTGGCAGGCCGATGAGCGAGTCGAAATGGAAATGGACTTATCCACTCAAATGCTATTAAAGGCACTGAGTGCTCTGACAGATGACCACTACTCACTACTCCAGTTAATGTGAATATCACAGCTAATATTATCTGCAACTCGATTGGGACTACATGCTGGGCTCTGCTGGGGCCTTGAGTTTCTGAGGAGCTGACCCGACCTTCCTGTAGGGACTCAGCTGACTTGTAGAGAATGCAAAACGGTGAGAGATGGAGAATAGACACACACAGAAGTGGCCACACCGCAAAGATATTTACAGACTCAGGGACGCAACTATCCTCTTTTTTATCATCCGACATGATGCTACACCGAAGCAGATATATATGGCTACATACCCCTCAAAAGTCGTCAGGATCAACGCGAACATTAGGTCCGAAGTGGGGTAAAGCTTTGGAGTCTAAAGACAAAATTGCTAATTTATTATAGCCCTAATGAGTCACTAGTATATTGCCAATGTGTTAAAACAAGGGACTCGGCTGCAATCTGGTTGCATGACTGTTTATATATACTCACGGTGAAGACTTGTCCCTCAAATGTCTAGACTGTCTAACCTATTTGCAACGTGCAGTCAAGTTATTTATTCAGGACTTAAGATTATGTTGCCAAATGTGTTTACCTAGTTCTTACTTTAGATTCTATTTATTGTATATTTGTTTCTAGCTTTATCTGCTCCTATAGTTTGTTAGCCGGTGTTCTAAGGGTTATAAAACCTTAGCTGTATATTTTAATTAGGAGGTACCTTCTAGATATATATTTAAGCTGTTGGGCTTGTTTAGAACTTACTTGGACAAAAAGTAGAGTATTGCAGAAGAATTGCAAATATATACTTGAAAGTATGCACACACAGCACTCTAGGCCCAGACTGGTGGGCAGTTATTATGGTATGCGGTTTTAAAATATTAACTTTTATTAACTTATCATACTTAAAATAAGGGTAACACACAATTAAAATAGACACAGACACTGACTCATGTGATGTTGCAATAAATGAGTCGTTGTGGGGTTAATTATATATCTAGGCCTCTTAGTGAATTTATATGTAATTTCCCACACTGACTTGAACTGAAGTTAGATCTGTATATTATAAATTATTTGTTAATGTTGTCAGCAAATTGCTTTTCACAACAATATTTTATTGTCATCTGAGTCTAAATATACAGTTTGGTTCGCTCTAGTCAAGATTTAACCCCTTAATGACCGAGGACGTGCAGGGTACGTCCTCAAAAAAAAGGCAGTTAATGCCTGAGAACGTACCCTGCACGTCCTCGGTTTGGAAAGCAGCTGGAAGCGATCCTGCTCACTTCCAGCTGCTTTCCGGTTATTGCAGTGATGCCTCGATATCGAGGCATCCTGCAATAACATTTTTAAGCCATCCGGTGCAGAGAGAGCCACTCTGTGGCCCTCTCTGCACCGGAGATTGTTGGCTTACCACGTTGGTGGGTGGGAGGCTGGTGGGAGGCGGGTGGTGGCCATCGATGGCCTTGGCGACGTGCAGGAGGGGCGGGATCGTGGGCGTGGGTGATCGGGCGCGCGCACTGACGCGCGCGCGTGCACGGAACGGCGGGGGCGGGCGCGTGCACGGGGAGGGAGCGGGTGGGAACCGCTACACTACAGAAAAAAGTTTAAAAAAAAATGCAAAAAAAAGGGAATAAAAGTTTTTTTTTAACAATCACTTAAGGTGTTGGGGTTTGTCTGTGAGGGGGGGTGAAGCTACACTACAGAATTTCTATTTTTTAAAGAAAAAAACACGTTTTTTTCTTGAAACTGGGTACTGGCAGACAGCTGCCAGTACCCAAGATGGCCCCCAATAATGCAGAGGGGGAGGGTAAGAGAGCTGTTTTGGGGGTGGATCAGGGAGGTTGGGGGCTAAGGGGGGATTCTACAAAGCAGCATATGTAAATATGCTAAAAAAAAAAAAAAGAACAAATTAAAAAAACCTTTTATTTTAGTACTGGCAGACTTTCTGCCAGTACTTAAGATGGCGGGGACAATTGTGGGGTGGGGGAGGGAAGAGTGCTGTTTGGGAGGGATCAGGGGGTGGGATGTGTCAGGTGGGAGTCTGATCTCTACACTAAAGCTAAAATTAACCCTGCAAGCTCCCTACAAACTACCTAATTAACCCCTTCACTGCTGGCCATAATACACATGTGATGCGCAGCAGCATTTAGCGGCCTTATAATTACCAAAAAGCAACGCCAAAGCCATATATGTCTGCTATTTATGAACAAAGGGGATCCCAGAGAAGCATTTAAAACCATTTGTGCCATAATTGCACAAGCTGTTTGTAAATAATTTTAGTGAAAAACCTAAAGTTTGAAAAAGTGAACAATTTTTTTTTATTTGATTGCTTTTGGCGGTGAAATGGTGGCATGAAATATACCAAAATGGGCCTAGATCAATACTTGGGGTTGTCTACTACACTACACTAGAGCTAAAATTAACCCTAGAAGCTCCCTACATGCTCCCTAATTAACCCATTCACTGCTGGGCATAATACACGGTTGGTGCGCAGTGGCATTTAGCAGCCTTCTAATTACCAAAAAGCAAAGCCAAATCCATATATGTCTGCTATTTATGAACAAAGGGGATCCCAGAGAAGCATTTACAACCATTTATTCCATAATTTCATGAGTTGTTTGTAAATAATTTCAGTGAGAAACCTAAAGTTTGTGAAAAAATTTGTGAAAAAGTAAAATAATTTTTTTATTTGATCGCATTCGGCGGTGAAATGGTGGCATGAAATATACCAAAATGGGCCTAGATCAATACTTTGGGATGTCTTCTAAAAAAAAATATATACATGTCAATGGATATTCAGAGATTCCTGAAAGATATTAGTGTCCCAATGTAACTAGCGCTAATTTTGAAAAAAAGTGGTTTGGAAATGGCAAAGTGCTACTTGTATTTATGGCCCTATAACTTGCAAAAAAAGCAAAGAACATGTAAACATTGGGTATTTCTAAACTCAGGACAAAATTTAGAAACTATTTAGCATGGGTGTTTTTTGGTGGTTGTAGATGTGTAACAGATTTTGGGGGTCAAAGTTAGAAAAAGTGTGTTTTTTTCCATTTTTTCCTCATATTTTATAATATTTTTTATAGTAAATTATAAGATATGATGAAAATAATGGTATATTTTGAAAGTCCATTTAATGGCGAGAAAAACGGTATATAATATGTGTGGGTACAGTAAATGAGTAAGAGGAAAATTACAGCTAAACACAAACACCACAAAAATGTAAAAATAGCCTTGGTCCCAAACGGACAGAAAATGGAAAAGTGCTGTGGTCATTAAGGGGTTAAATAAATCCTCAAAGGAACTGAATCATAATATATACTGTCTATTATGATGCCCACAATGATATTATACAGTTAAATGTTATTGAATCATATAGATTCTCTCTTGCATTACATTATATTGCTGCTTGTACAGCTAATACATGACCTGAAACAGCCAAAAAGGCCTTAATAATTAGGTGGTCTTCGTTATTTGATCAATATGCAGTGGATTACAATAAGATGCTAATGGTGAATAATACACAGAATTTTATAGCATTTTTTCTGACTATCTCATCCTAGCTCATGGAGTTAATGTTTAATTGTTCACTTATGGATGTTTGTATTTCTATATGAATTGTAATCCCATATTTTTTTGTATATTCCATGTAAAAATGAGCTAGAGATATAGTATTAAGTGATCAATGATAAATACCAGCTAAAGAGGTGTATTTACAGGTGCAAGAATCAATGTCGACATATTGGATCTTGAATTTAAGGGGAAATACCATAACTTAGGTAGTTCTGAACGTGAGTAATGTTTTCACTTATCCAGAGTTAAGTTTAATTTCCTCTGCGCTATCCTACCTGGATTAGCAATATTTTGTTATTGTATCAAATTCAAATTAGGTCAAATGAATCATTTCAAGTCGCTTGGTTACAGCTTGCTTGTAGCATATATTGAAAACTGGCAATTGTTTCTTAGAAAAATCTATATTGCTCATTGACTCTAGCTAAGTCTGGCATAACCCAGACTGTACAACAAGTTAACTGTTAAGAGCGAAAAGTTATTAGCTGTATCACAAATAGGCCAGGGTCTGGCAAGTTAAAATATGAGCGCCCAAACGCTCACGATAGTCCCCGTGGACTTTTTGGCTGTTTCAGGTCATGTTTTAGCTGTACAAGCAGCAATATAATATAATGCAAGAGAGAATCTATATGATTCAATAACAACATTTAACTGTATAATATAATTGTAGGCATCATAATAGACAGTATATATTATGACTCAGCTCCTTTGAGGATTTGACTAGAGCGAACCAAACTGTATATTTAGACTCAGATGACAATAAAATATTGTTGTGAAAAGCAATTTGCTGACATTAACAAATAATTTATAATATACAGATCTAACTTCAGTTCAAGTCAGTGTGGGGAATTACATATAAATTCACTAAGAGGCCTAGATATATAATTAGCCCCACAACGACTCATTTATTGCAACATCACATGAGTCAGTGTCTGTGTCGATTTTAATTGTGTTAACCTTATTTTAAGTATGATAAGTTAATAAAAGTTATATTTTAAACCGCAAACCATAATAACTGCCCACCAGTCTGGGCCTAGAGTGCTGTGTGTGCATACTTTCAAGTAGATATTTGCAATTCTTCTGCAATACTCTACTTTTTGTCCAATTATTATTTTATGCACTAGCACCATCTCCTTCGTTAATATTTGTAATTAATAAATATACTATACAATAGTTCACAGTAAACAATAAGGGGAAAAGCCGTAGTAGTGCCATTGTTCACATGTTGTAACATTGTTTAGAACTTACATCTACCCTCTATATACGTTAGCCAGCAACACTCATATCCCTAAGGCTTATGTGATTAAAATAAACTATATGTAATATAGATGGACAAACTTCCTGTTAGAATGTTCACTCTGTTAAGCTGTAAACTAGACTTACTTAAAGGATTGAGCCACAGTATACTTGACGAGCTAGGGAGTGTTACACTAATGTAAAGCTCTGAGAATGGATTACTGAACAAATGGGAATATTTTTTGCTGTGCATTTTATATTTAACCAATCAAATAAGAATACTGTATGTTATGTGTGCTATACAAACTCAACAGTGGGTTATGCCTTGCCACGGGGTATAGGGCCCGTGCCCACGTGGCAGGGCAGCCAAGAATAAGATAGAAGGGAGCCCTATTAACAGATCTATATAATTATGTTGTGGAGTTCTATTGAAGCTACAATATCCCAGTTTTGATATGCAATGACACGTCATTTTTATTGAATTTTTTGAAAGGGAGGTATGCTTGGTTCAATATAATCTTATATACATGTCCTAATGATTGCTCTTTCTCCTTTGCTTAACTCTTTGAAAGGTATGGTACATGCAGCGAATATGAGGACTAAAGTAAATCTGAACCTCTAATATCTTTAACCGATCACAGTGACTGATCTCTACTATAATTTAGCAGGCCAATTCAGTCAGGCAATACATATAGCTATACACTTCTATCTGAAACATTTAGTTTTCCCAGTATTTTATACTTATATTAATCATAGATCTGATCTTTTAGGTTATCCACAACCCTATTTCATGCTACAGAGAGGTTTGTGCAATCATGATATGAGTGCCCTTCATAATTTTCTTCAAATACCACGTGCATATTATAGCCATACAACAATAACTTAAAAAATTCTTTCAAGTCATCCATCCTGTTTCATGTAAAAGCAATATACCCCACCCCACTAATCACACAAAAGACCACTCTACTCATATTTAAAGCCTGCTTCATGTTTATGCAGCCTGTTTTGTTTTCCTAGAGTTTTGTATGGATGGATGATATTTTGTGACAGACTATAGAGCTCATTATATTCTCTAAACTTAGCCCAAGCTGCTGTCCCAGGCCTTGTAACTAAACTTTAGACAATAAGATATTAACATAGATAATTGCCGTGGGACTGCTTATACATCATTTATTGTGAGCTTGCCAGACCCTAATATAAGCTAAATGTTATAATCTATACGCTATTAAGTTTAGCTGTATATAAAGTCATATTTTAAATGGCTGACTCCTACCTTCCCCCCCCCCCCCACCAAATTATAGTTTTCTGGAACTCTTTGATTGTTCACAGAAACTTAATATTCAGTTTATCTTGCAAATACCGCTAACTAATCACAATTTATGAAATTTCGTATATATTATAGCCAATATATAGCAGCATTAAAAATATTTCTGATATTGTGCTTTATGTAATATTCCACTAATATCGCTACTAATCTGAATATTTTTCTAAGCTTCTCATTTGTGTTCTTATTTTACACGAAAATCTTATAATATTTATAGTTATATGATACACACAAATTTGTTTGCATAATTATCTGCACACTATTATATATACTTATCAAGGGTCCAAAAGTGCATACTTAAATGAGTGACCCTACTATACCCCCCTATTAATATATGCTATTGTTAAAGGTCCAAGAGAAGCCATCAGTTATTTTAAGGGGATTTTATGTTCATAAGCCTTGACACCCGTGACCCGCAAGTAGGGGTTACCCTTGTTTATTGTACCTTCTCTAAATAAAATTAAAAATGAGGATACTACAGTACAGTGCCTATTTGAAACCACATCTAGCCATATACTGAGTAATTTAACCTACAACATACTATAAAGTTTACCCTAATCCTTATATGTCTTACTGATACTCTGTAATTTTTCCGTACTTATTGTAGTGCATAGTGATGTCGTGAATTGTTCGCCAGCGAATAGTTCCCGGCGAACATAGCATGTTCGCGTTTGCCGCGGCGGGCGAACATATGCAATGTTCGATCCGCCCCCTATTCATCATCATTGAGTAATACTTTGACCCTGTACCTCACAGTCAGCAGGCACATTCCAGCCAATCAGCAGCAGACCCTCCCTCCCAGACCCTCCTACCTCCTGGACAGCATCCATTTTAGATTCATTCGGAAGCTGCATTGTTAGTGAGAGGAGGGACAGTGTAGCTGCTGCTGATTTAGTAGGGAAATCTATAGCTAGGCTAGTGTATTCAGTGTCCACTACAGTCCTGAAGGACTCATCTGATCTCTAGTGTAAGGACAGCACCCCAAAAAGCCGGCTGCTTTTTTTTTCCCCTGTGTAATCTAATTGCAGTTGCCTGCCTGCCAGCGTGTGTGTCAGACTCACAGCGTATACTGTGCCCACTTGCCCAGTGCCACCACTCATATCTGGTGTAACAGTAGTGTACATTTAAAAAAACAACACTTTTTTGACTGTGTTAAATAATAGCAGTCAGTTTCCTTCACACGTGTGCGTTTAAGTGCCTGCCTGCCAGGGCACAGTGTCACCCCAGTGCAACTCATATTTGGTGTAACAGTAGTGTAGATTTAAAAAAAACAACAACACTTTTTTGACTGTGTTAAATAATAGCAGTCAGTTTCCTTCACACGTGTGCGTTTCAGTGCCTGCCTGCCTGCCAGGGCACAGTGTCACCCCAGTGCAACTCACATCTGGTGTAACAGTAGTGTACATTTAAAAAAAACAACACTTTTTTGACTGTGTTAAATAATAGCAGTCAGTTTCCTTCACACGTGTGCGTTTCAGTGCCTGCCTGCCTGCCAGGGCACAGTGTCACCCCAGTGCAACTCATATCTGGTGTAACAGTAGTGTAGATTTAAAAAAAAAAAAAAACACTTTTTTGACTGTGTTAAATAATAGCAGTCAGTTTCCATCACACGTGTGCGTTTAAGTGCCTGCCTGCCAGGGCACAGTGTCACCCCAGTGCAACTCAAATCTGGTGTAACAGTAGTGTAGATTTAAAAAAAACAACACTTTTTTGACTGTGTTAAATAATAGCAGTCAGTTTCCTTCACACGTGTGCGTTTCAGTGCCTGCCAGGGCACAGTATCACACCAGTGCAACTCATATCTGGTGTAACAGTAGTGTACATTTAAAAAAAAAAAAAAAATTCTTTTGACTGTAATAGATTGAATAGCAATTAGTTGTCTGCAAGCGTGTGTGTTAGGCCTACAGCGTCTACTCTGCCAACTTCTGCCAGTGCACAGTGCCACTCATATCTGTTGTCACAGTAGCTTGCACGCATAGTACCACTAATCGAAAAAAAAATGACAGGCAGAGGCAGGACACCCCGCAGGGGCCGTCGTGTTCGTGGTGCTGTGATTCCCTTTGGCCCTAGAATAATGCCCAGTGTTCAGAGGCCACGTACCCCGAACTCGAACATTTCTGACTCTGAGGACATAGTTGACTGGCTAGCACAGGACACCCAATCTTCTACAGCTTCCGCTCGGAACCTTGACGCACCATCCTCCTCCAGCTTAGCTTCGGGCACCTCTCAAGTTACCACTCGCCCACCTGCCGCCACCACCAACACTAGCACCACAGCCGCTTCACTTGATCTGTCAGAGGAGTTATTTACACATCAGTTGGAAGAAATGAGTGATAGTGATGTGCAACCATTATTGCCAGAGGATGTAGATAACAGGGATATGTCTCAGTCAGGCAGCATTACACACATGGACGTACGGTGTGATGATGATGATGTTGTACCCGCTGTTGCTTCCTTTGTTGACTTGTCAGATACAAGTGAAGCGGTTGATGATGACGATGCGTCTGTGGATGTCACGTGGGTGCCCGCTAGAAGAGAAGAAGAAGAGGGGGAAAGTTCAGATGGGGAGACAGAGAGGAGGAGGAGACGAGTTGGAAGGAGGGGGAGGTCGTCGCAAGGAGCTAGTGGCACAGTCAGACAGCATGCATCGGCACCCGGGGTCAGCCAGACAGCACGCCAATCAACGCATGCTGTTGCCACCACCAGAATGCCGTCATCGCAGAGCTCAGCAGTGTGGCATTTTTTGTGTGTGTCTGCCTCTGACAACAGCGATGCCATTTGCAACCTGTGCCAAAAGAAACTAAGTCGTGGGAAGTCCAACACCCACCTAGGTACAACTGCTTTGCGAAGGCACATAATTGCACATCACAAACGCCTATGGGATCAACACATGAGTACAAGCAGCACACAAACTCAAAGCCACCATCCTCCTCCTGGTGCAGCATCTTCAGCCACGTCAACCACTGCTGTCCTCCTTGCCCCCTCTCAACCATCCGCCACTCTGTGTCTCGCCTTGAGCAGTTCCTGCTAATCTGCCCACAGTCAGGTGTCTGTGAAGGACATGTTTGAGCGTAAGAAGCCAATGTCACAAAGTCACCCCCTTGCCCTGCATCTGACAGCTGGCTTGTCTGAACTCTTTGCCCGCCAGCTTTTACCATACAAGCTGGTGGAGTCTGAGGTGTTCCAAAAATGTGTACCTATTGGGACACCGCAGTGGAAGGTACCCGGCCGAAATTTCTATGCACAAAAGGCAATCCCCAACCTGTACTCGATTGTGCAAAAGGAAGTAATGGCATGTCTGGCACACAGTGTTGGGGCAAGGGTCCATCTGACCACTGATACCTGGTCTGCAAAGCATGGTCAGGGCAGGTATATCACCTACACTGCGCATTGGGTAAACCTGGTGATGGCTGCCAAGCATGGAATTTCTTGGCTCTGCAGAGGAGTTGGTGACACCGCCACGACTTGCAGGCAGGCCTGCTGCCACCTCCTCTACTCCAAAAAAGAATAAAAAACAGAGGCGCCAACATGGCCTAATATCGCCCATACAATATATAATATCAGCACATAAGAATGTGAATACTCACAAACATGAAGCACCCGATGGTGCTAGTAAAGCAGGCTGGAAACTTAGCAGTGATCCAGCACACTGAAACCTTGGCACAGATACAGTCCTGATTCTTCTGGATATCCAGTATTCAGGTTCCTATATATGTATAAGAAGACAAACCAACATGGTCCAATATCGTCAGGACAAAGAAAAGATTGGCCCCAACCAAATGCACTTACTAGAGGGTAAGCACCAGCAGGTGCAGAAGCAGCAAACTGGAACCAAATCGTCGCCCAGTAGACTATATTACAAACGATCCTCAGCATGAACCAGGGACAGTAAAGAGATATTGTAAAAGGTGATATAAACCACAACAGCAAGTGTATATAGAAAAATTAAAAAGTCTTTATTAACACAGCGACGCGTTTCTCAGCCTACTCAGGGCTGTTTCATCAGGCTATAACAAACATTGTAATACACTTGCTATTTAACAGAAAACTAAAAAACAGGATACTCTTGTGATTGGATAATCAGTTCAATTGCTGTACCTGTCTATAATCACCTTAGTATGGTTGTTAAGGTAACCATGGTAAACACATGTAGAGAGAGAAAAATATCTAACATTGTGATATCTTATTGTAGAACAGTATATATCAACATATAATATAAAGTGACAAAAGCATAATAAATGTGCCAAAATAAAAGATGTATAAATACATATACACAAAAATATACATATACATATAACCTCCTGTGTCTGGTTCACATCCATTGAAATATAAGTAATAAAAAATAATATAACATATGACATAGACTCCAAATATAACATCAGAGAATCGACATAGTACATCTGGTATGATATCCAAAAATTCATTACATATAAATAATAAAATACTCGTTTATGAGTGGTCTTTTTATTCTTTGAGATGAGTGGGGCCCCACAGGCCCTTGCCAAACAGGTTGATCTTGGGAATGGTGGCTTGTCCCTAAAAAAGGGGCATGTGAAGTAGAGGCATATGGAATAGAGTTAACAGCATTGTTACATAAAATCTCATCACCACTGTTCTGTAGTACCTGGTACCTATTAGGGTGTACAAAGTTTTGCTGTGTCCTCTGATCTGTGTCATGGGGTCTAGAGTTTTGTTGGTAAGCTCTTCTGTCGCTAGTGACAGTGGGTGAGGCCCAATGAGGGTCTCTATTGTGATGGTTAATGTAGTTGGTCCCTCTATGTTTAGAACTATATTCCCTATTAGTGAAATTGTGAGGTGTGTATTCTCTATTTTTAGAATCAGAATGAAAATGAGAAGAATAAGTAGGAAAATTATTGTGTGCAGGTGGTGTAGAAAGGTGATATGTAAAATTTGTGTGGTGTGAATAATTATTTCTGCCAAAAACTGGTTTATTTTTTTTAGTTTGTTGTCTTTGATAAGTCTGACGACCCCTATCTCCAGCTGTTTGCCAACCTCCATTATTGTTAGAATTATTCACGACTCCGGTAGATCTAGCTACTCTGTTGGTCCAATTATAAGTGTATACCTGGCCCTTAGAATAATCCTCATTATCCCTTTCCATTTTTTTGTTTTTATTAAGGATAATTTGTTGCTGATAATCATCAGCTTTATCATAAGTATCCTTCCTCAATGATTCATATTGTGGAGATAGTTTGTGTACCTCTATTTCTTTTTGTAATCTGTCAATTACAACTCCCACTTCATCAACAAGTGTTTGTCTATGTTTGATTAGTATATCCATAAGGGTCATGGAACAGGTGTTTAAGGCATTCTCCCAATCTCTAAGCACATCATCATTATTTTTAAAAGAGCAGTTTTTGAACATCCCAAGGCCTCTAGGTATTTGGTTCTTGTTCTTATATTTCTTTAAAGTATCCAAATCCCACCAATGTCTATGTTCAGTCTTAAGCAAAAGCTCCAGTTTATTAAAAGATGATTGTAAAGACAGAGGTGGGCTGGATAGGTCAGAAGTAGAACCCAAAGATTCAACATTTACTCTTCTATTCGCTCTTTCAGATGAAGAAAGCATACTGTATTGATATGCTATTAAAGTATATCTGGAAAAATTGTAGTATGTAATCTATATGATAGTGGGATGCAGCTACCCCTAGTGTTAGCCAGAAATAGTAGAATATGTATAGAGAGTGATGTGTGTACTGCACACACCACGCCCTTAGGGGGCGCTTCCCCAGTATCAACTAAAAGGTGTCTTTAGTTGTATGTCTACTGAGTACAAGGATAAGCGAATGGATGAACTGGTATCCCTAATTAGGGGAAATAGCAACACATATAAAGGTAAAATATCAGATATAAAATGTCAAAATAATAAAACAATAAAAAACATTAATAATAACAGACAATATAAATGTCAGTAATGGCAATGAATAAAAATAATAAAATGAATATTCCAAGATAACTGTGATAGTCTTTGTACCAAAGTGTTGTAGATCCAAAACGGTATGGCAGCGCTCTGTCAAAGGATGGCTATCCTGAGGTATAAAATCTAAAAAAGAATAAAAAACAGAGGCGCCAACATTGCCTAATATCGCCCATACAATATATAATATCAGCACATAAGAATGTGAATACTCACAAACATGAAGCACCCGATGGTGCTAGTAAAGCAGGCTGGAAACTTAGCAGTGAACCAGCACACTGAAACCTTGGCACAGATACAGTCCTGATTCTTCTGGATATCCAGTATTCAGGTTCCTATATATGTATAAGAAGACAAACCAACATGGTCCAATATCATCAGGACAAAGAAAAGATTGGCCCCAACCAAATGCACTTACTAGAGGGTAAGCACCAGCAGGTGCAGATGCAGCAAACTGGAACCAAATCGTCGCCCAGTAGACTATATTACAAACGATCCTCAGCATGAACCAGGAACAGTAATGAGATATTGTAAAAGGTGATATAAACCAAAACAGCAAGTGTATATAGAAAAATTAAAAAGTCTTTATTAACACAGTGACGCGTTTCTCAGCCTACTCAGGGCTGTTTCATCAGGCTATAACAAAAATTGTAATACACTTGCTATTTAACAGAAAACTAAAATATACACTAATAGTATATAGTTCTGAACATAGAGGGACCAACTACACTAACCATCACAATAGAGACCCTCATTGGGCCTCACCCACTGTCACTAGCGACAGAAGAGCTTACCAACAAAACTCTAGACCCCATGATACAGATCAGAGGACACAGCAAAACTTTGTACACCCTAATAGGTACCAGGTACTACAGAACAGTGATGATGAGATTTTATGTAACAATGCTGTTAACTCTATTCCATATGCCTCTACTTCATATGCCCCTTTTTTAGGGACAAGCCACCATTCCCAAGATCAACCTGTTTGGCAAGGGCCTGTGGGGCCCCACTCATCTCAAAGAATAAAAAGACCACTCGTAAAGAGGAACCCGAGGTAAATCCATCACCCGCAAAAAAGAAAAATTAGAAAGACTTCAAAAAGGTATTTTCAATCTCTCATCACATACACTAAGTGACGATGAAATTAGAGTTCTAGGGAGAGGGTTATCTTTCAGTCCCGCTAATCATTTTAATATATATGAAACTTTTGTGGATGTGAATAGTTATATGAGGAAATTATCCCTTCAAAAATACTTCGCGGATAAGAAAAACAAGATGGATAACCTAAGACCCTATCGGCTAGATTTAGAGTTTGGCGTTAGCCGTCAAAACCAGCGTTAGAGGCTCCTAACGCTGGTTTTGGGCTACCGCTGGTATTTAGAGTCAGTCAGGAAAGGGTCTAACGCTCACTTTGCAGCCGCGACTTTTCCATACCGCAGATCCCCCTACGCCAATTGCGTATCCTATCTTTTCAATGGGATCTTTCTAACGCCGGTATTTAGAGTCGTGGCTGAAGTGAGCGTTAGAAATCTAACGACAAAACTCCAGCCGCAGAAAAAAGTCAGTAGTTAAGAGCTTTCTGGGCTAACGCCGGTTTATAAAGCTCTTAACTACTGTGCTCTAAAGTACACTAACACCCATAAACTACCTATGTACCCCTAAACCGAGGTCCCCCCACATCGCCGCCACTCTATTAAAATTTTTTAACCCCTAATCTGCCGACCGCACACCGCCGCCACCTACGTTATCCCTATGTATCCCTAATCTGCTTCCCCTAATACCGCCAACCCCTATATTATATTTATTAACCCCTAATCTGCCGCTCCCGATATCACTGACACCTGCATATTTTTTTAACCCCTAATCTGCCGCTCCGTACACCGCAGCAACTTACATTATACCTATGTACCCCTAATCTGGTGCCCCTAACACAGCCGACCCCTATATTATATTTATTAACCCCTAATCTGCCGCCCCCAATGTTGCCTCCACCTACCTACAATTATTAACCCCTAATCTGCCGACCGGACCACACCACTACTATAATAAATGTATTAACCCCTAAAGCTAAGTCTAACCCTAACACTAACACCCCCCTAACTTAAATATAATTTAAATCTAACAAAATAAATTAACTCTTATTAAATAAATTATTCCTATTTAAAGCTAAATACTTACCTGTAAAATAAACCCTAATATAGCTACAATATAAATTATAATTATATTGTAGCTATTTTAGGATTAATATTTATTTTACAGGCATCTTTGTAATTATTTTAACCAGGTACAATAGCTATTAAATAGTTAATAACTATTTAATAGTTACCTAGTTAAAATAATTACAAAATTACCTGTAAAATAAATCCTAACCTAAGTTACAATTAAACCTAACACTACACTATCAATAAATAAATTAAATAAAATACCTACAATTATCTACAATTAAACCTAACACTACACTATCAATAAATTAATTAAATAAAATACCTACAAATAAATACAATTAAATAAACTAACTAAAGTACAAAAAATAAAAAATGCTAAGTTACAAAAAATAAAAAATTAATTACAAACATAATAAAAATATTACAACAATTTTAAGCTAATTACACCTACTCTAAGCCCCTAATAAAATAACAAAGCCCCCCAAAATAAAAAAATTCCCTACCCTATTCTAAAATTAAAATAGAAAAGCTCTTTTACCTTACCAGCCTTGAAAAGGGCCTTTTGCGAGGCATGCCCCAAAGAATTCAGCTCTTTTGCCTGCAAACAAAAACATACAATACCCCCCCAACATTACAACCCACCACCCACATACCCCTAATCTAACCCAAACCCCCCTTAAATAAACCTAACACTAAGCCCTTGTCTTCACCATGCCAGGTATCACCGATTGCTCCAGGATCCGAAAACTTCATCCAAGCCCAAGCGGGGGCTGGCGATCCATCATCCGGCTGAAGTCTTCTATCAAGCGACAGCTGAAGAGCTCCAGAAGAGGCTCGAAAGTCTTCCTCCTATCCGGGCAGAAGTGTAGATCCGGACCGGCAACCATCTTCTTCAAAGCGGTCACAAGCGGCTCCATGTTGAAGACCTCCGGCGCGGATCCATCCTCTTCTTGCGACGTCCTAAGTCCGAATGAAGGTTCCTTTAAATGACATCATCCAAGATGGCGTCCCTCGAATTCCAATTGGCTGATAGGATTCTATCAGCCAATCGGAATTAAGGTAGGGAAAATCTGATTGGCTGATTGAATCAGCCAATCAGATTGAGCTTGCATTCTATTGGCTGTTCCGATCAGCCAATAGAATGCGAGCTCAATCTGATTGGCTGATTGGATCAGCCAATCGGATTGAACTTGAATCTGATTGGCTGATTCAATCAGCCAATCAGAATTTTCCTACCTTAATTCCGATTGGCTGATAGAATCCTATCAGCCAATCGGAATTCGAGGGATGCCATCTTGGATGACGTATTTTAAAGGAACCTTCATTTGGACTTAGGACGTCGCAAGAAGAGGATGGATCCACGCCGGAGGTCTTCAACATGGAGCCGCTTGTGACCGCTTTGAAGAAGATGGTTGCCGGTCCGGATCTACTCTTCTGCCCGGATAGCATGAAGACTTTGGAGCCTCTTCTGGACCTCTTCAGCCGTCGCTTGATAGAAGACTTCAGCCGGATGATGGATCGCCAGCCCCCGCTTGGGCTTGGATGAAGACTTCGGAGCCTGGAGCGATCGGTGATACCTGGCATGGTGAAGACAAGGTAGGAAGATCTTCAGAGGCTTAGTGTTAGGTTTATTTAAGGGGGGTTTGGGTTAGATTAGGGGTATGTGGGTGGTGGGTTGTAATGTTGGGCGGGAATTGTATGTTTTTTTTTTACAGGCAAAAGAGCTGAATTCTTTGGGGCATGCCCCGCAAATGGCCCTTTTCAGGGCTGGTAAGGTAAAAGATCTTTTCTATTTTAATTTTAGAATAGGGTAGGGCATTTTTTTTATTTTGGGGGGCTTTGTTAGTTAATTAGTTTAAAATTGTTGTAATATTTTTCTAATGTTTGCAAATATTTTATTATTTTTTGTAACTTAGTCCTTTTTATTTTTTGTACTTTAGTTAGTTTATTTAATTGTATTTATTTGTAGGTATTGTATTTAATTAATTTATTGATAGTGTAGTGTTAGGTTTAATTGTAGGTAATTGTAGGTAATTGTAGGTATTTTATTTAATTTATTTATTGATAGTGTAGTGTTAGGTTTAATTGTAACTTAGGTTAGGATTTATTTTACAGGTAATTTTATAATTATTTTAACTAGGTAGCTATTAAATAGTTATTAACTATTTAATAGCTATTGTACCTGGTTAAAATAATTACAAAGTTGCCTGTAAAATAAATATTAATCCTAAAATAGCTACAATATAATTATAATTTATATTGTAGCTATATTAGGGTTTATTTTACAGGTAAGTATTTAGCTTTAAAGAGGAATAAGTTATTTAATAAGAGTTAATTTATTTCGTTAGATTTAAATTATATTTAAGTTAGGGGGGTGTTAGTGTTAGGGTTAGACTTAGCTTTAGGGGTTAATACATTTATTATAGTAGCGGTGTGGTCCGGTCGGCAGATTAGGGGTTAATAATTGTAGGTAGGTGGAGGCGACGTTGGGGGCGGCAGATTAGGGGTTAATAAATACAATATAGGGGTCGGCGGTGTTAGGGGCAGCAGATTAGGGGTACATCGGTATAATGTAGGTTGCGGCGGTGTACGGAGCGGCAGATTAGGGGTTAAAAATAATATGCCGGTGTCAGCGATAGCGGGGGCGGCAGATTAGGGTTAATAAATATAATATAGGGGTCAGCGGTGTTAGGGGCAGCAGATTAGGGGTACATAGGTATAATGTAGGTTGCGGCGGTGTACGGAGTGGCAGATTAGGGGTTAAAAATAATATGCAGGTGTCAGCGATAGCGGGGGCGGCAGATTAGGGGTTAATAAGTGTAAGGTTAGGGGTGTTTAGACTCGGGGTACATGTTAGGGTGTTAGGTGCAGACTTAGGAAGTGTTTCCCCATAGGAAACAATGGGGCTGCGTTAGGAGCTTAACGCTGCTTTTTTGCAGGTGTTAGGTTTTTTTTCAGCTCAAACAGCCCCATTGTTTCCTATGGGGGAATCGTGCACGAGCACGTTTTTGAAGCTGGCCGCGTCCGTAAGCACCGCTGGTATCTAGAGTTGCAGTGGTGATAAATTATGCTCTACGCTCCCTTTTTGGAGCCTAACGCACTGAAAACCCAGCCATTCTGTGAACTCTAAATACCAGCTGTATTTAAAAGGTGCGGGGAAAAAAAAGCCAGCATTAGCTACGCGGGTCGTTACCGACAAAACTCTAAATCTAGCCGTAAGTTACTAACTCAATGGATCCTCATCTATCAGAAGGTTTCATTACCTATGAACCTCATACCCTTATGGAAGATTTATTCGATTCATACATTCACACGAATCTGAGGCCTAAATCCACCTTTGTCCCACCTAAGAGCAATGTTAACCATATCGATATATATGCCAACTTAGTCTTAGAAGACCTAGAAAAATTGGCTAAAAAACTAAAAAAGTTGAGGTACAAGAACAACCTCAATCATAAAGAACAGAAGGCCCTATTGGACCTCATGAATAGATCTGATTTGGTGATCAGACAGGCGGACAAAGGTGGAGGAATTGTTCTACAGAACATACAAGATTACCTTACAGAGGCAAACCGCATATTAAATGATAAAGAGTATTACAAAATCTTATGTGGCGACCCCACTTCTCGCTATCATGATCAGCTCCAAAAGATTCTGCAGAGAGGTCTTGATATGGGGATTATGAACAAATCTGAAAGAGATTTTGTCTCCCCAAATATCCATGCACGGCATTCTATTATCATCTGCCTAAAGTCCACAAGGACCCTCTAAAACCCCAAGGCAGACCTATCATCGCTGGCATAGGGAGTCTCACTGATTCCCTATCAGCCTATATTGACCACTTTCTGCAGAAATTTGTCATTACCCTCCCCTCTTACATCAAGGATTCCACAGATTTATTACTTAAATTACAAGATTGTGTCTTGGACGATCACTGCTGGTGGGTGACCTGCGATGTAGGGGCCCTCTACTCTAATATACGCCATGACCTGGGTATAAAAGCAGTTTAGTCCTATCTTGAACAAGATATATATATATGCCAGTTCAACAAACAGATTTTATCATTGAACTAATAAGTTTCATCCTTGGACACAATTATTTTTTGTATCAAAGTAGATATTATTTGCAAATAAAGGGGACGGCCAAGGGCACCAGGTTCGCTCCAAGCTTCGCCAATCTTTTTATGGGTTGTTTTGAACAACAATACATCTACAATGCGGAGTTTTCAGCGAACCTGGTGTTCTATGGCCGTTACATAGATGACCTGCTGTTTATCTTCAAAGGGTCTAGGGATGATATTAGTGCTTTTATGGATCATCTTAACAATAATACTTTCGGAATTTCTTTCACTCACAACATCCAACAGGAGGAAATTGAATTTCTAGATCTAATCCTAGGACGAACCCCTGAGGGTAGAGTCCAATCCAAAACATACTTCAAAACTGTTGACTGCAATAGCTTTCTTCACTTTGAAAGCAATCATAAATGTTGGAAAATGAATGTCCCATATGGACAATTTAGAAGAATCAGAAGAAATTGTTCCAATTTGGAAGACTATGATGTGCAAGCTCAGGTCATCGGGGAAAGATTCCTTGAAAAAGGATACCCTAAGGATCTAATAGATTGTGAAATTAATAGGGTTAGGCAGGAAGATAGGTCTCTATACTTTAACACTAAACCAAAAACAAAGGAACAATTTAAGGAATGTAATCCACCATTGTTTATCACCAAATACAATTCCAATCACCACGCTGTCACCAAAATCCTCAACAAACATTGGTCAGTCTTGACTCAAGACTCAACTCTTACCAAAATAATAGGTACAAAACCTAAAGTGGTCTTTAGGAGGGCACCTACCCTCAAGACAGCGTTAGCTCCTAGTAAAGTTGTTAGGGACAAATACCAAGAAAGCAAGAGCTCTGGTACAAAGTCAATAGATAGGAATATACCTATTAATTGAATATCTAGGTGTTATAGGAAGCGATGTGGGATGTGTAATTTTATCTCCCACAAAACGACAAATTTCACATCATACACCACAGGAGATACTTTTAAAGTCAAAGGATTCTTAACATGTGAAACATCCTTTGTTATCTATCTATTAAGCTGCAACTGTGGGGTCCAATATGTTGGACGCACCTGTCGTAAGGTGAAAAAGAGGTGGAGCGAACATGCATACAATATCAACAAAAGATCTAAATCACACAGTGTATCATGACATTGTCTTGCCCATCATACTAGACAGGAAAGCAATCCAATGAAGATTACACCTATAGAGGTAATCTCTAGAGCTTCACCTGAAGCTTTCACGACTCTCAGGAAAAGAGAGACGTATTGGATTAGAAAATTGAGGACTTTACAACCTGATGGACTCAATGAAAACTTAGATATGGCAGCATTTTAAATATGATCAATGGAAAGCTGACCATCTCGGAGGCTGTTTGAGGTCGAGTACACTATGGGGTGAGGCATTTTAGCTATATACATCTCACACACTATTGTTGTGTGGTATATGGGCCACAAATGATGTCCTGATCTACACACAACACAACTCACATTATCACATTGCTTTCCAGATAATAGTGTATCTGGTGAACGCTTTCTAGGGGTCCTCGTTATTATGCCAAGTTAACTTTGTTGGCTATACTCCATTAGTCACCAACAAAGTACCACATACATGGATTAGATGTCACTCCCCACATATCACTTCTACCATCTAATATATATATATATTTATTCTAATTATGTTTCACACTTATATCATTTTTCACATTATAGGTCAAAGCACAACCAGGCACATTGCGCAACGATCACTATTTCACTACTAATCTATGACTATGGATCATTGATTATTATTCCACTATTAGCTCGAGATACACTATGAAAACATTTATTATATCTAGCACGTTGTTCCTTCTAAGAAAGAATCATATCTACACTACCAGTGTTGGTACTTAATATAACAATGCTCTTTCTTATTAACATATAAATCTATACAATAGCGCAAGAGCTGACAACTAATATCAATACTAGATTATTCTACACATCTACAATCTAGGTCATCACCATTTATATACACACACATTCACTTCAAGTTCAAACATCATCACACATAGTTATCTGGCTTTCTCATCACTCTCTCTACCCCTCACTCGTCACTCTAATCCCACACACCGCACTATTCACCAGCATTTATCCTACCAATATGGTTATTAACACTGTACCAATTTCAGTAAGATTCCTTCTATTAAGATTTTTTAAAATAACCTACCAATATGGTTATTAACACTACCAATTTCAGTAATATTCCTTCTATTAAGATTTCCCAAAATAACTCCACCAACAAGTTGCACAGAATATAGGATATCATTCAATTAATCCTGCACATCTGCCCTTACCCCCAACAATCACCACTGACAGGTTTAGGATACACACTAACTTGCACACTTTATACTTTAATTTCACACTCTGCACTATTTGCCAGTATATATCCCATTAATATAACATTGTATTAACCTTAGCATTAGTCTTTATATCAAGACGATTTTTTGAAAAAAACTCCATTAACAAGTTGTATAGAACATAGGATATTAATTTACTTTATCCTGCACATCTGCCCTTACCCTTAACAAACATCACTGACAGGACTAGGATATACGTACTAACTTGCACGTTTCCAAGTCTTGATTGACATTTGGTTAAGCCAATCAGGAGAATCCGGTATCGGAACACTTGATACTTTCACACAATACAGAAGGGCGTGACAAGAAGTGGTGCACGCTCTTCTATATTTCGGCATAGGACTCTTCTACTATTATATATACCCTTTGCGCTATTGGTCAGGTCTACTGCTAACCACCAATGATAGGATATTTCACTATACTCCCATCTTATGAACCTATTGGCAGCGTGCATCATGCAGCTGCTATATGATGTGTCCACACATTGTTGTTTTAGGAGACATGTTATTTTGTAACGAAATTCCTTTACAAAGAAATTCCAAAAGCTAACTCAACTGCAGCACAATGTTTTAATGAAATATCATTTACTCAAAGGAAATCTCTATACACGATGTCCTGATTACACAGTAAGTCAGCCTCAACGGTTCTATGACCACATAGGATTAACCCCTTATAAGTGTAGCAGGTTTGAAATCTTCACAAAGGATATTATTGTTTTAACACAATCTGAATATCATTTTATTTTTTATATGTAATGAATTTTTGGATATCATACCAGATGCACTATGTCGATTCTCTGATGTTATATTTGGAGTCTATGTCATATGTTATATTATTTTTTATTACTTATATTTCAATGGATGTGAACCAGACACAGGAGGTTATCTGTATATGTATATTTTTGTGTATATGTATTTATACATCTTTTATTTTGGCACATTTATTATGCTTTTGTCACTTTATATTATATGTTGATATATACTGTTCTACAATAAGATATCACAATGTTAGGTATTTTTCTCTCTCTACATGTGTTTACCATGGTTACCTTAACAACCATACTAAGGTGATTATAGACAGGTGCAGCAATTGAACTGATTATCCAATCACAAGAGTATCCTGTTTTTTAGTTTTCTGTTAAATAGCAAGTGTATTACAATGTTTGTTATAGCCTGATGAAACAGCCCTGAGTAGGCTGAGAAACGCGTCGTTGTGTTAATAAAGACTTTTTAATTTTTCTATATACACTTGCTGTTGTGGTTTATATCACCTTTTACAATATCTCATTACTGTTCCTGGTTCATTCTGAGGATCGTTTGTAATATAGTCTACTGGGCGACGATTTGGTTCCAGTTTGCTGCTTCTGCACCTGCTGGTGCTTACCCTCTAGTAAGTGCATTTGGTTGGGGCCAATCTTTTCTTTGTCCTGACGATATTGGACCATGTTGGTTTGTCTTCTTATACATATATAGGAACCTGAATACTGGATATCCAGAAGAATCAGGACTGTATCTGTGCCAAGGTTTCAGTGTGCTGGATCACTGCTAAGTTTCCAGCCTGCTTTACTAGCACCATCGGGTGCTTCATGTTTGTGAGTATTCACATTCTTATGTGCTGATATTATATATTGTATGGGCGATATTAGGCCATGTTGGCGCCTCTGTTTTTTATTCTTTTTTAGATTTTATACCTCATGATAGCCATCCTTTGACAGAGCGCTGCCATACCGTTTTGGATCTACAACACTTTGGTACAAAGACTATCACAGTTATCTTGGAATATTCATTTTATTATTTTTAATCATTGCCATTACTGACATTTATATTGTCTGTTATTATTAATGTTTTTTTATTGTTTTATTATTTTGATATTTTATATCTGATATTTTAGCTTTATATGTGTTGCTATTTCCCCTAATTAGGGATACCAGTTCATCCATTCGCTTATCCTTGTACTCAGTAGACATACAACTAAAGACACCTTTTATTTGATACTGGGGAAGCGCCCCCTAAGGGCGTGGTGTGTGCAGTACACACATACTCTCTATACATATTCTACCTCCTCTACTCCTCCTACTCCATCCTCTTCCATAACCTCCTCGGCTGAGTCCTCTTCTGCTGCTGCGTCTTGCTCCACATCAACAGCACCCCCCCAGCTACCCAGGAACTATTCCACATCCCGGATATGGCAGTGTCACGCCGTCTTGGGGTTGACTTGCCTGAAAGCAGAGAGTCACACTGGACCAGCACTCCTGTCCACCCTGAACGCACAGGTGGATCAGTGGCTGACTCCGCACCAACTGGAGATCGGCAAAGTGGTTAGTGACAATGGAAGAAATTTGCTGGCGGCATTGAAATTGGGCAAGTTGACACATGTGCTGTGCATGGCACATGTGTATAATCTGATCGTACAAAGCTTTGTGCATAAGTACCCAGGCTTACAGGACGTCCTGAAGCAGGCCAGGAAGGTGTGTGGCCATTTCAGGCGTTCCTACATGGCCATGGCGCACTTTTCAGATATCCAGCGGCGAAACAACATGCCAGTGAGGCGCTTGATTTGCGACAGCCCGACACGTTGGAATTCAACACTCTTAATGTTCGACCGCCTGATCCAACAAGAAAAAGCCATTAATGACTATTTGTATGACCGGGGAGCTAGGACAGCCTCTGCATTACTGGACGCTCATGCGCAATGCCTGTAGGCTCATGCGTCCTTTTGAGGAGGTGACAAACCTAGTCAGTCGCACCGAAGGCACCATCAGCGACATCATACCATTCGTTTTCTTCCTGGAGCGTGCCCTGCGAAGAGTGCTAGATCAGGCCCTAGATGAGCGTGAAGAGGAAGAGGAAGAGTTGTGGTCACCATCACCACCAGAAACAGCCTTATCAGCATCGCTTGCTGGACCTGCGGCAACGCTGGAAGAGGATTGTGAGGAAGAGGAGTCAGAGGAGGAATGTAGCTTTGAGGAGGAGGAGGAGGAGGAAGACCAACCACAACAGGCATCCCAGGGTGCTCGTTGTTACCTCTCTGGTACCCATGGTGTTGTACGTGGCTGGGGGGAAGAAGATACCTTCAGTGAGATCACTGAGGACGAAGAACGGGACATGAGTAGCTCGGCATCCAACCTTGTGCAAATGGGGTCTTTCATGCTGTCGTGCCTGTTGAGGGACCCTCGTATAAAAAGGCTGAAGGAGAAAGACCTGTACTGGGTGTCCACGCTACTAGATCACCGGTATAAGCATAAAGTGCCTGAAATGTTACAGAATTCCCGCAAGTCGGAAAGGATGCAGCAGTTCCAAAATAAATTAAAAAGTATGCTTTACACAGCGTATAAGGGTGATGTCACAGCACAACGGGAATCTAACAGGGGAAGAGGTGAAAGTAATTCTCCTCCTCCCACGACCACGCCGGCAAGGACAGGATGCTGTACAGACGTGTTGTTGATGGAGGACATGCGGAGCTTTTTAAGTCCTACTAATCACCACAGCCCTTCGGGGTCCACCCTCAGAGAACGACTCGACCGACAGGTAGCAGACTACCTCACCTTAACTGCAGATATCGAGACTCTGAGGAGCGATAAACCCCTTGACTACTGGGTGTGCAGGCTTGACCTGTGGCCTGAGCTATCCCAATTTGCGATAGAACTTCTGGCCTGCCCCGCTTCAAGTGTCCTGTCAGAAAGGACCTTCAGTGCAGCAGGAGGTATTGTCACTGAGAAGAGAAGTCGCCTAGGTCAAAAAAGTCTAGATTACCTCACCTTTATTAAGATGAATGAGGGATGGATCCCGAAGGGACTGACAGTAGGCGATACATTCGACTAAAAAAGGCCTGATGAGATGAGCTGCCTTGGGCTAAAAATGGTCCACACGCTGCTGTATTTTATCTCTGAATGCCGGATGACTTGCATGACTTATCCGCGACCAACTAGGGTTCAAGCCGCAATGTTTTAGGGCACTTTCTGCCTGGGAAACAAACATCAGTTTTTCTGGCCGCTGCTACAGCAGCGGCTGCAACAATACCTAATTTTTCAGGCATGTGTACATGCCTAATTTTTCTGGCCCCTGGTGCTGCACTGTGGCTTCAAAACCCAAACCAAAAAAATGTCACATAACAGGGATTAAACTGATAGGAATAGTACTACTTAACACAACACTCCTATCTGGTGGCACATTAGATTGCACGCACAGTACCCCAAATTTGAAGTAGGAGGTCCGACCAAGAATCGTTTTCCATCTCCCGGTTCCTAAAATCGATGCCATATACACGTCCCCTGATAGGGGACGTAACAGGGATTAAACTGATAAGAATAGTACTACTTAACACACCACTCCTATCTGGCGGCACATTAGATTGCACGCGCAGTGCCCCAAATTTGAAGTAGGAGGACCGACCAAGCATCTTTTTCCATCTCCCGGTTCCTAAAATCGATGCCATATACACGTCCCCTGATAGGGGACGTAACAGGGATTAAATTGATAAGAATAGAACTACTTAACACACCACTCCTATCTGGTGGCACATTAGATTGCACACGCAGTGCCCCAAATTTGAAGTAGGAGGACCGACCAAGCATCTTTTTCCATCTCCCGGTTCCTAAAATCGATGCCATATACACGTCTCCTGATAGGGGACGTAACAGGGATTAAACTGATAAGAATAGTACTACTTAACACACCACTCCTATATGGCGGCACATTAGATTACACGCGCAGTGCCCCAAATTTGAAGTAGGAGGACCGACCAAGCATCTTTTTCCATCTCCCGGTTCCTAAAATCGATGCCATATACACGTCCCCTGATAGGGGACGTAACAGGGATTAAACTGATAGGAATAGTACTACTTAACACACCTTATAATAACACAGAGAGAGGCAACTCAGAGAGAGGAGTCTGAAGAAGAGGAGTCAGAGGAGGAAGGTGGCTTTGAGGAGGTGGAGGACCAAACACAGCAGGCATCCCAGGGGGCTTGTTGTCCCCTTTCGGGGACCCTTGGTGTTGTACATGGCTGGGTGGAGGAAGAGACCTTCAATGACATCAGTGAGGACAAGGAACGTAACATGGCTAGCTTGGTATCCAACCTTGTGCAAATGGGGAGATTGCGGTTGTGCAAATGGACTGTTTGCGGTTGTTTGCGGTGCGTTAAAGGGACAGTCTAGGCCAAAATAAACTTTCATGATTCATGTCATTTTAAACAATTTTCCAATTTACTTTTATCACCAATTTTGCTTTGTTCTCTTCGTATTCTTAGTTGAAAGCTTAACCTAGGAGGTTCATATGCTAATTTCTTAGACCTTGAAGCCCACCTCTTTCAGATTGCATTTTAACAGTTTTTCACCACTAGAGGGTGTTAGTTCACGTATTTCATATAGATAACACTGTGCTCGTGTACGAGAAGTTATCTGGGAGCAGGCACTGATTGGCTAGACTGCAAGTCTGTCAAAAGAACTGAAAAAAGGGGCAGTTTGCAGAGGCTTAGATACAAGATAATCACAGAGGTTAAAAGTATATTATTATAAATGTGTTAGTTATGCAAAACTGGGAAATGGGTAATAAAGGGATTATCTATCTTTTAAAACAATAAAAATTCTGGTGTAGACTGTCCCTTTAAACGGGGAGTTTGGTCTGTCACTGTGAAGCGGGCGTAACCCTTACACTACCTGATCAATACAACATCATACCTGATGTTTTAAAGCACGTTGTTCCAAACAATTTAGCAATGTTAGGTGATTTATGCCCTTTATGGATTAAAACCAGACTCTGCATCAACTATGTAATTTTCCATGGGAGTTTTGCCATGGATCCCCCTCTGGCATGCCACAGTCCAGGTGTTAGTACCCTTGAAACAACTTTTCCATCACTATTGTGGCCAGAAAGAGTCCCTGTGGGTTTTAAAATTTACCTGCCTATTGAAGTCTATGGCGGTTCGCCCGGTTCGCCCGTTCGCGAACAGTTGTGGAAGTCCGCGTCCGCCGTTAGCGAACGCAAAATTTTAGGTTCGCGACATCACTAGTAGTGCAATAACAACCACCTAGATTACGAGTTTTGCGTTAGAGGCTATGCGGTTCTAACGAGCAGTTTTCCCTCACCGCTCACTTACCTGCAGCGCTGGTATTACGAGTTTTCAGAAACCCGTCGTTAGAAGACAAGAAGCGAGAGTTGAGCAAAATTTTGCTCATTACCGCACTCCAATACCAGCGCTGCTTAAGTTAGCTGTAAGCTGGTCGTACGTGCTCGTGCACGATTTCCCCATAGGAATCAACGGGGAGAGCCGGCTGAGAAAAAGTCTAACACCTGCAAAAAAGCAGCGTAAAACTTACTAACGCAGCCCCATTGATTCCATTGATGGGGAAATAAAATTTATGCTTACACCTAACACCCTAACATGAACCCCGAGTCTAAACACCCCTAATCTTACACTTATTAAGCCCTAATATGCCGCCCCCGACATCGCTGCCACCTACATTATACTTATTAACCCCTAATCTGCTGCTCCGGACACCGCTGCCACCTACATTATACTTATGAACCCCTAATCTGCTGCCCCCAACATCGCCGCCACCTACATTATATTTATTAACCCCTAATCTGCCGCCCCCAATGTCGCCGCAACCTACCTACAATTATTAACCCCTAATCTGCCGCCCCCAACGTCGCCGCCACTATAATAAACATATTAACCCCTAAACTGCCGCACTCCCGCCTCGCAAACATTAGTAAAATATTATTAACCCCTAATCTGCCGTCCCTAACATCGCCGCCACCTACCTACATTTATTAACCCCTAATATGCCGCCCCCAACATCTCCCCCAAAGTCTCCGCCACTATAACCTAAGTCTAACCCTAAACCTAAAACCAACTATCTTAAATATAATTTAAATAAATCTAAATAAATATTCCTATCATTAACTAAATTATTCCTATTTAAAACTAAATACTTACCTATAAAATAAACCCTAAGCTAGCTACAATATAACTAATAGTTACATTGTAGCTATCTTAGGGTTTATTTTTATTTTACAGGCAAGATTGTATTTATTTTAACTAGGTAGAATAGTTATTAAATAGTTATTAACTATTTACTTACTACCTAGCTAACATAAATACAAAAGTACCTTTAAAAAAAAAAAAAACCTAAGTTACACTAACACCTAACACTACACTATAATTAAATAAATTAACTAAATTAAATACAATTACCTAAATTAAATTAAATTAGCTAAAGTGCAAAAAAAACAAACACTAAATTGCAGAAAATAATAAACAAATTACAGAAATTTAAACTAATTACACCTAATCTAATAGCCCTATTAAAATAAAAAAAGCCCCCCCAAAATAAAAAAAAAGCCCTAGCCTAAACTAAACTACCAATAGCCCTTAAAAGGGCCTTTTGCAGGGCATTGCCCCAAAGAAATCAGCTTTTTTACCAGTAAAACAAAATACAAACAACCGCCCCAACAGTAAAACCCACCACCCACACAACCAACCCCCCAAATAAAATACTATCTAAAAAAACCTAAGCTCCCCGCTCCGCGCCGGATGGATGAAGATAGAAGATGCCGTCTGGATGAAGACTTCTGCCCGTCTGGAGGACCACTTCTGCCCGGCTTGGATGAAGACTTTTGCCCGTCTGGAGGACCACTTCTGCTCGGCTTGGATGAAGACTTCTGCCCATCTGGAGGACCACTTCATGATTAAGACAAAAAAAGAAAGGGCGCCTCCTAGTGTAGCCAATTTATGTAAATAGATGATATGTATTTGCAGATTTTATACTCACATGTATCAACTGATCTGCACTAGGAGTCTCCCTCTGTATATCATTACATTTTTGGAGGACCACTTCGCCTGGCTTGGATGAAGACGTCTCCCAGTAAGTCGATCTTCAGGGGGTTAGTGTTAGGCTTTTTTAAGGGTGTATTGGGTGGGTTTTATTTTTTAGATTAGGGTTTGGGCGGCAAACCCAGGGCAATGGGGAGCTTAGGTTTTTTAGATAGTATTTTATTTGGGGGGTTGGTTGTGTGGGTGGTGGGTTTTACTGTTGGGGGGGTTGTATAGCTGATTTATTTGGGGCAATGCCCTGCAAAAGGCCCTTTTAAGGGCTATTGGTAGTTTAGTTTAGGCTAGGGTTTTTTTTTATTTTGGGGGGGCTTTTTTATTTTAATTTAGTGTTTGTTTTTGTACTTTAGCTAATTTAATTTAATTTAGGTAATTGTATTTAATTTAGTTAATTTATTTAATTATAGTGTAGTGTTAAGTGTTAGTGTAATTTAGGTTAGGTTTTATTTTACAGGTACTTTTGTATTTATTTTAGCTAGGTAGTTATTAAATAGTTAATAACTATTTAGTAACTATTCTACCTAGTTAAAATAAATACAAACTTGCCTGTAAAATAAAAATAAACCCTAAGCTAGCTACAATGTACCTATTGGTTATATTGTAGCTAGCTTATGGTTTATTTTAAGTATTTAGTTTTAAATAGGAATAATTTAGTTAATGATAGGAATATTTATTTAGATTTATTTAAATTATATTTAAGTTAGTGGGTGTTAGGTTTAGGGTTAGACTTAGGTTTAGGGGTTAATAACTTTAATATAGTGGCGGCAACGTTGGGGTTAATAAATTTAGGTAGGTGGCGGCGATGTTAGGGATGGCAGATTAGGGGTTAATAATATTTAACTAATGTTTCGAGGCGGGAGTGTGGCGGTTTAGGGGTTAATATGTTTATTATAGTGGTGGCGACGTTGGGGGCGGCAGATTAGGGGTTAATAAGTGTAGGTAGGTGGCGGCGACATTGGGGACGGCAGATTAGGGGTTAATAAATATAATGTAGGTGGCGGCAGTGTACGGAGCGGCAGATTAGGGGTTAAAAATTTTATTATAGTGTTTGCGATGCGGGAGGGCCTCGGTTTATGGGTTAATAGGTAGTTTATGGGTGTTAGTGTACTTTTTAGCATTTTAGTTATGAGTATTATGCTACAGCGTTGTAGTGTTAAACTCATAACTACTAACTTTTAAATTTGTTAGGACTCTTGACAGGGTAGGGTGCACCGCTCACTTTTTGGCCTCCCAGGACAGACTCGTAATATCAGCACTATGGAAGTCCCATAGAAAAAAGACTTTACGAAGTTTACATAAGACGTTTTGCGGTAAGGCCAAAGAAGTGTGCGGTCACCCTAAACCTGCAAGACTCGTAATCCCAGCGGGCGTAAAAAAGCAGCGTTAGGACCTCTTAACGCTGCTTTTTTACCCTAACGCACAACTCGTAATCTAGCCGATTGTATTTGTGAATTCTTGTGTATGACATTGATTTTTTTTGCACTATATTTTTGGAAATTTGTAAGTTATATCCTCAATAAAAATGCCTAGTGCAGTTTTTTTTTTATTAATAATGCTAGATTTTTTTAAATAAAAAAACTACAACGTCCTCTATTTTGATGGCATTTGGGGCACTTTTAGAAAATGAACTATAGATCTAATCTCTCGTTTATTTTCGGAAAGTTTATAATAGCTTGCGGTAGCAATAACCAGCCACTTGTTTTGGCTGGTTAATTATTGCGCTCGCGCAACCGAGCAAATTTGCCCGTTTGCTGGAACGTGATAATTAAGCCCTCCACTTGTACTCTAGCCAAGAACCAAGAATTAACATTAATATATAATTATAATAATCATATAATTCTAATAGTTATATTTTATAATTAGATAACAGAGTCATACTGTAAATTATAATAAAACATAATTAAAATAAAGATACCAATAATGGTTAATAATGATTGTTCATATAATTACACATCCTACCAGGGGCATAACTAGACCTCACTGGGCCACAGGACTAAAGCTGTGACAAGGCCCCCATTTCAATAGTGTCCTTTCTGGCTATTTGCAAAAGGTGAGCTGGCAGGCACATAGGAGAAAAAGGAGCTCCTCCATTCATTGTGAATGATCCTTTATTCTTCTTTATGCTACACCAGAGGATATCCACTGCACAGCAACGTTATAGTGCCATCTTGGAAACAGTGCTACCATATTGTAAAGGCAAACTTATACACGTTCTTTAAACTGTGAGCCCTTTATCGCAGCCTCCCTCTCAATCTCCACCATAATCTCCAGTTGCAGAGCAGCCAGTTACTACAACAGTGTCATCCACTATCCATGTTGCCACCTCCACTACTTGTGCAATCACTGTCAGTAGTAGCAGCACTAGCACTTCCACCGCTGCCGCTACCACAAGTAGTTTCACTTGTTCCACCAGTAGAAGAGGAAAACAGTGTTCCTGTGAGCGCTGAGACAGATGGTGCAGACTTCCACAGCAATAGAAGAGCTGGCAATGGTGACAACTGGGCCATGTCATTCAAAGCTGTAGGACATGTCATTCAAACTCTGTTATTGAGAAAAGAAAATAGGGCCAACAGCAACACAAAAATATGTTTAGTTCAGCTGACAATGCCATCTACTAGGAGCAGCAGTAGTCAGGACAAGCTCATCATGCTCATGATGGCAGTCAACAAAGGCAGACAGCACCTTTAACATTACACAGATGTGTTCAGCCCACTCTAGAATATTTAGGGGTTTCACTCTAGGGGGATGTCCAGGGAGCAGTCAAGGGAAATAACACAGCTGATAGATCAGCTGGTAGCTGTTGGTGGTGCATCCTTCAGCATGCTTGAAGGGGAGCCTTTCAAGTAGATGAGGGATGTAATTGCCCCCCAATACCACCTTTCTGCATGCATCACTTTAAGCAGGAATGTAGTCCCATGTAATGTTGAAGAAGGAGTTTGCAAAGGCTGCTGCAAATTCAATTCACTTTACCATCGACTTATGGAGTGCTCCTATTGGCCATCATGTCTCTGAAATGGTAAACTCTTTTCTTGCCGAACCTCCTTTGCCCACTACAGCAGATCATCTGATCTATTGGGACGCAACAAGGATTGTGTGGCTTGCCCTGCCTATAGTAGCTCTCTTGTCCCTCAACCACTGTGCAAAGTGAGTCAGTGTCTTTATTAACTGGCAATATACTGGACTCTTACGGCTAGATTTGGAGTTTGGCGGTAAAAGGGCTGTTAACGCTCCGCGGGTTTTTTTCTGGCCGCACCATAAATTTAACTCTGGTATCGAGAGTTTAAACAAATGCTGCGTTAGGCTCCAAAAAAGGAGCGTAGGGCATTTTTACCGCAAATGCAACTCTCGATACCAGAGTTGCTTACGGACGCGGCCGGCCTCAAAAACGTGCTCGTGCACGATTCTCCCATAGGAAACAATGGGGCTGTTTGAGCTGAAAAAAAACCTAACACCTGCAAAAAAGCAGCGTTCAGCTCCTAACGCAGCCCCATTGTTTCCTATGGGGAAACACTTCCTACGTCTGCACCTAACACCCTAACATGTACCCCGAGTCTAAACACCCCTAACCTTACACTTATTAACCCCTAATCTGCCGCCCCCGCTATCGCTGACCCCTGCATTACACTTTTAACCCCTAATCTGCCGCTCCGTAAACCGCCGCCACCTACGTTATCCCTATGTACCCCTAATCTGCTGCCCTAACATCGCCGACCCCTATGTTATATTTATTAACCCCTAATCTGCCCCCCACAACGTCGCCGACACCTACCTACACTTATTAACCCCTAATCTGCCGACCGGACCTGAGCGCTACTATAATAAAGTTATTAACCCCTAATCCGCCTCACTAACCCTATCATAAATAGTATTAACCCCTAATCTGCCCTCCCTAACATCGCCGACACCTACCTTCAATTATTAACCCCTAATCTGCCGACCGGAGCTCACCGCTATTCTAATAAATGTATTAACCCCTAAAGCTAAGTCTAACCCTAACACTAACACCCCCCTAAGTTAAATATAATTTTTATCTAACGAAATAAATTAACTCTTATTAAATAAATGATTCCTATTTAAAGCTAAATACTTACCTGTAAAATAAATCCTAATATAGCTACAATATAAATTACATTTATATTATAGCTATTTTAGGATTAATATTTATTTTACAGGTAACTTTGTATTTATTTTAACCAGGTACAATAGCTATTAAATAGTTAAGAACTATTTAATAGTTACCTAGTTAAAATAATTACAAATTTACCTGTAAAATAAATCCTAACCTAAGTTATAATTAAACCTAACACTACCCTATCAATAAAATAATTAAATAAACTACCTACAATTACCTACAATTAACCTAACACTACACTATCAATAAATTAATTAAACACAATTGCTACAAATAAATACAATTAAATAAACTATCTAAAGTACAAAAAATAAAAAAGAACTAAGTTACAGAAAATAAAAAAATATTTACAAACATAAGAAAAATATTACAACAATTTTAAACTAATTACACCTACTCTAAGCCCCCTAATAAAATAACAAAGACCCCCAAAATAAAAAATTCCCTACCCTATTCTAAATTTAAAAAGTTACAAGCTCTTTTACCTTACCAGCCCTGAACAGGGCCCTTTGCGGGGCATGCCCCAAGAAGTTCAGCTCTTTTGCCTGTAAAAGAAAACATACAATACCCCCCCCCCAACATTACAACCCACCACCCACATACCCCTAATCTAACCCAAACCCCCCTTAAATAAACCTAACACTAAGCCCCTGATGATCTTCCTACCTTGTCTTCACCATGCCAGGTTCACCGATCCGTCCTGGCTCCAAGATCTTCATCCAACCCAAGCGGGGGTTGGCGATCCATAATCCGGTGCTCCAAAGTCTTCCTCCTATCCGGCAAGAAGAGGACATCCGGACCGGCAAACATCTTCTCCAAGCGGCATCTTCTATGTTCTTCCATCCGATGACGACCGGCTCCATCTTGAAGACCTCCAGCGCGGATCCATCCTCTTCTTCCGACGACTAGACGACGAATGACGGTTCCTTTAAGGGACGTCATCCAAGATGGCGTCCCTCGAATTCCGATTGGCTGATAGGATTCTATCAGCCAATCGGAATTAAGGTAGGAATTTTCTGATTGGCTGATGGAATCAGCCAATCAGAATCAAGTTCAATCCGATTGGCTGATCCAATCAGCCAATCAGATTGAGCTCGCATTCTATTGGCTGATCGGAACAGCCAATACAATGCGAGCTCAATCTGATTGGCTGATTGGATCAGCCAATCGGATTGAACTTGATTCTGATTGGCTGATTCCATCAGCCAATCAGAAAATTCCTACCTTAATTCCGATTGGCTGATAGAATCCTATCAGCCAATCGGAATTCGAGGGACGCCATCTTGGATGACGTCCCTTAAAGGAACCGTCATTCGTCGTCTAGTCGTCGGAAGAAGAGGATGGATCCGCGCTGGAGGTCTTCAAGATGGAGCCGGTCGTCATCGGATGGAAGAACATAGAAGATGCCGCTTGGAGAAGATGTTTGCCGGTCCGGATGTCCTCTTCTTGCCGGATAGGAGGAAGACTTTGGAGCACCGGATTATGGATCGCCAACCCCCGCTTGGGTTGGATGAAGATCTTGGAGCCAGGACGGATCGGTGAACCTGGCATGGTGAAGACAAGGTAGGAAGATCATCAGGGGCTTAGTGTTAGGTTTATTTAAGGGGGGTTTGGGTTAGATTAGGGGTATGTGGGTGGTGGGTTGTAATGTTGGGGGGGGGGGGTATTGTATGTTTTCTTTTACAGGCAAAAGAGCTGAACTTCTTGGGGCATGCCCCGCAAAGGGCCCTGTTCAGGGCTGGTAAGGTAAAAGAGCTTGTAACTTTTTAAATTTAGAATAGGGTAGGGAATTTTTTATTTTGGGGGTCTTTGTTATTTTATTAGGGGGCTTAGAGTAGGTGTAATTAGTTTAAAATTGTTGTAATATTTTTCTTATGTTTGTAAATATTTTTTTATTTTCTGTAACTTAATTCTTTTTTATTTTTTGTACTTTAGATAGTTTATTTAATTGTATTTATTTGTAGCAATTGTGTTTAATTAATTTATTGATAGTGTAGTGTTAGGTTAATTGTAGGTAATTGTAGGTAGTTTATTTAATTATTTTATTGATAGGGTAGTGTTAGGTTTAATTATATCTTAGGTTAGGATTTATTTTACAGGTAAATTTGTAATTAATTTAACTAGGTAACTATTAAATAGTTCTTAACTATTTAATAGCTATTGTACCTGGTTAAAATAAATACAAAGTTACCTGTAAAATAAATATTAATCCTAAAATAGCTATAATATAAATGTAATTTATATTGTAGCTATATTAGGATTTATTTTACAGGTAAGTATTTAGCTTTAAATAGGAATCATTTATTTAATAAGAGTTAATTTATTTCGTTAGATAAAAATTATATTTAACTTAGGGGGGTGTTAGTGTTAGGGTTAGACTTAGCTTTAGGGGTTAATACATTTATTAGAATAGCGGTGAGCTCCGGTCGGCAGATTAGGGGTTAATAATTGAAGGTAGGTGTCGGCGATGTTAGGGAGGGCAGATTAGGGGTTAATACTATTTATGATAGGGTTAGTGAGGCGGATTAGGGGTTAATAACTTTATTATAGTAGCGCTCAGGTCCGCTCGGCAGATTAGGGGTTAATAAGTGTAGGTAGGTGTCGGCGACGTTGTGGGGGGCAGATTAGGGGTTAATAAATATAACATAGGGGTCGGCGATGTTAGGGGCAGAAGATTAGGGGTACATAGGGATAACGTAGGTGGCGGCGATTTGCGGTCGGAAGATTAGGGGTTAATTATTTTAAGTAGCTTGCGGCGACGTTGTGTGGGGCAAGTTAGGGGTTAATAAATATAATATAGGGGTCGGCGGTGTTAGGGGCAGCAGATTAGGGGTACATAGGGATAACGTAGGTGGCGGCGATTTGCGGTCGGAAGATTAGGGGTTAATTATTTTAAGTAGCTTGCGGCGACGTTGTGTGGGGCAAGTTAGGGGTTAATAAATATAATATAGGGGTCGGCGGTGTTAGGGGCAGCAGATTAGGGGTACATAAGTATAACGTAGGTGGCGGTCGGCAGATTAGGGGTTAAAAATTTTAATCGAGTGGCGGCGATGTGGGGGGACCTCGGTTTAGGGGTACATAGGTAGTTTATGGGTGTTAGTGTAGTTTAGGGTACAGTAGTTAAGAGCTTTATGAACCGGCGTTAGCCAGAAAGCTCTTAACTCCTGCTTTTTTCAGGCGGCTGGAATCTTGTCGTTAGAGCTCTAACGCTCACTGCAGAAACGACTCTAAATACCAGCGTTAGAAAGATCCCATTGAAAAGATAGGCTACGCAAATGGCGTAGGGGGATCTGCGGTATGGAAAAGTCGCGGCTGTAAAGTGAGCGTTAGACCCTTTAATCACTGACTCCAAATACCAGCGGGCGGCCAAAACCAGCGTTAGGAGCCTCTAACGCTGGTTTTGACGGCTACCGCCGAACTTTAAATCTAGGCCTTAATGATTACAACTTTCTTGCAGCTCATGGAGCAAATGGAATTTCTGGAAGTCAATCGTACAAAGCTAAATTACCCTGTCCTGAGTTTTGATGCAGATTGATTTTTAAATGGTTTGCAATATTTCTGCTGTCTTGGACATATACTGTTTGGGTTTGTGTACTATAATCAAGAAGTCTACTTTGGTAATGCTGCTGCCTCCTGCCATTCCTGCTCTGTAGTGGTCAGTAAATGCCAAATCCTTAGTGAACAGCTAGCCTCTGTGTCCAAGGGAGTTTTGGCACATATTTGTTCACTTCCTCTGAGGTGTATTGTTGGGGTTTGTGCACTGTAATCTAGAGGAAAACGTCAGTAGCACTGCTAACTGCTTCTCTTGCTCCTGCAGTTCCTGCTCTGTGGAGGTCAGTCAATGCCAATAGATTGTGGACAGCTAGCTGCTGTGTCCAGGGAAGTTTTGGCACATGACTTTGTTTGCTTCCATGGAGGTTTGTTGTTGAGGTTTGTGTACTTTTTATTTAGAGGCTTAATTCAGTAACACTGCTGCTTACTGTTGCTGCTTCTGCTGTTTCTGGTCTATGGTAATCAGTCAATGCCAAATCCGTTGTGTCCAACTGAGTTATGGCGTATACTTGTTTGTTTGCTTACTTGAAGGTATATTGTTGGGGTCTGTGTACTATAATCTAAAGATCTACTTCAGTAACTTTGCTGCCTCTTGCTCCTGCAGTTCCTGCTCTGTGGAGCTCAGACAAATCCTTAACAATCAAATAGAAGACATATTAAATTTACTCCTCAACAAAATGAAATTCTAGTCATAAAGATAATGAATAATTATGACTACCTATATGGCAGTAAGTCACAGAAAACATCTGTGTCAAGAAAAAATTATATATGGAGAACCATCAGCAACCAAGTTTCTGCAGAGCAAAGGTTTGCAAGATCTGTAGAATGTTGTAGAAAAAGGTTATCTAAAATCAAGAGAATACTAAAAGTAAAACTATCCTGTGAAAAGGGGTGTGGCTATTTAACCCAGCTTTTCACACATTAAGGGATAGATTACAAGTGGCGCTGTATTTTGCATTTTCACTATAGCAAAATTTCATCTAGAATTAAGATTTTTGCACTAGACGGGTTAAACTGGTATTACAAGTTGAAAGAAAACTTTTTTGCTCTAGCAGTAACCTGACTAGCACGGAAATCTGAACTTAGAATATCGTGTGAATATTGTGCCACTTGTAATCTAGCCCTAAATAATTTAAAACATAAACTAGACACATTTACATGTGATCCTATAAGCATACATATGCAGCTGCATTTACTTTTGAAGAGTTAGGGCTAGATGGCGCGCAAATGTTTGCACTAGCGTTTTCGCGATTATTTGCATTCCTTTCAATTGCCCTTATATTATGAGTGGAGCGAAACCCTAATTTCACAAGCACAATCTTGATTTCTGCGAGAATCCTTACCATGATTTAAGAGTTATGGCTAACTGTTTTGCAAAATTAAAAAGTTGCACAAAACACTTCAAAAATAGATTACTGTCAGGGAATAGGTGAGTGACATTGTTTGTATATATATATGTACCACATAAATTAATATTTCATTTTAGCTAATATCTACTTTGATATAAATTGATTTGGCTGTAGTCTCAGCAGAGCATTGTAAATGGCCTGAAATGGGTAGCACAACCCTGCTTACTGTGGCCAGATACACTTCACAGACAGGATGTCTCAAAACCATTTGTTCCCCAACTGTAGGATACAAGTTTCAAAAGATTCTTTACTTCATCGCTTAATGAGATTAGATCTCTCCAAACAAGATAAACGTTTTACCTAGATCAGAATGCCCCCTGTGGTGACCGCAGACACAAGTCTAAACTTGTATCTGAGATCTATCAGAAATCTTCAGGAAATGTAAATACTTCCCATCTAAGTGCAAATTAGTACAGACTGAGTTTCAATATACAAAGCCCAGACGTACGTCTATATGGAAGGCATGGGAGAAGTTTAAAGATTTCAAGTTTAAACAAATTGTCTATATAGTTTTCATATAAGTTAATATACTAAAACTAATAAATATATATATATATGCGGGTTCTGTTATATGCATCTAATATATATCTAATGCCTGTTGTATCTAATGCCTAGCACAACTGTGTCTGATATATATAAATAACTGCATTGCTATAGTTAAATAAGTTGTTCTATGAATTATAATTATGTTGTATATATTCAAAATAACATTATCAAGAGATGTACTAAATATAGAATATATTTATATTAAAATGGAATGAGAATCAAATATATATATATATATATATATATATATATATATATAATGAATTAATTAATTACTACAGAATTCTACTCCCATGAGATGTGTATCATATAAAGATGACTGGAGATGTGCTAAAAAATACAATGTTATATCAGAATATGAAATGATATGATTCTATTAAAATCAAATAATTAATAGTATAAATAATTATTAACACGGTACTAGAAATATTGAATTATAATTACTAAGTTCCCTAATAGAAATATGACTCTTAAAAATATTCCCTTGATAACCCTAGAAACAGGAAATTGTGTGAAAAATACACTAAGGATATGTGTAGTATATATATATATATATATATATATATATATATATATATATATTATAAGATTCAATATATACCCATGTCTAGTCTTAAAATATGCATATTCAGCTAAATTAAATAGTCAAATTATGAATTGACACAATAGTGTGTTAAAGCTAGAGAATATTATATATGTATTAAATGGTCACTTTATAAATATATATATATATATATATATATATATATATATATATATAAATAATTAAAATATATCTATTCCTGGATTTAAAGAACCTTTTCACTTTATAGAAGACTAAAAACTACTTTACAATTTCCCCGTTAGCCGTTCTAAGAAAATGTATTTGGTTGTCAGGAGAGCTAAATTACCAAGGGCCAATGAGAGCTAAGCTCAGACTCAAAGGGCGTACTGAGATTTTATATTGGGTGATTTAGTGATGAAGGAGGAGTTTATCACTGAGATAAGCTTTTACACTATGCAAGAGAGGGACAGACATTTATTTTTTTACCCAGAGACTCACACACTGTTTTTGGGGCCTACTTTTGGACGAGTCTCTGAACCCTAGCTGGAACTCTCTCTTGGGGAACGGGAGATATAACTATGTGACTTGTTATTCTGCTGCAAAATAGTGAATTCCTTCACGTATGACAATAGAAATATCTGAGGACTGAACTCTCATATTGGTATCTGGTAACGTATTAGCGATTGTTAAATATTTTTAATAAATTTGAGCAACGATAGTCTCTATAGTCATAGCTTAATTGAAGCTGGGATTTAAAAGGTACTTTATAGTTATAACCTAGTATTAAATAGACCAGCGTAGGTAATCATGTGACGGAGGCAGAGCTAACCGTTAAGCAGGAAGGTCGCACTAGTTGTGAGCTCTGTATAGTTTTAGTAATTTTATCTACTTTAGGGTTGTGATAGTACCTTAAAAGTGCCCAAGAAAGACGACTAACATCGGATATAGTATAGAGGACTGCAGAATAATATATCCCCTGAGGTACTTGGTCGGGGCTTGACCGTTGGAGGTGCCTATACTCCCCAGGCCTGCCAGACGCATCTATAATACTGGGCCACAGCTAGATACAGGCACAGCGACGCCATTAGAGTATATGGCAGAAGAAGACAGAAGGTAAAGACACATTGCTCCTACTCTGCAGTGGCTCTCTGTGAAACCGGAGTTTAGCTGGGGTTTTATGGAAGTCTGTCAAGGGGGCTTCGCAGTGGACTTGTGCCCCAAAAGATTACCAGTAAAGATATCGGAGGGGAGATCGGTGGAGCGAAAAAGCGCCATTTTAACTTTAGGGCCTTGCCGCAGTATGTCCGCTGCTGGTACATAGGGAGGAAATATCTAACGACGAACACCTGGGTGGGTGTATATACCCGGTCATACAACAGGGAGAGGTCTTTTGCCACAAAAGGGACAGCAAGTGCATAGGATCAAGGTGATTCCTACCCTAGTTGTTTGTACAGAGTCAAGTATATCTCCCAGAGCAACCCCTCATGAGCCCTAGAGTGTACATACTTATGTAGATATATAGCCCTGCTGTATACACTTGATAGCACATTTTATAAGGGGGATATAATTTAACATCCGCAGATACCCAGGCAGGCCCAAAGCCTAGAACCCCCCCTTCCTGAAATTCAAAAGACTCTAATATCCAGGACATCGCTGTGACATGCAGTGAATGTACTCTAGTGTAAGGTGTTCAGCCCCTCTTCTCCACATAAGGAAAGGAGTTATGATTCCTGTCTTAGACCCACAGTAACAAACTGCAGGCTCTGAGATACAAGCGGGCCTCTACCAGCTGAATAACCTAACCTGCTAGCTAAAATTACAGGAGGACTCAAGATTGGAGGACAGTTATGTTAACAAGAAGTATGTCCCCATAGGTCCTACTTGTTGGTCTTCAAGGTGTTAAATATGCTTTAATATACAGTGGTTTTTATTCATAGACATATGAACATTATTCAGACACTGCTTGGCAAGCGTAGTAGTGGCATTCTAAAATTGGACAAGCTTCATTCCTGTTATACATTGACCCTCATTCAATGAAGGGAAAAACCCAATCAGTCAAGGACTGTTTATCCAAGGCACAAGCAAGGAAGAAGGCCATGCTTCAAAACAAAGTTGCTACTCTGGAGGGGGAAATGTCAGACACCATACTAGACACTAGTACAGAAGATCAACCACAGCCCCCAACTAATAATTTAGTCCAACAAATTAAAGAAGTATTCCAAATAGCACTGAAGGCTGCAATACAAGATATTAGAAGTGATATAAAAGAAATAAGCCAGAGAACTTCTGTTTTCAAAGACAAAGTAACAGAGATCATTGAAGAAATTCCAATCATTAATAGCTCTTTGCAAGCCCAACATGATAAGATAGAGCAACTAGAGTCACAACTCGAGGAACTGGAAAATAGATCTAGGAGGTCTAATGTCAGACTTAGGAACCTCCCAGAGACTTATGACAAGCTCAATGATGTCCTTCTCAGAATTCTGCTACATTTACTACCAGAAGTCGAAGAGAGTTTTTTTTCTGATTGACAGAATACACAGAGCCTTAAATAAGCCAAAAATCCCAAATACACCTAGGGATGTCATCCTTAAATTCCACTATTACACTACCAAAGAACAGCTCCTACAGGTCACCAGAATGCAACAAAACGTGGAATTTGAAGGACATCAACTTCAATTTTTTGCCGACCTTTCTCCTATCACTCTACGTAAGAGGAGGGAACTTAAACCAATTACCATGATTCTCATGAAAGCACAGATTAAATACAGGTGGTCTTTTCCATTCAGACTTATGTTTCTCTATAATAAAACCACATACTTCTGCACCTCCATTGAGGGAGGAACAGATCTAATTCGACGATTGCACTTAAAGGGTGATGACACTCCCTTGCCATTGCCACCCAGACCGCCGAGGAAACAGATACAACAGACGTAGAGCAGAGTCCCTAGGGTCTCCAACTCACACAGCAGATCCAGTGAAATTCCAGATGCGGAGCCAATTTAGCAATCCCAGGCTGCAACTAATCGATGAAAAATACTGTTGCAGGTGCTTCAAAAACTTTAAGCTGGACACTTATGAGAAACTCGTGTCTCTTTCAACACTGCAGTATATGGAGGGTCTGCCTCAGAATAGAGGGTCCGCGATCTGTTTACAAACTGTAAGGCTTGCGCCTATAGCAATACATAGATTGGAGTTACCCGTTGACTGCTAAAGAATGTGTTTTTTTGGGGGGCCCTTACCTTAGAGTTAACTGTAATGGTTCTTATTTTAAATAGTTAACAGCTGCCCCCGTTGGAGTCAGCTTAATTAAGTTCTTAGTTTCGTTTATTTTATCCACATTGGTTTTGTTAAATTCAGAGCGTTGCAGCTATAACTTTAGTAAACTGTAGGCCTTTTTGGACTAGTTATAGTAACTCTGCATTATGCATTTATAGTATAATACCATCACCGTCGCAAGTTTCTTATAGTACTGCTAGGTGGTAACAAAAAGTGGGCTTAGACCCATATGCTGACAACCGCCTGTATTAATAGACCCTAACAGATGAATGTTATTCTGTTTAGAATCAAACTAATAGCCACTGTTAGCTATATTACTTATACACCTTGTAGCCAATAAATATAGTATATATGAAAATTAGGTATATCGCACCGATACTACTGTTTATATTTGTTGTTATGTTTATAGCCTATACTCTTTTCTCATTTCTAGCTCTTTTCTATTTCTCTCTGAGCACTTTTGGGACCATAATTGCTGGACAATGGTGGTGGAATTTAAAAGGTAGGAACAGGGTGTACTTCAGATATTATCTAGTCTGGGCTTGGTACGACATTATTTGGGCACTCATTGGCTTAACAATACAAACACAAGATGTCATTTAAAATAATCTCACATAATGTAAGAGGGCTTCACTCTCATATCAAAAGGAAAAAAGCTATTGCAGAATACAAAAGCCAACAGGCACATATCATAATGTTACAAGAAACCCACTTTACTTCTACACAAAACCCGAAATATTGGGATTCGGCTTTTCCGACCCTGTACCATTCTTTTGGCCACAAGAAAAAAAGAGGGGTCTCTATCATCTTGCATGCATCCCTAAATTTCCAAGAAGAAGAGGTAATTAGAGATTCAGATGGTAGGTTTATAATACTTAGGGGGAAGATACATGGTAATTCGATTGTATTAGGAAACATATATGCCCCTAATGAAAATCAGGGACATTTTATGGCCAAAATTAGTAAACTATTAACTTCGTGGAAAAAATACAAAATTATTCTAGGAGGGGACTTCAACTTAATGCTCAATGACAAGATTGATAGATCTCCCCCCACAGGGGCATCTCCCAAAAAAATCCTGAGTGATTTTATACTGGATCATAATCTGTTAGATGTTTGGAGAATCCATAATTTAGGGGTTAAAAACTATACATACTACTCGGCGGCCCACAATTCTTTCTCCAGGATAGATTATATTCTCGCTAGTCAGATTCTATGACCATTAACAACATACGCCAATATAGCACAAACCAGCTGGTCTGACCACTCTATTGTGGAAGTTTCGATAAAGGTTTTTTTTTACCCCTCTAGAGACAGATCCTGGTCCCTAGACTCTTCACTACTAAGAAATGAAATAATATGTCAGAAACTCACCCAACAAATTAGATACTTTTGGTCAGATAACAAAAACTCAACACCAAACCCTTTATTTATTTGGGGTGCATTTAAAGCCTTCCTAAGGGGTTTTTTAATTCAAGAAAAAGCAAACTTAAATAAGCAGAGAAAAAAAAAGATAATATAGGAAAAGAAGCAAGAGCTTGAAGAGCTTAACAGACAAGTAATAGCGACCAGAAGCTCCAATTTAGTTAAACTAATTGCCTCTAAAAAGATTGAATTGGATAAACTACTTGATGAAGAAGCGTTGGCCTATTTGAGGATTGTTGACGCACAATACTTTGTTTACGCCAACAAACCTGACCGAATGCTAGCCAGGAAAATTAGAAACATTACCAGATCTTCTTCTATTCCCCAGATTCAGACTGCATCAGGCTCAATAACTAATGATCCTCAGCACATTGCTAACTCTTTTGCTGACTTTTACCAGTCCTTATATGGACTACCAAAGAGCCAAACAGAATCTAGAAGAAATAGAATACAAGAGTTCTTGAGAGAGTGCCATCTTCCTAAGCTAGAAAAACTGCTTTAGACCAGTTGAACGCCCCCATTACAGCCCAGGAAATATCTATAGCAATCAAACAACTTAAAAGCAATAAAGCTCCTGGGCCTGATGGCTATTCAGGAAGCTTTTATAAAAAATCTTGTCCCTCATTTGGTAGAGACATTTAATTATATAATGGAAGGAGGCAAAATCCCAACTGAACTATTAACGGTTCGAATATGCGTGGTCCCTAAACCAGGTAGAGATAAGTTCCAATGTAAAAATTATAGACCAATATCACTCATAAATTTAGACCTCAAACTCCTTACTAAAATAATGGCCACTAGACTAAACTTACACATACCTATATTGATAGTGAATGACCAGGTATGGTTTATTACTGGGAGAGAGGCTCCTGATAATGTACGCAGGGTTATTGATCTTATTGATTTTGCGACAAATGAAAGAGTGCCTTCTCTGTTCCTATCCCTGGATGCAGAGAAGGCATTTAATAGAATTCATTGGGATTACATGTTCGAGACTCTATCACAGTTTGGAATTTCGGGTTCATTCACTAAGGAAATTCAAGCTATTTATACCAGCCCATCGGCATACCTTAGAGTAGCAGGATACCAATCCAAAAGAATCCACATCCATAACGGTACCAGACAGGGGTGTCCCTTGTCGCCCCTGTTATTTGCTATATGCATTGAGCCTTTGGCCGCGAGCATTAGAAATCAGAGAGATATAACCGGAATAACAGTGGGTAAAACAGAACACAAACTTTCCTTGTTTGTTGACAACATCATCCTAACAATAAGCAAACCACTATTATCTCTGCCAATCTTATACAACCTTTTATTAAAATTTGGCACCCTATCGGGCTATAAGATTAATAATGACAAGTGTGAAGCAATTGAGGTCCACCTCCCCAGCCATACCAAAAAATTATTGGAAATTAATTTTGACTTTAAATGGGCCACTCAAGCAATTAAATACCTTGGAGTTCTAATCCCTTACAACCTAAAAGAGCTATATAAACTTAACTACCCCCCCCCTTATATAAATACCTCCACAAAGAAATGAAAGCCTGGAGTACTTATAAAATTTCATTTTATGGAAAAATGGTAGTTAGTAAGATAGTAATACTTCCAAAATTATTGTATCTATTTAGATCGTTGCCTGTAGATATTCCCTCAAAGGACCTTAAAAACGTCCAAAAACACATTTTTTTATTTATTTGGGCTAATAAAAAGCAAGGATGAATAGGAACACTCTTTTGAAACCCAAAACTGAAGGAGGGTTGGGAGTCCCTAATCTACAAGTTTATTTTAATGCGGCTAGACTAGCTCAAACAGCGCTCCTACACAATTCTGACAGTGAACTAGCATGGGTTCAGCTAGAGAGAGATATGTTAAACTTAAACCCAGTTTATCAGATGTTTTGGACTTCAAAAAAAGAAAGACCAGATATCTGGATAAAATATACTTCCCTTGCGCACACTTTGGGACTTGACAGTGAACTTGCATGGGTTCAGCTAGAGAGAGATATGTTAAACTTAAACCCAGTTTATCAGATGTTTTGGACTTCAAAAAAAGACAGACCAGATATCTGGATAAAATATACTTCGCTTGCGCACACTTTGGGACTTTGGGATAAGCTACAAAAATATATAATTTAATTCCTATAGGCTCACTTCTCACGCCACTATCTACATTCCCAGACCGTCATAATAATAGTAACAAAACTAGCACGGTTTGGGCTAATAAAAGTTTATACAGAATAGCTGATACATTATGAAACTCCGAGATCATCTCGTTCCAGCAGTATAATGTTCTCCCGCCCTCCACACCACACTCCTGGTTTCATTATTTTCAACTAAAATCTAGGATAGATGAAGTCCGTAGATTAAGAGACCCAAAAAGTCCAACACCATTTGAGAAATTCTGCAGCTCTTCTTCTAGGGTTAGAGGTACAATCTCTAGTCTATATCAGTTTTTGTCCACCAGACAAAGGCCAGAGAAGTTATACTTTATTAAAAAGTGGGAAAGTGAGGTCAACCTCTCTAGGGATATAACAGATTGGGCAAACATAATACAAAAAGGCCTAGCCTGCTCCATTAGTGCAAACTTAAAGAAGAATTATATTAAGGTAGTATATAGATGGTATAATTATCCATGTAGGTTTAAGCATTATCAGCTAGCTACAAACTTAGCGAGACCACCTCAGTGTTACCGTTGCTGCCAAACAGAGGGTACATACACTCACATGTGGTGGAGTTGCCCTGAAAGTACTAAAATATGGGACGCAACTTTTGAGCTACTAAGTAAAATCTTTAATAAACAGATCACATTACATATGGAGCAGGCCCCCTTACACTTCCCTATTGAGGGGCTTCACATACATTCATTAAAACTAGTGGGTATTATCTGTACTGCTGTTAGGACAGTGATTGCAAAATTTTGGAAAACGGCAGTCCCCCATTATGATATTATACTAAACAAAATTAGATACTATTACCAAATGGAAAACATAGCATCATCCCTACTAGATAAAAGACAAGAATTCCTAAAGATATGGGAGGAATGGATAGTTTGAGAAGACTCTGTTAGAATGCAAACAAGAAGATCTTGCTAGCGAATCAGGACTTGCTAGGAAACCAGGCTCTTTAAGAAGAAATCCCAGCGAGTGCTTAAATTATTATTCTCCTCTTCCTCTTTTTTTCCTTCTTTCTTTCTTTCTTTCTTTCTTTTCTCTTTACTATAGGTTCTCCTCTCATTTCTTCTCCTTCCATTCTTGTTATAAATAAAATCAATTGTTATGGAAGTCTTCCCTTACTCCAACATAAGGATACGGATGGGTCAATTTGTATTGTCCCTATAGGCAAACAAGGTATATTATAACACTGCCTTATATTTGATACTCTATGAGTTCTTATTATGTATTGTACTGTTCTGAGGTGTATTTATTACTATTACTTTGTCTGTCAAACGGTAAGACTTCTTTAATAAAGAAAAATATTTCAATTAAATAGACCAGCGTATTTCATATATTAAATATACTAGCACTAAGTGAATTATTATTAAGAAAAGGGTTAGGCATTAATATTCACAAATTCATTTTTATTTACCGTGATATATTTTAAAAATGTCACTAGTTGTTGTGGCTAAATTGGAATTATTTAATACTATATTACTTGATATATGTTGAATCGATAGTATTTTGAATTGATAGTATTTTGGGCCAAATAGTTGAATTATATTTTTCTGGAAGTTCTATTAAATTGATTGAGATTTGGTAAGATTTGTGTGAAATATTTGATTACATTTTTAACTAAACATTGTTAAATAAGTAATCCATATTCTGGAGTTATATATATATATATAAATATTTAATTATGAATAAATAGAAAATATTCCGTTATGTAAAGAACACTGGAATTTGAAATATTAATATATTCATGTTGGGTTTGCGCTAATGAGAATATGTCATGGTGTTTGCTCGAGAGTGGGGAGATTGCGAATTTATAATTTTTACTTTATGTGCGATTTGGGTTACCACTAGTGAAAAAACAGTTTACTTTCAACTTGTAATACCAGCGCAATCTGACTAGCGGGAAAATGAAAATCCTAGCGGAGTTTTCGCTATCCACTTGTAATTTAGCCCTTAATCTTTTATGCATATCTATATTTTGCAGCATCTACCAGTGCTGCGAGAAATTAGGAATCTGCATCAGTAGCTGCAATTCTTACTGAAGTAAATCCTGAAATTACTTCAGTAAGATCTAACCAACGGCCCATTTTAAGCTTTCTGGCAGAGGCAGTCAGGTGTTAATTTAATATATGTTGATATTTCATAGATTCCATGATGCCATGTATTAAAATGTCCAGGTCTTCTGGCAGAAAAACAGCCCCAAAATATTAAAGAGCCACTACTTTATTTAACTGTGGGCATGAGGTACTTTTCCATATGGCCTTTTCCATACCTCTCTGTGTGCACCAAAAAGCTCTATTTTGGTTTCACCTGACCATAGTATCTGATTCCATTTGAAGTTCCAGTAGTCAAGTGTCCAGCAAAACTGAAGATGCTTGAGTTTGTTTTTAAACGAGAGTAGAGGCTTTTTTTCTGGAAAACCTTCCAAACAGCTTGTGGTGATGTAGGTGACATCAGATTGTAGTTTTGAAGACTTTCTGACCACAAGATGCAACTAGCTTCTGCAATTATACGGCTGTATCCTTGGAGATATTTTGGCTACTCGAACCATCCTCTTCAAAGTGCGTTTAGACAATATAGACACACATTCTCTTCCAGGTTGATTCATAACATTTCCAGTTGACTGGAACTTCTTAATTATTGACCTGTGGTGGAAATGGACATTTTTTATGCTTTTGCTATTTTCTTATAGCCACTTCCCATTTTGTGAAGCTCAACAACCTTTTGCCGCATATCACAGATATATTCATTGGTCTTACCCATTGTCATGTTTGACTAAGGGAATTTGGCCTATGTGTTACCTCATATTTATACCCCAGTGAAACAGGAAGTCATGGTTGAACAATTTCCTGTTCCTAGTCACTATGAGAAGACGAACAGCATATAACTAAACCTTTCTGTGTTGGTAGACACACTATTTTATAGTCTAGTAACATCCCTTTAATTCCTATGACATTCATGTGCTCAAAGGTGGCAGATTGAAAATTAGGTTTGCTGCATCAGTCAGGACGCTAACATACCAGGTTAATGTTTCATAAATTTGAATTTGGTCAAATAGAGTTGTATGTAAAGGCGAATTACCAGTAGTACGCTCAAATAATGTGAGTATCGATATGCATCAAACTAATCTCGCCGGAGCGTATTTTATAGCAAATTGGCCTATAGTTTACTATGTTGACGCATTAACTTCATTGTATCAATTTTGTGCTTAATTTGACCCAGAATTACAGAGTATTCACAGTTGAAGCTTTGATAAATTGACCCTTTGTCAGGGAACCAGGAATCAGACAGAGAAGTGAATTGCTAAATTAATCACATCTTTGTTAAAAAATAACAAAAAATAATAAAAAGTCAAAGCCAGTGCTGGTAGTCAGACAAGCCGGGTCAAGAGCCAAAGCGAGTAGTCAGAACACAAAGATCAGCAGCATCAGGAACAAGCCAGGGATCAGGAACCAGAAGGGACGTCAAACAAGCCAGGTTATACATGGAGTCAGGAACACAGAAACTCACAGAGAAGTCAGAGACAATGCAAGGGCAAAGGCAGACGGAACAGAGGCACGTTAAATAGTAAGTGATGACATCATAATTATGGGACTGCAACCTGTCTCTCACTGATGATGTTCTCCAGTTTGGCCATAAGAAGGAGGCAGGCGAAGAGAGAGACAGGTGAGTCAAAATGGCAGCCAAGATAAAAAGCAGCAAATAACAAACAAAATCAGGGTGAAACCCTGACAACCCTTTAATGTGAATACATTTTACACCTTGATTTTCCACATTTAACTGTTCCTTTTACGCACAACAAGTTCAGCCACCCCCTAGATAACACATAATTTACTAGGAGTTAGTAATTTCTTTAAATCTTTGCTTTTTTTAAATTAACCCCCCCCCCCCCCCCACATATCATGGATACATTCCCTGTATCCCCTTTAACATTGCTACAGTATATTCCACACAGCCACTATCTGCACACTTTATTAACTCTTTTATATCTGTCTCTAGTTGTCCTCCACAGAAGAGATACCTGCACGCAATACTTTATAGAAACTGAAATGTCATATCTATTTCTGCAATAATTTATCAATTAATAAAAGTTTTAAATAGTATTCTCAGACTAATTGTTGTGTGAATAGGTTATTATATCTAGCATTTAGTGTTTGATGTCTTTTTAAGAAGAGAGGCCACAACAGTAGTGTTAATGCCTTACACAGAGAGGTTTTCCTATGTGACATGTAAGAGTAGATTGACTCAGTCACTTACTTCCTCATTATGAATGGAGAATCATGTGAATTTTAAAGAACATTTTGCATCCCTCTTACATAAGAAAGGTCTTTTCTGAATAGAGCAACACTGGATTGCGTTTGTATTTCAGAATATTGCCTAATAAAGCTTGGAAATTCAAAAGAAGACAGACCACTAATAATAAACATTAGCCTTTGAACATAATAGAATATGTTTGGATTTAGATAGAGCATGCAATTTTAAATGACCTTCTAATTTATTTCTATTATCAATTTTGTTCTCTTGGTATTTTTTTTTAAAAACAGGGATGTAAGCTCAGGAGCCTGGACATATCTGGAGGACTATATGACAGCAGTTTTTCAAAAATGTTATCCATTTGTACGAGCACTAGATGACAGCACTATTTCCTGCCATGTAGTGCACCAGATGTCTACCTAGGTATCTTGTCAACAAAGAATACTATGGGAATGAAGCAAATTTGATTAAAGAAGTAAATTGGAAACTTTCGGCTAGATTACGAGTTTTTCGTTTTGAGCTGTGTGGTGCTAACAAGCAGTTTTCTCTCACCGCTCACTTACCTGCAGCGCTGGTATTACGAGTTTTTACAAATCCGGGGTTAAAAGGCAAGAAGTGAGCGTTGAGCAAAATTTTGCTTCTTACCGCACTCCAATACCAGCGCTGCTTAAGTCAGTGGTGAGCTGGTCATACGTGCTCGTGCACGATTTCCCCATAGGAATCAACGGGGAGAGCCGGCTGCAAAAAAGCAGCGTAAAACTCAGTAACGCAGCCCCATTGATTCCTATGGGGAAATAAAATGTATGTCTACACCTAACACCCTAACATGAACCCAGAGTCTAAACACCCCTAATCTTACACTTATTAACCCCTAATATGCTGCCCCAATGTCGCCGAAACCTACCTACACTTATTAACCCCTATTCTGCAGCCCCCAACGTCGCCGCCACTTTAATAAACATATTAACCCCCATTGTACCATAAAACTCTTAACTACTGACTTTTAAATGCGTTAGGACTCTTGACTGGGTAGGGTGTACCGTTCACTTTTTGGCCTCCCAGGACAGACTCGTAATACCGGCACTATGGAAGTCCCATAGAAAAAAGACTTTACGAAGTTTACTTAAGTCGTTTTGCGGTAAGGCCAAAAAAGTGTGCGGTGACCCTAAACCATCAAGTAATACCAGCGGACGTAAAAAAGCAGAGTTAGGACCTGTTAACGATGCTTTTTTACCCTAACGCACAACTCGTAATCTAGCCGCAAGTTTTTAAATGATGTACTCTGTCTAAACCACAAAATAATTTTTTGGGATTTCATATTTCTTTAAAGTGAATGTCAATTTTGATGTTAAAGTGCCCGATTTTTAAAAATTTGATTAAAAACAGGGGCACTTTAATTCATCAAAATTTACTTTTCACTCGTGTTGTGAAAAAAAACTTACCTTTTAATCTTGACAGCTGCTCCAGCTTCCTCCACCCGTCGCAAAGCCTCTTCCTGAATCCTGGGTCTAAAATTAGGAATCCGGCTTCCTCCAATCACGGCGTTGAACCAGACACTGATTCCCCCGGGGGGAAGCCGTGATTGGAGGATGACCAATCCATCATTTCTGACGTTAGAAAGGGCTTGCAACAACCTGAGGAAGCTGGAGCTGCTGTCAAGATTAAAAGGTATGTTTTCTTTCACAACAGGAGTGAAATGTAAATTTTGATGAATTAAAGTGCCCCTGTTTTTAATCGAATTTTTAAAAACCGGGCACTTTAGCATAAAAATTGACATTCACTTTAACTTAAAAATTCTAAAAGTATGTTTCTATTTTATTGATTTCATTTTAGTCAACAAATAGTCGTCTCACATGTATCAGACCTGTAGTTGCAATATTAAGTTAGGAATATCATTTTGATTCAATTACAAAAAAAATACAATGTAAGTGCATTACAGGGACATTGTACTGAATAACTGTCACCCTTTTAATGTATTCCCAATTATCTATTATATGGTTCACAAATAACTAATTTACCTCTATTTATAACCTTTATTTATGTCTCTGTCTGGAAAATGTTGTGAGATATGCATACATGTTAATTATAATGTGATATAAAGACCATTATGCCTATTTAAATACAGCCAAAAATAATATTTTAGTAATATTACTTAGTAATGATTATGTGATGATGGTATTTTTTAAATTTTTTAATTTGAATAATTCTTTATTTTAGAATAAAGGATTCAGTGATGTGCAAATGCACCCATAACAGCAAATTTAAACAATTAATGGGACTCGCAGGCCCCTTGAAAATAGACAAAAACAATGAGTAGGATACAAAAATCCCCAAGGGTCCAGATAAGACATATAGATTCTGTTAAACATAGAAATGAATAACATTATAATGATAAACAATTTCCTATTTAAAGGGTAGACAATATAGGTCTGACCATTGGGGGAACTCACGTTTCTATAGAGAAGAGAAAAATATATATATGCAGTATATATTAACACTAGAATATCATTCCTTATTATAAGAAATTGTAAACAGGTTGAGTAAGGGGAGGGGGGGGAGGGAGGATTTAGAAAGGTCTAATGAAATTCAAAATTGGTGGGCACAGGAAGTCCTTGCTAAAAACAGAAATGAGTATTTGCTAACAGACTACCAAAATGTGTGGTTGTACTTTCTTGGAATTAGAGGTCAATATTAGGAAGCCACAAGGTATCATTATTAGATTTCCAATCAGCCGATATCATTTCGAATAAATCAGAATTTCCAAGGGAATAAAAGACTCCTTTTTCCATGGAATATATAAATAGGCCATGGTATTGACTATAGAGGGCCAGTTAGGGGGAGCCTCTACCTTCCATAGCCTGGCTATGGATAACTTTATAGCTGAAAAAAAGATAAACACAAAAGTAGCTGTGGTGCTTTGGCAGAGCATGAATTCCTATGTGTAATAAGGCTACAGTTGGTGACTTAGGGAGGGAGATCCCTATTCTAGAAAGTGCAGTGAAACAAGTGTTCCAAATAGGTGTAAGTTTTGGGCAATCCCGCCAGATATGCTTTATGTCTCCTATTTGACCACAGTTTCTCCAACGCTTACATGAGGTATTAGGAAATATTTGGGATAAACGTGAGGGGACGTAGTACCAGTGTGTGAGAATTTTAAAATAAGTCTCAAAGTTTGTGACACAATGTAAAGCCTTTTTAATTAGCATTAAAGGGCGTTGCCAAATTTGGGTAGGTATGGGAGTGTTAAGTATATCTTCCTACTTTAATATGTATAAGGCTTTGTCTGCGGGGAGAGCTCTATCTATAAGTCCATAATGTATGGACATAGGTCTATGCAATTTTTTACCTTGTTGTCATCTAGACTTCCATATGTTCAATTGGCGTGAGAGTATTGGTTTAAAACCCCAACTATTCAGGAGGCTTATAAGTCCAATATACTCAAAAAACATAAATGGTGGTGTCTGGAAGGGATCCCCTATTTGATTTAAAGCAAGGAACTGACCTTGAGGAGTAGTGGACCAAAGATCAGATACCATTCTGGCTCCCATTCGGGCCTATATGTTAGGATGGGAAACAGGAAGGCTTGTGAGAAGGCCTGAAAGTGTGGTTATGGGGGAAGAATGGGGAGCAATTTGTTGATAATGTCTGATTTTGTCCCAAATAGCAAGGCATTCAATAATTATGGGATTTCCTAATAAAAGGTTTCTCTGGTAGTGAGGGGGTGTCCATATTAAGTCCTTCAGACAGATATAATAGGGTAAGGAAGCTTGTTCAATATCTCTCTACTTCCTGCAAGAGTGTGTAACTCCCCATTGGGAAATATGAGTAAGCATTGCTGCTTCATAATATCTTTTTACAGATGAGGAGGCTACAGCTCCCCCCCCCCCCGTGTTGTATGGGGAATTGGAGGGATCTGTGGGCTAGTCTTGGGGTTTTGCCTTGACAAATATACTTTGTGCATTCGCTTTGAAATTGTAGCAAGAGTTGCTTAGGGACTCTGAGTGGAAGATATCTGAATAGATATGTCAATTTAGGTAGGAGGCTCATTTTAAGGGCTGAAATTCGTCCTAGCCAAGAAATGGAGTCAAAGTTCCACTTCTGTCTGAGGGATCTTAATTCTGTTAGCAGTGGGCAATAATTATCAATAATAATTTGGGAACTGTTACTAGATAGCTTTATTCCTAAGTGTGTTATGTGGCTGTCAGTCCATTTAAAACGGTAGGTGGAGTGTAGTTTTTGGGTAAATTCCAAGAGATATCCCCAGGCGTAGATTTCAGTCTTGTTATAGTTTAATTTATAGAAGGAAAAGCTACCAAAAGTGTCAAGGATTACCAATAATCAAGGAATTGTCTTAGTTGGCCTGGAGGAAACAATTGTGACATTGTCAGCAAACAATGCAATCGTATGAGTTGTGCCATGCAATGTGATTCCTTCTAGTTGTTCATCAATTCTAATTTGCTCTGCTAAAGGTTCTATGGCCAAGGCGAAAAGCAGGGGAGATAAAGGGCAACCCTGCCGTGTTCCATTAGTTATAGAGAATGATGAGGAGTTAAATGCTAGACCACATACTATGGCTGTGAGCGAGGAATATAAGGACTTTATGGCTAATATTATTTGGTTAGGGCATTTAAAATTCTCAAGTACCTGCCACAAATATTCCCATCTGACTCAATCAAAAGCCTTCTCAGCATCTAAAGAGATGACTGAGAAGGGTCTATTAAGTCTCTTGGATTCCAGGACAACATTAAGGAGACACCTGGTGTTGTCTGGGCCCTCCCTTATTGGGATAAATCCCACTTGGTCAGGGTTAATTAAATCAGGAAGTAGTTTAGATATGCGATTAGCAAGTTATTTCGAATATATCTTAATGTCCACATTAATCACTGAGTACAAAAAGAAGGGTCTTTATCTGGTTTTGGTATTGTTACAATTGAAGCTGCAAGAAATTCCCTTTGAAAGTTGTCCTCTTTGCTAGCCTGGTTGAAAAATCTAAGTAGGAGGGGGGATAACTCCTGTATATATGTCTTATAAAAAATGGCTAAATATCATCCGGTCCAGAGGCCTTAATGAGTTTCAATTTTTTAATCACTTGTTTAATTTCCTGGAGGGAAAAAGGGTTAGTCAGGGTGTCCCTTTAGTCCCAATTGAGGGTCGGGAGTTTAAGAAAGTGAAGGAAGAATTGAATAATCTCTGAAGGGGCTGGATTAATTTATTCGTGTTTCTGTATGTTATAAAAGTCAGAGTAGAGTTCACTAAATTTTTGGCCAATCTAAGAGGGAAGTCTAAAAATAGTTCTTTTTTATCTTTTTTTCATGTGTATTCACGAAAGACCTGTACACTGTCTTAATTTATTGACTAGGAGGGTGTCGGGTTTATTCATTTTAGAGTAAAAAATTTGTTTCAATTTTGCAAGATGAAGTTGTGTCCTCTTAAGTTCTAATTGGCATATATGTTGTTTAATACCTTTAATTTGTTCCCTAAGAACTTAAAAACTGGAGGATTGGTTCAAAGATTCAAGATCCCTCAGCTTACAATGGGCTTGGGATAGTGAAAGTCCTGCTAACTTCCTGTTTTAGGCTTGTTTTCTAATGAAGTACCCTCTAGTTGTGGCTTTGATTGTTCCCCATAATGTGTCATCTTGTACAGAGAGGTTATCATTCACTTGGATTATGAATTTCAGATCCTTTCTTAATTCCTCCCTAAAAGGAATATCTGAAAGGAGATTATGAGGCAGATGCCAAGCATACTTGGGCTTGGAACTGTTTTTAGACTCAAGGTCAATGATGACTTGGTCATGATCAGACCATGGACAAAGGGAAATGTCTGCAGAGTTAATGATATCTAAAGTGTCAGCTTGACAGAAGAAATAGTCTTGTCTAGAATACGTTTAGTGAGGATGTGAAAAATGGGTAAAATCTCTGTGTAAAGAGTGGTAAGACCTCCAAATGTCAAAGTACCCAAACTGCGCCATTAGGGTTCTAAATTTTAGACATAAAGGATCCGTTCTTGTTGGGGGGGGGGGGGGCTAGATGTTCTATCTAATTTGTTATCCCATACCATATAAAAATCCCCAGCAAGAATGACCCTGCCCTGTTTAACCTGAACTACCTTATGTACAATTTTCTTTAAGTATCTTGGCTGGTGAATGTTTGGCAAATATATAGAGACCAATGTATAGGTAACGTGGTCTAGGTTACATATCAATATAACATATCTGGCTTGGGGATATCTAAATGTGTGAATCGGTTCATAGGCCAACCTTCTATGAATCAGAATAGCTGCACCTTGTGCTTTCTTGGAAAAAGGGGCAGATTCTATTATGGGATATACCTTTGATGCAGGTAAGTAGGGGCCATCTCCTGAAAAATTAGTTTCCTGGAGGAAAACCATGCCTGCTCTATGGTGCTTAAGAGACCTCGATAAGATGCTGCGTTTTCCTGTAGTGTATAATCCCCTAACATTATGTGTAAAAAATCTAAGGGTGAACATGAGTATAGATAGCTAACTAAACCTAAAACAATGCTAATGAAGACCTTTCTCAAGGGAGAGGGTGGGTAGTGGGTAGGGGGATCACGAGGAGAGCGTGAGTGAATTAAAGGGGTTTGTGGTGGAAATAGTTCACCTAAGTTGAACCCTAATGTGGGCTCTAAGTGTGGGGGTGGGGGAGCTAGTGCAAAGGTAACAAAAGAGGCAAAGCCAGCCCCGCTCAAGTGCAGGAAAATACATTAGTAAAATAACACATTTCTTTAAACTCCTGAAAATAGACAGTAGTAAAGCATGCAAGATTATAACAGTATAAGTGAAATTTGAATCAGGTCGGCATGGTTTGAGAACACTTAGGATCATGAGGTAGGCCTGATTTTTGGCGTGTTACCCTTTGTTCTTTTACTGTCCATTTGGGCGCAGAGGCCCTGAGCTTATTAACTGTCGGTTCAGGCGCAGCAGCCCTAATCCTAGTGACACTTTGGGTCCAATTTGGACATTTCCACTAAGGGGTGTACTCACTTTTGTTGCAAATGGTTTAGACATTAATGGCTGTGTCTTGAGTTATTTTGAGGGGACAGCACATTTACACTGTTATACAGGCTGTACACTCACTACTTTACATTATAGCAAAGTGTAATTTCTTCAGTTTTGTCACATGAAAAGATATAATAAAATATTTATAAAAATGTGAGGGGTGTACTAACTTTTGTGAGATACTGTATGTGATATATTCTAGTTAGCAAGATCATTAGTTGGTCAGATCAAGCAATATTTTCCATTCTTCTTACGGGATTAATAAACCCTTCTAGGATTAAGTCATGGACCCTTAACCCTACTCTACTGAAAGACGAAAATTAGAGAACAATTGCTACGCTTTATGGCCGCTAGCAGGGGGTGTCAATTGACCGCTGCTTCTTAACTCCTGTTTCCGGTGAGCCTGAAGGCTCATGCGGAAACAACTGCATTCAGAGGTTGATAAATCTGTCTCTATAGACAGAATTAGACCAGTTATAGACATACCATAATTAAAGTCCTGCGTCTCCTCTGTCCTCTAGGCTGCAAGACATACAAATAGAGCTGTACAAATTATTAACTATGGAAGCTACACAATCTTTGTGATTGACTGATGCCCAGTACTTTGTCTTCGACAATAAGCCAGATAGGATGGTAGATAATAGACTGAAAGATATCACCAGCACCACTGCTGTTTCACAAATTCAATGAAACTAATGGAAAAATAATTAATCATTCTCTAGAAATAGCAGATGCTTTTGATAGTTATCAAAAAATGTATGCTCTCCTGGATAGATGTGGTGCTAAACTTAGAAAATAAAACAGTTCCTCAATGAATGCCATTTTACTAAACTAGATGAAGAAGATTAAAATAGTAAAATTTCAGGACATGATGAATATTCAGGGGTCTACTATAAAACCTTCCTGGATGCATTAGAGTGGCTCCTGGTAGCATTTTTAAATTCTTTTCTCAAGGTACCTGGTCCTGAGGACTTCTTAACTGCTAGAATATCAGTGATACAAAAAACAGTTAAATGCAAGTTACACTGTAGAAACTATAGGCCTATCTATATATAAACCTAGATACTTTTTACCAAATATTAGCAAATAAGAGGAATTTTTTTATACCCAGAACAAGTGGGCTTCATAAAAAAACAGGAAGCGGCAGCTAACTTCTGCTGAATAGTGGATTTGATTGATTTAGTGAGAAAACAGGAGACCAATCAACTCAAAGACAAGGACCATAAAAATTACAGACATTGAGGCCTACTTATCAAGCCGTCAACTTACTTGCATTCGACGGCACCAATACGCTCGTCTGACATCGCCTAACATCACGGCCGTGGACCTGAATACGCTCTCCATATTTATATAAAAAGCTGTCAAAAAGCCGCGCACCAAGTACGGGGCGATGAGCAGCGGCTATTTGGCTTTTTCACAGCTTTATTTGTATACTGTCACTAAGCACTGCCACTATACTAAACTGTTTAACCCCTATCCCGCCGCTCCCAGACCCCACCGCAACTAAATAAAGTTATTAACCCTTAAACCGCTGCTCCCGGAGCCCACCGCAACTCTAATAAAGTTATTAACCCTATATATCTGGCGGTTTAGGGGTTAATAGGTTTAGTAAGTGCTAGTGATGTGGGAGGCCAGGGGTTTAGGGGTTAATAACTTTATTTAGTTGGCTCCGGGAGCAGCAGGATAGGGGTTAATACATTTATGTAGGTGGCGGTGGTGTCAGGGCGGCAGATTAGGGGTTAATAAGTATAATGTAGGTGGTGGCGGTGTAGGGGTGGCAGATTAGGGGTGTTTAGACTCGACGGTTATGTTAGGGTGTTAGGTGTAAACTTAACTTTTATTCTCCCATAGGAATCAATGGGATATCAGGCAGCAGCGAACATGAACTTTCGCTGCTTTCCGACTCCCATTGATTCCTATGGCATTCGCCGCCTCCAGGGCGGCGGATTGAAAACCAGGTACGATGGGCCGGAATAGTGGCGAGCGTACCTGCTAGATATTTGTTAACTAGCAAAAGTAGTCAGATAGTGCCGAATTTGCATTTGGAACATCTGTAGTGATGTAAGCATCGATCTGTGTCGGACTGAGACCGGCAGATCATATGTTACGTCACAGATTTCAACTTTTGCCGGTCTGTAGGCTTTGATAACTAAAGGGAATCAAGCTCTCCACAAGCTGCGGAATTTCAGCGTATTTGCGGTTGACTGCTTCAGCGTATTTGCGGTTGACGGCTTGATAAGTAGGCCTCATTATCTTGATGGTCACTATAACTTTAATAACGCTCCAAATTATATATTCAACCATACATAAGGAGGTCCTGTTACCTAACCACACTAATAAACATCTAGAAATACATTTTTTTATTTTTTTTTCCCAACAAGCTTTATTGGTATAAATGATAGTTTTACAATTGCCATGGATTTAATCCGGCGTAATATAACATTGACAATAAAACAATGAAAAAGAAAGGTACAAAAGGCGGGATGAGTACTATCTGTTGTATGCAGATCCATAGAACTTAGCATTTGCAGAGTCCCACAAAAAGTTCTGGCAGAGTTCATGGTAGCTTGTGGCATTTTTCTTTTTTTAGAATAACACAAGTGGATGAAACTTCCACTTAACATTTAAACCATGCAATGTGACAGAGAACCATTCAAGAAAGGAAAGATCTTACTTATATTGACACACATAAAAATAAATTGCAGTCAGTGAAATAATAGCTAAGCGATAGGATATAAGGTCCAGGGAACCAGATCGGACAGGGTGCGGCTCAAGGGTGAAATCCCAGGTAAGTCATATGTTCCTTAGTTTTGCTATGGACTATGGGGATTTTTTTGGCTACTCGAGGTATCTGAGTGCCAGAGAATTATTAGTTAGCTACGGTGGAGTCCTAGCAAGTGTGTGGGTATATGTTTCCCAATAGAAAGACATGGCGCAATAGAAGTCCATCCTTTTTGTTTTCTGGTAGTGAAACCTTTCCAGGGAGAGGAGGAGAGTGACATTTTGCACCCAATCTTTCTGAGTAGGAATATTTCGCTGTTTCCAAAGTCTAGGGACCAGTTGCTTAGCCCCACTTAACATAATGTATAATAAGACCTGTCTGTACTTGCATTTGATCCTAGGGGGTTTGTTAAATAATAGCGTTAAAGGGTCAAAGGGGATGGTTGTAGTGAGGACCTTTTGGATTTCTCTGTGGATATCTAGCCAGAAAGGCTGAAGTGTGGGGCAATCCCACCAAATGTGGAGGAGTGTTCCTACTTGTTTGCAGTCTCTCCAACATAGTGGATCAGTATGGGGATAAATCTTAGCGAGCCTGCTGGGGTAAAGGTACCATCTTTCTAAGAGTTTTATGTTCGTCTCAGTGATGCCCATTGAGGAGGGGGCCTTCCCCATTTGTTGAAATATTATGTCCCATGTCTCAGAGGGGATCTCATGTCCCAACTCGGCTTACCATGCTTTTGTGTATGACGGAAGGTTTTTGGAGTGTAGGGTAATTAGAATTTTATATATCTTAGAGAGAGTGCCCTTCGCTAATAGTGGGGAATGGCTAAGGCCTAGATTTAGAGTTCGGCGGTAGCCGTCAAAACCAGCGTTAGAGGCTCCTAACGCTGGTTTTGGCCGCCCGCTGGTATTTGGAGTCAGTGATTAAAGGGTCTAACGCTCACTTTACAGCCGCGACTTTTCCATACCGCAGATCCCCCTACGCCATTTGCGTAGCCTATCTTTTCAATGGGATCTTTCTAACGCTGGTATTTAGAGTCGTTTCTGCAGTGAGCGTTAGAGCTCTAACGACAAGATTCCAGCCGCCTGAAAAAAGCAGGAGTTAAGAGCTTTCTGGCTAACGCCGGTTTATAAAGCTCTTAACTACTGTACCCTAAAGTACACTAACACCCATAAACTACCTATGTACCCCTAAACTGAGGTCCCCCCACATCGCCGCCACTCGATTAAAATTTTTAACCCCTAATCTGCCGACCGCCACCTACGTTATACTTATGTACCCCTAATCTGCTGCCCCTAACCCCGCCGACCCCTATATTATATTTATTAACCCCTAACTTGCCCCCCACAACGTCGCCGCAAGCTACTTAAAATAATTAACCCCTAATCTTCCGACCGCAAATCGCCGCCACCTACGTTATCGCTATGTACCCCTAATCTGCTGCCCCTAACATCGCCGACCCCTATGTTATATTTATTAACCCCTAATCTGCCCCCCACAACGTCGCCGACACCTGCCTACACTTATTAACCCCTAATCTGCCGAGCGGACCTGAGCGCTACTATAATAAAGTTATTAACCCCTAATCCGCCTCACTAACCCTATCATAAATAGTATTAACCCCTAATCTGCCCTCCCTAACATCGCCGACACCTACCTTCAATTATTAACCCCTAATCTGCCGACCGGAGCTCACCGCTATTCTAATAAATGTATTAACCCCTAAAGCTAAGTCTAACCCTAACACTAACACCCCCCTAAGTTAAATATAATTTTTATCTAACAAAATAAATTAACTCTTATTAAATAAATGATTCCTATTTAAAGCTAAATACTTACCTGTAAAATAAATCCTAATATAGCTACAATATAAATTACATTTATATTATAGCTATTTTAGGATTAATATTTATTTTACAGGCAACTTTGTAATTATTTTAACCAGGTACAATAGCTATTAAATAGTTAAGAACTATTTAATAGTTACCTAGTTAAAATAATAACAAATTTACCTGTAAAATAAATCCTAACCTAAGATATAATTAAACCTAACACTACCCTATCAATAAAATAATTAAATAAACTACCTACAATTACCTACAATTAACCTAACACTACACTATCAATAAATTAATTAAACACAATTGCTACAAATAAATACAATTAAATAAACTATCTAAAGTACAAAAAATAAAAAAGAACTAAGTTACAGAAAATAAAAAAATATTTACAAACATAAGAAAAATATTACAACAATTTTAAACTAATTACACCTACTCTAAGCCCCCTAATAAAATAACAAAGACCCCCAAAATAAAAAATTCCCTACCCTATTCTAAAATACAAAAATTACAAGCTCTTTTACCTTACCAGCCCTGAACAGGGCCCTTTGCGGGGCATGCCCCAAGAATTTCAGCTCTTTTGCCTGTAAAAAAAAACATACAATACCCCCCCCCCAACATTACAACCCACCACCCACATACCCCTAATCTAACCCAAACCCCCTTAAATAAACCTAACACTAATCCCCTGAAGATCTTCCTACCTTGTCTTCACCATCCAGGTATCACCGATCCGTCCTGGCTCCAAGATCTTCATCCAACCCAAGCGGGGGTTGGCGATCCATAATCCGGTGCTCCAAAGTCTTCCTCCTATCCGGCAAGAAGAGGACATCCGGACCGGCAAACATCTTCTCCAAGCGGCATCTTCTATGTTCTTCCATCCGATGACGACCGGCTCCATCTTGAAGACCTCCAGCGCGGATCCATCCTCTTCTTCCGACGACTAGACGACGAATGACGGTTCCTTTAAGGGACGTCATCCAAGATGGCGTCCCTCGAATTCCGATTGGCTGATAGGATTCTATCAGCCAATCGGAATTAAGGTAGGAATTTTCTGATTGGCTGATGGAATCAGCCAATCAGAATCAAGTTCAATCCGATTGGCTGATCCAATCAGCCAATCAGATTGAGCTCGCATTCTATTGGCTGTTCCGATAGGAAGAACATAGAAGATGCCGCTTGGAGAAGATGTTTGCCGGTCCGGATGTCCTCTTCTTGCCGGATAGGAGGAAGACTTTGGAGCACCGGATTATGGATCGCCAACCCCCGCTTGGGTTGGATGAAGATCTTGGAGCCAGGACGGATCGGTGATACCTGGATGGTGAAGACAAGGTAGGAAGATCTTCAGGGGATTAGTGTTAGGTTTATTTAAGGGGGTTTGGGTTAGATTAGGGGTATGTGGGTGGTGGGTTGTAATGTTGGGGGGGGGGTATTGTATGTTTTTTTTTACAGGCAAAAGAGCTGAAATTCTTGGGGCATGCCCCGCAAAGGGCCCTGTTCAGGGCTGGTAAGGTAAAAGAGCTTGTAATTTTTGTATTTTAGAATAGGGTAGGGAATTTTTTATTTTGGGGGTCTTTGTTATTTTATTAGGGGGCTTAGAGTAGGTGTAATTAGTTTAAAATTGTTGTAATATTTTTCTTATGTTTGTAAATATTTTTTTATTTTCTGTAACTTAGTTCTTTTTTATTTTTTGTACTTTAGATAGTTTATTTAATTGTATTTATTTGTAGCAATTGTGTTTAATTAATTTATTGATAGTGTAGTGTTAGGTTAATTGTAGGTAATTGTAGGTAGTTTATTTAATTATTTTATTGATAGGGTAGTGTTAGGTTTAATTATATCTTAGGTTAGGATTTATTTTACAGGTAAATTTGTTATTATTTTAACTAGGTAACTATTAAATAGTTCTTAACTATTTAATAGCTATTGTACCTGGTTAAAATAATTACAAAGTTGCCTGTAAAATAAATATTAATCCTAAAATAGCTATAATATAAATGTAATTTATATTGTAGCTATATTAGGATTTATTTTACAGGTAAGTATTTAGCTTTAAATAGGAATCATTTATTTAATAAGAGTTAATTTATTTCGTTAGATAAAAATTATATTTAACTTAGGGGGGTGTTAGTGTTAGGGTTAGACTTAGCTTTAGGGGTTAATACATTTATTAGAATAGCGGTGAGCTCCGGTCGGCAGATTAGGGGTTAATAATTGAAGGTAGGTGTCGGCGATGTTAGGGAGGGCAGATTAGGGGTTAATACTATTTATGATAGAGTTAGTGAGGCGGATTAGGGGTTAATAACTTTATTATAGTAGCGCTCAGGTCCGCTCGGCAGATTAGGGGTTAATAAGTGTAGGTAGGTGTCGGCGACGTTGTGGGGGGCAGATTAGGGGTTAATAAATATAACATAGGGGTCGGCGATGTTAGGGCAGCAGATTAGGGGTACATAGGGATAACGTAGGTGGCGGCGGTTTACGGAGCGGCAGATTAGGGGTTAAAAGTGTAATGCAGGGGTCAGCGATAGCGGGGGCGGCAGATTAGGGGTTAATAAGTGTAAGGCTAGGGGTGTTTAGACTCGGGGTACATGTTAGGGTGTTAGGTGCAGACGTAGGAAGTGTTTCCCCATAGCAAACAATGGGGCTGCGTTAGGAGCTGAACGCTGCTTTTTTGCAGGTGTTAGGTTTTTTTTCAGCTCAAACAGCCCCATTGTTTCCTATGGGAGAATCGTGCACGAGCACGTTTTTGAGGCCGGCCGCGTCCGTAAGCAACTCTGGTATCGAGAGTTGCATTTGCGGTAAAAATGCTCTACGCTCCTTTTTTGGAGCCTAACGCAGCATTTGTTTGAACTCTCGATACCAGAGTTAAATTTATGGTGCGGCCAGAAAAAAACCCGCGGAGCGTTAACAGCCCTTTTACCGCCAAACTCCAAATCTAGCCGATAGTGTTTCGAATGGGCTTAGATTTCTAACCAAATTATGTTTATCTTTGTGGTGGGAGAAAAAGTGGGCTAATTGTAAATATTCAAACCATCTTTCATAAAAGCTTATGTTTTTGTCCGCAAGAGCGGTTTTCTGTATGATGGTGCCTTTTTCTAGGACAAGGTGGCAGGGTAAACCCGCAGTTAGTGTATACAGTTCCTGAGACCGTTTTTGGAGTAGCGGAGGAAAGTCTTTGTTGTGTAGTAGGGGGGTAAGTGGTGAGGGTATGGTCGATATGCCTTTCTCTGATCTCGTGAGGAGGTCCCATGTGGAGAGTGTATCGGATACTAACGAGGGTGTGAGAGGTAGTAAAGTCCTATGTTGTCTATATGTCCAGCACACAGACCCCAGGCTTCCTGAGGTAGATAGGTCATGTTCAAGCTTAACCCATTCTTTGTCAGCACTATTTTTGCACCAGTCAACTATTCTAGTTAGATGCGCTGCCTGTGAGTAAAACAAAAGGTTGGGTACCCCTAGTCCCCTCTCGTCCCTTTTTCTGTAGAGGATGGTTTTAGAGATTCTAGGGCGTTTATGGGCCCATATAAAGCCATTAACGAAAGATTGCACACTGCGAATGTAATGTAAGGGAGGTTGGATGGGTAGGGTTTGGAACATATATAAAAAGCGAGGTAGGATACTCATTTTGAAGGCTTGAACTCTGCCAAGCCATGAGAGGAATTTGTTACGCCAAGCTCCCATATCTGTTCTGATGGAATCTAAAAGGTGCTGGTGGTTTAGGCGATATAGAGCCTCTCTCTCGAGGTCGTTAGTTTTATCCCTAGATAGTTTATAGAAGAAGGTTGGAACCGGAATTGGTAATGGTTAGTGATCTGTTGGGCTGTCTGATCTGGGATATCGATACCTAGGAACTCTGATTTCTGCTTATTTATTTTGAAATTAGAAAGGGTGCTATAGGTACCTATAACCGGCATAAGTGCTTCTAGGGACTGTGAGGGAGAGGCCAGTGAAAATAAGATATCGTCCGCTTAGAGTGTTAGTTTGTAGTGAGTATCTGCTATATGAATACCGCGAACCTTTTCGTCATTCCTAATCTTGGAGGCAAGCACCTCCATGGCCAAAATAAACAAGATGGGGGAAAGAGGGCAGCCCTGCCTCGTACCGTTTGATATGGGGAATGCATTTGACAAAGAATCGTTTAACTTAATACGGGGAACAACCAATCCAACCTATCGAAAGCCTTTTCGGCATCGATGGCAAGAGAGATAGAAGGTATGTTTTGTGACTGAGTATATTCGATTAGGTTTAGGATTTTGATGGTATTGTCTCGCGCTTCTCTTCTGGGGACAAAACCTACTTGATTTGTGTGGATCAATTGAGGGAGGATCTTGTTATGTCTGGAGGCTATGAGTTTAGCATAAAGCTTAACGTCTACTAGAAATACATTTTAACTTCAGTTGTGCTAAGAAGAGAATGAGATATCTTGATATAAATGTTAGCGAATTTGTTACTCTTAATTATAGACTTTATTCTCTCAGGTAAGGAAATTGTTGAAACACAGGTCAGCTCTTAAACTCTCTTTATGGTAGGATTGTAGCAATCAAAATGTAAATTCTCTCCAAACTACTATATTTGTTCCGATCACTGCCGATAACTCTTTTGTGTTGATGAATTGAGGGAACTCCAGGGGATATGCTCAACTGTCCTTTGTTTTTAGGCAGTGGAAACCTTGGATCATTAGGAAATTATGCTACTCAATAGACTGGGGGGGGGTGAAGTAGGGCTGCCTGATTTAGTGTCCTACTTTTATGCAGCACAGACTAGTACAGACTGCCTTATGGCAGAACACCACACATAATATTTTATGGGTTCAATTGGTATCGGATATGTTAGCACTTACACCTATATCTAAATGAATATGGTATTCCCGGTAGCATCACCCCTCCTCCTCGAAGGAACTTACTGCAGTAGCACATTCTGTTTCCCTACAGGACAAGTTAATGGTGACATTTCCTATACTAGCCGTTTGGGTCTAAAACCTTGGCCCTTGTCAGCTCTATTTCCATCTGTTAGCTAATTTGTACAAAACAAATTGTATAAATAGGTGATTATATAGGATTGCAGATATTATTAGGAATAGTTCATTTCTCTCTTTTGAGCAATATAAAGAATTAGGGGTAGATTTATCAAATGTCGGGCGGACATGAAATGGTGAAATGCTTGTTCAATGCCACCCCCTGCACATTCGCGGGCAATCCGGCGCTAGCAGGGGGTGTCAATCATCCCGGTCTTATCCGATCGGGATGATTGCAGTCCGCCACCTCAGAGGTGGCGGATGAGTTAAGGAGCAGCACTATTATGACCGCTGCTTCTATAACTTATGTTTCTGGCGAGCCTTCAGGCTTGCGTGGAAACAGCAGCATATACTGCTTCAAAAATCTACCCCTGTGATCCAATGGACCGCTCATGCTTTTTCCTCTCTCAGCAATTCTGATTTCAGGTATTGATTTTTTTTTCCTGCTGTGACGAATTAAGTGTTATTTGAGCCCAACTAAATATTATCTGCGGGGTGCATCTCTATGCTTACAGGGAGTGTGGCGACAGTGGTACAAACTATTGTATATCACAAGGGTCATATCCACTTTGGTTATCAGATTTTCAATAAACCATTACATCATCACTCCTACCCAGGCTCTTCTGTATCTCCCAATAAAGAGTTTATCTAAACATGCTAATTAAACTATTGGCAAATATCTCCACAGCAATTAAACTTTGTATTGCAACATTTTGGAAAACAAATGTTTCTGATGTAAATGTACCTTTTTATACCAGAAGCCTAGCCTTTAGATTATATTTGAGACAGAAAAGAGCAAGTTTTCTTAATTTGGGAACCTCTGATCCTATACCAGTATACAGCACCTAGGAAAGGGTCAGACAGGGTAAAATAAGTTTTAGACCATGAATTGGCTAAACTTAATCACGAGGTAGAGACATAGAGGGTTTTGCGGGAAAGGAAGACCGGGCCTTGATTAAAGATCTAGCTTAAGAATTTAATTTTCAGCTCCAACAGAAAGGTGTGGGTATCTCTTTCCCCTTATATTTATAAGTGAACCATCTTTAAACCAAAAAATCTCAATGTGAAATAAAAAAAATCCTCTCCTAGAGATATAAATAACAAAATGTGGAATCTCAAAAAAATTAAATGATTACAAAAAATTATCTCATAAAGAATACTAATATAAGATTATTGCAAGTGCTAAATATGCCCCCTAGTGACAATGTGAGGAATCGAAATAAAAAAAAAATCTTGTGATCTTCATTTTGTCCCAGATTTACAATCTCGTGTTTTAGTTTACAGGATTTCAATTTTTGCACTCTATTTCATAGAAATTGTGCTTTATTATCTCATGTTTTAATATACGGAATTTTAAAGGGACAGTAAAGTCAAAGTTTAACTTACATGGGTTGGATAGAACATACAAATTTTTTTTTTTTTTTTTGGTTTTCAAAAGCTTTATTGGTAGTCTAATAATGCGGTACAGTGATATAGAGGAAAATATAAATCAGAAAAAACAAATATACAAAGTAAAATAAGAATTGGTGCTCAGAAATGACCAAATTAAACATAGCGATAGTATAAATGTCACTCATGTCAACTATTGTCACATTGAATAATTAGAAATGGTTTCCTGGGTCACAACTTTCAACAGTGTATTGTCTACATCCCTCAGACATCTTTCTTTAGTGTATGAGTATATGAGAGCTATAGCCACTAATAGAACATACAAATTTAAACAACTTTCCAATTTTCTGCTGTTATCAATTTTATGACTGGTTTGGTAGCGTCATTAAGTTTTTAACCTATCACAGAGGCTTTTATCCTTTATGAATGAAACAGCCAGGTAGGCAGGTCATACAGCTATGACTACGGCCCATTGGTCGAAACGCATCAGCTGACCTGTGACGCTACCGGCACCATTCCGGTGTTTTTAAATCTCTGGAGATTGATCTGTTTGCTACGCTTTTGTGGCGTTTTGAATGCATACTGAATAAAGATGGATTTTAAGTACCTCCAACTCCTGGGATTGCGTGATCATATTGTTGTAATACACCAGAACTCACGTTCTGCAGCACCTCTGCTTAATAGCCAGACAGAAAATGTACTTTCTGTTTTACAAAATAGGCAGATTTTAACAGATTTACAATAATTACCCATATTATGAAAGTGTGATATATAGCAGCAAAGCCCACATAAGAGCCCTGCCCAACAGGCATTTGCCCTGTATGCCCTATGGCCAGTCCGGGCCTGGTCTTCTCTTTTATTTAATTTGCTTAAGTTAATAGGATGTTTTTTTTCCTTTACCAGCTTTCATGTAAAGCTTTGAGAAACTATTCCAACTGTGTTGTGACATAATTCTACACTTACCTTTACACAGCTTACTCTACTGCTTCTGTGACATAAGTCTACACTTCCACCTTAGGAGTTACCTTTGCACAGCTCACTCTCCTTCTTCTGTGACATAAGTCTACACTTCCACCTTAGGAGTTACCTTTTTTTTATATTTATAATTTTTTATTGAGATATTTGTCAGTTACAAATACAGGTAGATGTCCGGAGACAAACCAGAAAATAAGTGAAAGGCTGAACAAATTGCATACAGTGAGCCTAAAAAGATAAATAGACATTAACAAGACTGTCCAGATTAGGATACAGTATAGAGCTTAAACAGTTGCACAAAAATGGTAAGCATCCAGGTAAAATATTGCATGGTGAAATGAATCAATTACAGTTTTATAGGACTGCTCACATTGACAGACTGGGATACATCCAGATCAGGCTCACTGCTTAAGTGGCCATCTTTCTATACAGCACTTCAAAAGCAACAGAGCTGGGCATATCATGATATCTCTATTTTGTGTATAATAAGTTTATGCAGTAACTACTGAACTGGCCATTTTGGGTCAAGTGATTCACTAAAATCTTGTCTAATGGTAGTTACATAGGGACCACTCTTGGGCCACATGGTATAAGTTATAAGATGAGCATATAATAATGTTTATATTTTGGTTGTTTATACAAAAACAATAGATAGTAAATAACAGTAATAAAGGAAATTAGCAACTGGTAACTTAAATGGAGTTAACACTGGGTGACATGAGAATAACTGAACAATATTGCGATAGGCAAGGACTATGTTGACTGGGGGGTAGGTGACACCTGGACTGATAATGCGAGGTAAGGGTTTGTCCTCTCGCAATATTATATATGGTAAGGTTTACATGTAACCAGGTTTGAATAACTATGGATGCAGAAAGAGCTACCTTTTTAATATGTGCAGAGGTGAAAAAGTAAAAATGCCATAGAGATGGGTAGGGTGGGCAAGAGCAGGGTGCATAGCGTAACAGTATACCAATCTAAGCGTAGAGATCTTATAGAGTAGGATGCCTTATGGTTTTATAATAGTAGTATGTGGAGTAAGCGGTAGAGGTTGCATTTACTTAAGCGTTATTCCCAAGGAAGCAATTGCATTGCTATAGAAGTCTTTATCCACTACCCCGTACATAAGGTTAAGGAAAGGGCTGGGCTGCTCAAACCTTATGGAGATGACTCGGAATTTTTAAATACATATCGAGTCGTGCACGTAATGTAGTGATAGTCTCAGATAAACCAACTTTGTATTCTCTCAAGCATGAACACATTGCAAACAATTACATATCTCACATTTTTGACACTAACAGGTGAAAAAAGATAACATAAATAATAAATAATATATATGCAATAAAACCTTCAAGGTAATATAGCCCCTGTCCCTCAGTCCCACAGTCAACTTGGAGACATTGAGAAAAGCGTCCAGCCTGCCATGTGGTTATACAAATAGCCTATCCCAGACCGCTTGAACCAAAGGTGCTGTTTCTGATTATCTAAGTTGTCCTGTCCCAATTCGTCAGCTATAGTACCTCGTTGAGGGGGGAGAAAAAAGAAGATAGAGGAAAAGTCCATCATCTCCACTCCTGGATTGGAATACAGGGATCTGGTACTGCTTATGGACTGAAGTAACAATCTTCCCTGTACAAGTCCCCCCAGACCTAGAGACCAAGGCTGCTTTGTGCTTTACTCTTAGATGCTGTACCTTGCTTGTTACTAAATCACACAGAGGTGACAAAACCCTGCCAACACCGGGGAGGCCGGCCGCATCACTTCCCACGTCAGCAAAAGATTCCGTCAAGTCAGATTGCTGAGCCTGCTGGATGTGTGTATCTGTATCGTTTGGATAAGCGTTGCGGGTACCTACTTGCCTTTCTGACAGGGTCTCTCTCTGAACCAGAGCACTATGTTGCGTCTATGAGGGGATAATCATGTTGTCTGGTGCAGCTAGGGGAACGTCTGGTATAGGATTATGGTGTCTGCTCATTTTACACAAAAGTGAAAGGTCATCAAACCCGTTATCCATTTTGATCTCGAGGTCCAGGAGTAGAGATCGTATAGCTGAATATAGCTCCCCCATGTCAGCGTATTATGAAGAAGAGGTAGTCCTTATTAAGACCAATATGCCCAGTAGTTGCGTGAGTAGGCCTTCAATCCATTTGCATGGCACATCGGTTTAGTCACGTTGTGCACATTATTCAGGCCCATGGGGGTTCAGTGGCCCTGAGCCTAGGAGTGGTATTCAGTACAATTACTTTCTCCAGCCTTTTGTGCTGCGTGTGGAGTGAGATCGCTCTGATTAGAGCTCCCACTCTTGAAGTAGGTGAAGTAGGTGAAGGCCGTACAATGTGTACACTGTTTCCCCCAGGCCCGCTTCATGAAGGAGTATTGCGCCACTGGTCACGCTCTGAAAGTCACCAACAGATCTCGACTTTATTTACGAGGGCTCTTGGTAGTGAGGTTGCCAGTAGATTATATATACATTTCTGATAAATAATGAGTTATTATAGCATTAAATTGGAACCTCAGGAAAACACGTCTGAACGTTTCAGCGGCTAGCTCCGCCACAGGAGTTACATTTTCACAGCTCACTCTCCTTCTTCTGTGACATAAGTCTACACTTCCACCTTAGGAGTTACCTTTGCACAGCTCACTCACCTTCTTCTGTGACATAAGTCTACACTTCCACCTTAGGAGTTACCTTTGCACAGCTCACTCTCCTTCTTCTGTGACATAAGTCTACACTTCCACCTTAGGAGTTACCTTTACACAGCTCACTCTCCTTCTTCTGTGACATAAGTCTACACTTCCACCTTAGGAGTTACCTTTACACAGCTCACTCTCCTTCTTCTGTGACATAAGTCTACACTTCCACCTTAGGAGTTACCTTTGCACAGCTCACTCTCCTGCTTCTTTCACATAAGTCTACACTTCCACCTTAGGAGTTACCTTTGTACAGCTCACTCTCCTTCTTCTGTGACATAAGTCTACACTTCCACCTTAGGAGTTACCTTTGCACAGCTCACTCTCCTGCTTCTTTGACATAAGTCTACACTTCCACCTTAGGAGTTACCTCTGCACAGCTCACTCTCCTTCTTCTATGACATAAGTCTACATTTCCATCTTAGGAGTTACCTTTACACAGCTCACTCTCCTTCTTCTGTGACATAAGTCTACACTTCCACCTTAAGAGTTATCTTTGCACAGCTCAGCTCACACACCTGCTAAAGAAGCCTCATCACCTGATGTTAAATGGCCTGCATTTCCAATACTAGTTGCTTGGTTATCAAGTTTATATTACGGCACAGCTCTTAGCATATGCTGTGTTAAATTGCCTGTTACTAGCTTTCTTGACTTCTAATTATCTTTGGACTTTATTCTAATTTGCCTAACCCTTTTCTTCTAGACTCTCCAGTGAATGTATTCATTTATTTTTCCTTTGGAAATTTTGTTTTATGACAACAGCTCTAAGTCGTTCTGCATTTCTGCCGTGAGGAGGATTGTTCCAAACTCTCTACTTACCTGTTTCAACATATATCTACAAGAGAGAGATAGAGAGACAGCACATAGCCTGTAGAGAAGGGTACAGTTAACTTATTTTACCTCTCATGATATTGAGTTTACTCTGTGGGTTAGATTTATTAACTGCTGAACGGACATGACTCGCTGTAGCAAATCATGTCCACTAAATGCGGACATTTATCGATGTGCAGTGGACATGATACGCTACATCGTATCATGTACGTTCACACTTTGATAAATATGCCCCAAAGCCTTATCTGCTAGTGCTTTAACCCCTTTGTGGCGGAACAAAAGTATTTATAATTCACAAAACTATTAGTAAAAATAAAATCACAAGAACGTCAATGCGATCGTGTGATTTCTAGGCTGGGATCGTATCATGGGGGACTGCCTACGCTGCTACGCAATCCCCTAGGCCATTCCTTGCCTTCGTCAAAGGGGGAAGCTGCAGGACACCATATATGGTTGGAAGTTCCATGCTGTCCTAACAGTGTTAAAGCCCAGCGCTGTTAGGAGGACAGGGAATGTCCTAATGGCGTGAAAGGGTTAAAGAGTTATATTCCGTTTTTTCTATTTCATACTGCAGGAAAAGTGTCTTAACATTAAGGCTTTGTTCATGGTTAGTCAGGATATATCCCGTGATTAAAGCAATTTCTACTCCTTGGAACATTAATTTATTTATTTTTTCCAATGTTTTACAGGTTTCTGCTTTCAAACCTATGCATGCTTTAGACATTTAGCTTCTGTCTTGGAACTTTTTGTTGCTTTTAGCAACATTTTC